>NW_024104406.1:600000-946408 GCF_003945595.2 Pipra filicauda
ATCACTTGAAGAAAACCAACTAATTTGTACAATTAACTCATAGAATTAAAACATAGTCAGAAGTTCTGCAGTCAGACATCAATCCCTGCATTTTCTCTGTCTTTTGGGGGGAATGGCAGGAGGGGATGGATTGACAGAGAGATGGTCACACTGCAGTTCCATCCTTCTTGGAAACAAACTCGCCCTTGTGAAAATGAAGTTTATAAGGATTCTAATAGGATTTGTAGCATATCCTAATGGAACAGCTTGTTCTCCCTGGAGGAGGAAATAAATTCCTCTGGGCTTACCATTTTAGGCTGATCTGAAATAGGTTTTATGGTAAAATGTCCAGTTTAAATACCACTGGTAATTCAAATTGTTAACTGAAATACAAGATAGGGATTCTGCCCCCAGCATCCATAGAAATGTGGTTATACATGGAAGTCATTTCACCAGGAATGCTTCAGTTGTGACTGTTTGAGATACACTATGGAAATTTACCCAGTCTACTCAGTTTATCTGCTGTTTGGGGTCTGTGAAAACTTCTGGAATTAGAAAATGCTTCTGTATTTGATGGCTGATGATATATTTGTCGTGGACAAAAGTGTAGAGGGAAGGGGATGAGGAGAAGTGACGGGAACTATGATTTAATTGTGTGACTTTGGAAAACACACTCCTAATTTTTAGGGATTGATGGCATTTGTAGGTGGCTGAGGAAGCAGAAATGGCTCCTTTAGTCTTGTCCTGGACAATTTTTATTCGGAAATTCAGTTGTTGCCTTTCAGTGCTTTGGCTGCCTCACGCTCTTACTGAAGTTCTGATGCTGCTCCAGAGTGCACAGGAATAGTCCTGGAAGTGTCTCCATCCCTAGAAGTGTCCAAGGCCAGGTTGGATGGGGCTTGGAGCAGCCTGGTCCAGTGGAAGGTGTCCCTGCCCGTGGCAGGGATTGGAACTTGGTCACCTTTAATTTCCCTCCCAGTCCAAACCATTCTGTGATTCTGTGACTGTTAAAGTGTTTGGACTCACTAATAGGTTGTATTTATTTTGGGTTTGTCTGATGCTGTGCTTGAGCCAACAGCTTATTTATTATTTATTAGTGCTTTTTAGAGAGAGAATAAGGTTTTTTTTAAGTATATTTGCAACCCCTGTTTCTGTAGTGTGCAAATGAGACCATTCCTGTGCTCCTCATGCACAACAGAGGGTTTGAAATCTGTGAGGAACTGAGACACTGGGGCAGCTCCTGTGCTGGGAGCAGAGCTGGAATGCCTAGTTCTGGTTTGGGTGAAGTTTTTTAAAAAATTGCTGTAGACTTTTAGATGTTTCTCCCATCACGGTGGTCTGAGCAGCCCTGCCTGCCTGGGGTCCCCTCTGCCTCTGCAGGGTTTGATTTGTGGCTCAGGTCTGATACCAGGAGTCTCTGCTTTGGGGTTTTCCTTCTGGGAACAGCAGGGAGGGGATTTGACTTTTGGGAAAGGTTCATGTGCATTAAATGAGTTCTGATCTAGAACAGCAGTGTTCTGATTCGGTTGCTGCAGGAGCAGGTTCACTGTGTTGTAACTAAGGAGGGTGAAAGTTGTGAGTAGTTAATGATGAAGAACTTGAGTTCTTCCTTTCCATGTGTAGTTACAGCTCAGCTTGAAGTGTCAGGTTTGGGGTTGGGAAACCACAGGCCTGGGTTCTTCCCTCAGGGGTTGTGGGACTGGGAGGGAAGCTCCTCCTCTGGAGATGGGGGGAGGAATGTCCTGAATTTCTGTCTCATCCGCAGCAGCACCGAAAGCTGAACTGAAAGGAGATTGTTTCAAGTGCCCCCTGAAAGGCTCAGAATTTCTCCCTCAATGAGAGAGAACAGGCAAGAGCTGCTGAGCACTGGAATCCATCTCCATTTCCTTCTGATCACCTGTACACATGGAATGGGATCCACGTCCAGCATCCACTCCTGCCTGTTCCCACGTCACTTTGGGTGCAATTCCTGTTGCACATGTGTAGTCCCTCAGCCCTTCTCTTCATTTTAGACCAGTTGGCTTAAAAAAACATTTTATTTTTTGAATATTTCACCTTTATTGGGATGTAGCTTAGAAGTTTGAATCAACTGCTGATGTAGTTTGGTTTTTGTTTTTGGTTTTTTTTTTTTTCCTTTCTTCTTTTGATCACTGTTGTGATTAAAATATTTTTTCTCTTTGCTCTCCAAAAGGGTGGCAGATACTCCTGGTAGGGGCTCTCTAGGGGTGTGTGAAGTTCTGTGCCAGCATCTTGCCATTCCAGTAGTTGTTTGCTGACGTGGAGAGGGGGCTGAGCTGCCAAGTCGTCTTTGATGTTTAATTGTTTAATAACAGAACACATGATCTTCCCTTGCAAACCTTATTTTATATGGTAATTGGCTCGTTTGCTCTCTGGTTATCAATTTAACTTCTCTACCACAAACATCTGTACTGGCATTGTGTTAATGCTAAACACTGACACAGCTAAACTATGGAAGTGTGTTTGAAAAACATTTATTAATTCATTAACTGGGAAGTAATTGATAAAACGAGCACTTCTATGTTATTATCCCTTTGTAAGCAGCTTGGCATTTGCTCCATAAGCCAGAAAAGCAAAGGCACTTTGAAAAAATAATGTGTTTCAAATTCTTAATCTCCTAAATCTAAACTAATTGAGAGCAGGTAATAGGATATCCAGTTAACTTTCATTTTTTGTGGCAAAAAATGTGAATCCTATGATTCAATATTAGTGCCCCTTTCTGGATGATGTCCCAGATTGAAGCCATACCAGTTGCCAGAGATATTTGAGTACTTTCCAAATGTCTTCATTACAAGTTAAATATTAGTGGAGAAAACAGAAATCATCCCAGAACTTTACTGGGTTCAGTTTTGGGTTTCAGTTCTTCCCTGTGAGGGTGGGGAGGCCCTGGCACAGGTTGCCCAGAGAAGCTGTGGCTGCCCCATCCCTGGAAGTGTCCAAGGCCAGGTTGGATGGGGCTTGGAGCAACCTGGGCTGGTGGAAGGTGTCCCTGCCCGTGGCAGAGGGTGGGATGGGCTGGGCTCTAAGGTCCCTCCCAGCTCAAACCATTTTGGGATTCCATGATGAGTCTTCTAGACAAGTTTCATGTTTTGACAGTGAATGTTGCTGGCTTGTGCCCCTCAGGGTTCCTGTGACAAGTTTAATACGTTGTCAAGGAATTAAAATCCACCTGTAACGAATGTTATGAAAATAGAAGCATTCGTACGTTCGTGGAAAAACCAACTTTTCCAATATTTATATTCCCTTCTTCCAGCTCTGCCAACATTGCAGGAATCGATATGTGTGTGTGTGTGTGTCTGAATACATGTGGAGACAGAGATGGAAAGGAAATGAGAACATAAACTATTGATCAAGCAGGCTGGAACAAAATGACTCATTAGTTAAAACCGGCTAACGATGAGCGAGCAATGATCTGTCTGGGGCTGGCAGCAGGATGATGCATCTGGGAAGGGACAGGCAGCAGGATGGATTGGGGCAGAGATTTGCTGTAGTGCTGACACCCTATTTATGCCATTTTTCAAGCCACTGGTGAGACACATCTGAAATTACATGTAAATGATTGAAACTCGGCGGGCTGGGAGATGAATGCAGAGGGTTCTGAGGAAACACAACTTGTTGAGCCGGGCAAAATAAAGGGATGTGGGAAGGGAGGGAGGAGTGGTGCAGCTCGCAATAAATAAAAATGCTGAGGATAAATGCCAGGGAGGAATAAAAAAATAAAAAATAATTCTCATAGGGAATAAATAATAGCAGTTTTGTGACAAATAAACTCAGAAGAGAGTTTTCGGTGTCGGAGTTGTAGACGGGGATAACCATCGGAGAGTAAGCACAGAAATACCTGAATTAAGGTGGGATTGATGGAGTGTTTGGTACATTTGGGGGAAGTGGATGTGAAGTGCATGTCTGAAGTCACAGGCAGCTGGGCTCAACCCCAGATTTTTGCTCCTGTGGGAGAATTTGAGCAACTTTGTGTAGATTTGCACTCTTATCTGAGAGTTAAACCACCTTCTTTTTATAAATAAATATTTCTGTTTATTAGTGTTCTCCTAATTAATTTATAATCCAAAACTGAGGGATTTTTGGGGAGCTGTTCATCTCTTTGTTTATAAGGTATTAAATCCATTTACAGACCTTTGCCATCACTTCACAGGAAGAAGTAAAACAAGGATTCTGTATCCCAGCACAAAATAAATCCCCAAGTGTGTAAACTGTTTGTCTAAACTCCGTGGCCCTTCCATATTGACTTTCTTTGCTAAATATTAAAGGGCAAAGGGCTGCTTTGGGCTTTCCTGGAACTCCAGCCATCAGAGCTGCCAACACAAGGAAGCAAATGTCCTTGTGTTGGGAAGTGTAGTGAAAACAAACAAATAGGTGGGTGTTCTTCGTAGCAGGTGATGCTCACACAGTAAGGGCCTGCTGAGTGAAGGAGTGGAGAGGCCTCACACGCAGCTGGAGGGTTCTTGGAGGCACATGTGTGTTCACAGACAGCCTTTGTCATGTCTCTGCATTGGTCACTTGGAGCTTGTGTTGCCAAACAGTTCTGTATCTCTGAGTTTTTATGGATTTTAAAACTCTTGAATTTAATTATTCTCATTCTGAGGACTTAAGGACATGTTAGAGGCAGCCAAGGCCCAGAGGCACCACCTTGGGTGCAGGTTGTTAGTGAAGGACCCGTCTGTTCTGCTGTTACCAGATACACAGCTTCACTCACAGGTGTCTGTGAGGTGTTGTCAGTGTGGGCCAGAGGCACAGGGATGCACCTGTACATGGAGTCTCCTTGGCTTACACACACCAGAGAAGAAGCTCTTTGGATCAGTGCAGCACCAGCTGATTGATAACCTGAATTTCTTCACAGGAACACAAGGCAGTGGTGCCCGAGGAAAGTTTCATCTTAAGTTTTGTGTCCATTCATGTTTAAAAGTCTTTTTTAATATAATTTTAGCTTTTTTTTTTTCCTATTGACTTAAGTACTGAGAACAGAGGACTCCCTGAGGTTTAACTTTACACTTTATGCATCTTGGTTTGATTTCTTCTTTCTTGTATTCTCAAAGAGACCATACAAATTCGGACCATTGGCTGGATCACAGGATGGTTTGGGTTGGAAGGGACCTCAAAGCTCATCTCATTCCAACCCTCTGCCATGGGCAGGGCCACCTTCCACCAGACCAGGTTGCTCCAAGCCCCATCCAACTTGGCCCAAATGCAATTGTGAAAGAACTCAGAGTTTGTACCAGCATCTGACAAACCCTGAGCTACAAATCTTTGCTGCTGCTGGAGTCCCCACAGCCACCCCTGTGTGTGAGGTGTGTTTTTCGGGGTGCTGACACCATCCTCTGTCCATCTTGCCCTTTCCCTGCAGTTCCCCCCGAGTTCCTGAAGCGACCTGCCAACATCTACGCTCACGAGTCCATGGACATCGTGTTCGAGTGTGAGGTGACCGGGAAACCCACCCCCACCGTGAAGTGGGTCAAGAACGGAGACGTGGTGATCCCCAGTGACTACTTCAAAATTGTTGTGAGTAAATTGTCCATTATGTGGGTTTTTAAGCTCTTGACCTGTTAGTTCTCCTATGTCTGTTCATGAAAACTGGGTTCTTTTATAGGAACTGATTCCTGCTTTTGCCCTTTTGATGTTTAGGGCCTGGAAGAGAAATGGTTTGTTGAAACCTTTAATGCATGTTGTTGATGTCTTTATAGCTTAGGTTTTGCACAGGAGACAGAGTGCCAAAAGGCACTGTCCCAGTACAGGCTCACCACGACCACTGACTGTGGGTTCTGCATTGTCTGTGCTCCATAAAAATTACAATTTCAAGCAGGAGGTGAAATACAGATATAACTGAGCTGTGGATCGTGAGTTTTGGCACACGGGTACTTCCAGAGGAAATTTTAGATGTAGTGCAAGTCATTATTGAGGCCTAGTTGAGAACTTAATGGCTGTATAATTGGGTGTACCTGAGGTTGTGGGGTTGTAACAGGGAGCTCTGCACTTCAGTCAGTGCTTAAAATACCACCAAAATGGCTGGGAAATGTGATGCTTGAAAATGATGCCACCAGTGAGAGCTGCTGCTGCTTTGGATACCCTCTAACCTGAGGATTCAGTGCAAAGGAGGTGAAATCCACCCTGTTCCTGTTGGAAGTTCCTCCTGTCACAGTAAAAGTGCCCAAATGACACCACTGGTTTGGCAATTGCAGCCCTTTTTTTTAAGCATTGTTTTTTTCCCCTTTGCTCCTCAGAAAGAACATAACCTGCAAGTTTTGGGTCTGGTGAAGTCTGATGAAGGATTCTACCAGTGCATTGCAGAAAATGATGTTGGGAATGCACAGGCTGGAGCCCAGCTGATAATCCTTGACCTTGGTAAGATAAACTGGGACAGCAGAGAGCCAAAAGATGGGGAGGGACATTCCAAGGGACGTTTTCCACATGATGGGTTATATTTGTAACTCAGCTAGAGCAGGATGATTGTCTAAAATCCTGTGAGTGATTCAGCATCATCTTGTGTACACTTAAAGTTACTGAGGGGGAATTAAGGAATTCTGTAGGATTCACCCTGTATTTTGGAAAATATTTGGTGCAATTATAAACCATTAAAATATGGCTGCAGGCTGAGATTTAAAAATAATAACAGAATAGCCAAAATGAAACAAACCCTGAAATCACAGACCTGAAAAAGCAGCACTTATGGAGCCCACCCCAAATCAAGTATTTTACATCAAAGTCATTCCAGTGTTAGAAGCTTTTTTTCTGCTTTGAGTGTAAAAAATATTTGACTTTGTCATTTCTGCAAACTACAGCTGCACATTTGTTGAGTTACAGCTGCAGCTTAAGATAAATATTTATTATTGTGCTCCAGTCAGTGGAGTTACTGCCAATGCTCACCTTGCAGTGCCCTGCATGGTTGGGATGGTGAAGGAGAGTAATTAAGATTAAAGACAAAAAGAAAGATAGTACAAATATCATTACTAAGGCATCAGCTTGTTTGGCTCTTTCAGGTCACACAGTTCTTAAAAATAATTTCTAAGAGCCCAAGGAAGGAAACTGAGAGTGAGAGGGATGAGAGGAAAGACGAGTCAGACAAGAAAACATTAAACCCATAGTTTAGGGGGGCTTTTATGTTGCCTTTAGGGGGGGGATGGTTTTAAAATTCTAATTTATTTCTTATTTGGATGAAGAGGATTTAGGAGAAACAGTCTTAGTGTGGTTGGAGGACTGAGGGAACCTCACACTTGGAATTTGAACAGGTGTGAGTCTGCTATCCCTGGGTTTGTGCAGAGAATAAGCTGTCAGGAGTGTGCCATAAGGAGAGATTTCCCAGTTATTTTCTAATTGTTTTGTAGAGTAGCTGTGCTCTTACAGCTCCTTCTCAACTCCTGTTTGGGTCTGGGTGTGTTTCATTGCTGGCTGAAGAGCTGCAGGTACTTCCCACAGTTATTTGGGGAATGCAAGGTGCCCTCTCCTGGGTTCAGTAGCTTTAATACCATGGAGCTTTGGGATTCCAGCTCTGAGCAGGGTTAGGCATCCGGATCCAGCACTGCTCCACTGTCATCAGGTTGCCAGAAAAATTATTAAAAGTGATTTAATTTCTGCTCTGCGTTAATCACCTGAGTGGTTTCCAGGTCTGTCAAGCGGAACCGTTATTCCATATTTTCCACGTTTGAAAAATACTGAATAATTAATGGCCTTGGGTTTTGAAGCCCTGCCCAGGCTTGTACTTGCACCCAGTTCCCAGCAGTGGTTTATAAATGACTATTACTGTTATTCCTGGAGTTCCTGTGGTCTCTCTCCTCTTCCTTTCCCTCTGCTGCCCTTCACCCGGTGGTTTCTCCTTCCTGTCCTGCTCTGGCAGCTCGTCCTGCCATCCTGAAGGGCTTTGCCTTATAATGCTGTCCTTTCTCTTTTGCATGCTGCCAAAGGATGTGGATCAGTGGTGGACTCTCATTTGGGTGTAAAGATACCCCTGAAGTTGTATGGCTCTGCTCCCTGCCCTGCAGTGCCTTAGAAATGCACCCCTGGGACTCTGAGGGGGTTTGGGTGTTGTTCTCCAGCACTGGGAAAACCACATGGGACAGCTGTGAAAGTACTTGGAGTTGTGCTGTGGAGTGGTGGCATGAAAAGGAGTGCAATGAGGAATGAATGTGCCGTGTCTCAGCTGTGATACATGAAAACTGGCATTTCCAGTTGGAGAAAATACAGATATTTTATTACCTTCTCACAGTATATGAACAGTATATGAACAGCGAAGAAGGAAAGTGTTCAGGGAACGAGGGAGAAGGTATCACATGTAGGAGTTCTTTCATGACAGCAACCTTGGTATGAAAATTCAAAACACTAATTTGAGCAAAAACTATTCTGAACGTTTCAGTCATTAATTCAGAAAGCTTTTTTTAAATTTATTTCATACCTAGTGATGAGAAATACCAACTTCGTCAATTTGAAAAGTAATTGCCGTGAAAAACTGTTGACTAAATGTGAAAAAAGTTCTTCCCACTTAGCAGTGCAACCCTTCCCTTGCTGTTCTGTTTGCTCCTTCCCAACTGGAGCTGGCAAACTCTGCCTATTGACAACCTATTTCTCATTAGCCCTTTTGCTTATCAAATTGATCTCTAATGAGTTAAATGGAAATGAGAAGCCCGAGGGAGTTTGGAAAAGCATTTACCTGCTACCAGGAAAGGTTTCCTGTGTTTGGGCAGATTTCTGGCATTCAGGGAGCAGGAGTTTGGTGATTTGCCTGGTGTCCAGTGTGTGTGTGTGTTGGGCATGGCCAGTCTGTGTGTGACTCTCAGCTGCTACAACAAGATTAATATAATCCTTGTTCAGACATAACTTGCTTTTAGGTTGGGCTTTTTTGGGTTTGGACTGAGTTCTGAAAAGCTTTTAGTACATACAAAAGTTGTTTGGGGAAAATACAGAACAAAGAGTTGACTGGCTAAATTGAAAGGCTTATTGGAGGGGCTTTTCAACTTTGGTAATTCTGTTAATAAATTTACACTGTACTTGGAAATGGACTGGCTGTGCAGAGTCCACAGTTCTTGCTTTTTCAGGAATACGTAAAAGAATTGTGGCATTGAGAGGAGAGATTTCTAGGACAAGTCTTTGTAATTGAGAAGGTTGGGAGGGGAGGAGGGAGGAGGATTCAGGTCAGTGGTATGAGTTAAATCCTCTTTATCCCCTGTACTGAACTTCAGGTGTAGAATTCTGCAAGGGAGATGAAGAGCTTTCCAAATATTTTGGGATTTGAAGTTATGTCCCTATTTCTCAGATACTGATCTTCCCCTGGACACTCAGTTTCTTTGGGAATCTCACTGGAGTTGTGGCTCTGCTTTTTAGGGGGAGTTTGAGAGCTCCCTCCAGGAAGGGAAGTTCCTCTGCACTTTGTCAGTCTCTGCTCCTCTCTTTGCCTCAGGGAGTGAGAGATGACTGATTTGATGTCCTGCAGATGCCCCCTTGGAGAACTCAGCGTATCCCAGTGAGAAGGAAGAACTTTCTCAGCACCCTCAAATCTCTCCTTGCCCTTTTTTACACAAAACCAGCTTTTTTTTGCTTCCAGTCCTCATTGGCCAGCCCAGTTATGGACCAGATACACCAATGCTCACTCCATTATAGCAAAGCTATTTCTTGTCATATTACCCCAGCATTACTGTGTGTGGTCTGTGAAAACCTTTGTGGTGGAGGTGTTGGGGGTTCCCTGCTGGAGGTGAAGTGCTGGTGACATGAGGGGACATTGAGCCAGACCCTGTAACCCGGCCCCATCCAGGGAATCTGGGACTGCTCAGCACAGCCTTTGGGGACTGCAAAAGAACAGGTGGCAGTAGGGATGGGGAGAGAGGCAGATGGTTCCCTGTCACCCCCATGAAAGGCATCTGACAAGTACTCAGGCACTCAGAAAAAAAAAAGGAGTGATGCTTGAATGCTGTGTAAAGAAAATCATAGACTGTAAACAAATATGCCAGTTATGTGGAGAACAATTTCAAAACATCATTTGGAATGCACTGTGTCACCTCCAGAACTCTCAAGTGTGGTTTGTTGTGGGGTTTCTGTACTTTTATACTACAGAAGTTGTTTTTTTCCCATATATTGTGAGGTTTTGAGAGTTTGTACAGGAGTGAGATCTCAAGGAGTGAATCGGATACGCTGCTGGTGTCCTGTAGGACACCACGTCGGGATTGTTTGTGGTGGAACTATCCATTTCTTTAAACTTAACTTTTTCATGAACAAAGGCTTCTGTCCAAGCAAGGGTATCCTGCATGTGATTTACCATTCCAGCATGGGAAACTAGGACGAGGAATGAGAAGGTTTTAAGTAGTTACAATGCTGTGAGGCCTTTGGGATCGCAGAGACATCCCGGGAGAGCTCCAAGGGGTGGAGGAAGGTTCTTTAGGAAGGAGGGGGCAGGGAAGCAAGGAAGAGGGTCACCCTCCAGGGTTGACTCCAGTGTACTTTCAACTTGGAGAGAGTGATGAGCCAGCCTGGAGCTTTTCCACAGGGATCAGGGAATGGAAGTGTGTGTGTGTCTGCTGGAGACCATCGAGGGCAAGGAGTAGGTGAAGCTTCTTTAACACAACTGCAGGTTGCAGGTCTTAGTTTGTGTGTGGGTTTTTCACCGTGCTGTGTGTTGGGGTGGGAGCAGGGGAAGGAGTTTTGGGAGCAGGCTGGAATTCCTTGTTGCAGGCTGTCTGTGTCTGGCTGGTGAGTGGAGGTGGAACTGAGAATTACAGCCTGGAACTTCCAGACAGGAGGTTTTGGCTTGTTCAGGGATATTTTTGGTAGGTTCCCATGAGAGACTCTGTGAATGGACAAGAGGGAAACCATTTGCTCCTGAAGGACAGTCTTCTCAAAGCACAAGAATGGTCTCCTCCAAAGTGCAAGAGTTGGAGCATGTGTGTCCAGGAGACCAGCAGGGATAAAGAAGGAGCTCCTAACTGGGCTCAAACACAAAAAGAAAGTACACAGAGTTTGAAACTAAAGGCAGAGAAATGAGGGATATTGCCTGGATGTGCAGGACAGAACTGGGAAAGACAAAGCTCAGCTGGAGCTGGAACATTTACAGGGAAGGTTATGGAGCAAATCCCCCTGGAAGCCACATATGAAAGAGATGGTGGGGAAAATCCAGCATGGATTTACCAAGGGCAAATTTTGCCCAACTATTCCCGTGGCTTTCTAAGATGAAATGGTTGGCCCTGTGGTGGAGAGGAGTGGAGATTGTTTACTTTGCCTTTGGCACTCTTTCCAGTGGTATCCCTGAAGCTGAACTGGGCACATACAGACTGGATCAGGTGGATTTTGGGATGTGTGGAGAACTCCCGGTGCCATGGGGAGTGGGGGGAAGGATGAGCAGCAGCCCAGGCCATGGGGCATCACCCAGGGCTGGATCCTGGGACTGGGAGGTGTCGTGTCTTCCCCAGTGATGGGATGGGGAGCACCTGGAGCAGGGCTGTGGGTCCTGCTGGAATGAAGGGGGGGCAGCAGTACACTGGCAGAGAGGGATGGGCCAAGCTGGAGGTGGGGCTGGGGTGAACTTCCCAGTTCAGCACCAACAAATGTGGAGCCCTGAGGGACTCCAGGTGGTGAGAGAGGCTGGAAACCAGCAGAAAAGGACTTGGTGGGGTGGGCAGGAGCTCAAGAGATGTGATTTCTTTCCCCTTCTTGGCCCTGGCCAGGCCACATTAGGACGATTTTAAGCTTCCCAACAAGGAAGACATTGGCATAGGGGAGCCAGTGGAGACCTACCAAGAAAATTTGGGAGCCATGTGCTGGGATGTGCTGTGACTCTGAGAGAAATGAGTTTGATTCATCCTGAACAGTGTCTTCCTGCTCAGACAGGGGTGGAGGGACAGAGCAGGTAGAGGTGGAAGACTGCAAAAAAAAGGGAATTTCCGATAGGAAAAAGCGGTTTCACGGTGAGGATGGTCCAAGATTGCCCAGGGAAGGTTGGAAATCTCTGTCCTTGGAGATATTTAAGACACAGCTGGACAAGGCCCTGAGAGACCTGGTCAAGGGTGGCTCTGCTGAAGTGAGGGGTTCAGATGAACTCCTGAGATCCTCCAAACCTCTGTGTTTCAGAAGCACTGAGGGTCTGAACTGTGTGGATGGACCCTCTTTGTCTCTGTTGTCTGTATTTTTAATGTGACAGCCAAATCAGGACAATTTTGTGGTGTGCATTTCCTGCTGATCTCCTTAGGAGACACATTAATGTCTGGTGCTGGTGGCAGTTGGACATTACAAACCACATTTGATTAAAGTCTGACACCACTTCAGTTGCTCTGTATGGTATTAATTCCTCCACTGAGTTACATTACGTGAATCCTAATTCTGAGGGAGTTTTAAAGACATCATTTATTGACCTAAATTGGTGCTTTCTTTGTGCAATTGAATTCTGTCCAGGCCCGTTGCTGCATGAATAATTTCATTTTATGTGGGTATTTCTCTGCCAGGGTTTGGCTGTGAGCTGTCTCGAGGCTCGGAGCACTGACAGGAGGTGGGGAGGGCTGGGCTGGGCTGGGGGCTTCTCTGACCCTCAACACGGTGGAGAACATCAGAAATGTGATCCGAGGGTTCTGGAGCCAGCACATTTCGGCTCAGATTGTGCTGCAAATGTGTCATTTCTGTCCTGCAAGTGGCACTGGACTGTTTGAGGTCACCTCAGGCTGACACAGACTTGGAGATTCGTGGGTCCCATTCCACACATAGGGAATGGGACCTAGGGAATTTCAGCTCCCCTACCTTGACGCCAACAAAAGATTCCCAGCTCTAGTTGGATGTCAAATGTGATGTCAAAAGCCTTATTTAAATCAAGATATATGAATTACTCTGTGTTTTCCATAATGATAAGTTCCATTATTCCATTGTAGGAGGCAGAGATAAGTTCTTTTTGACAAATTTTGGCTTCTACTGAAAGAAATCCGAAAGTTGGCACTGTCAGGCTTGTGCTCTGATTTGAAAAACCCAGTTACACTTTTGGGTATTTGCCAAATTGCATAAATATAACTGATACCCTTGCCTGGGTCAGACCCTGAGGCTGACACTTCACATGATACTTCAGGACCCATTTTGGATGATTTCACAGATATCAAATGTAACTTCTTGGGCTCCCACTTCTGACAGAGGTGATTTTTTAGCATTTCTTTGAGTCACATATTGTGAATCAAGACATTTAGTGTTGTTGTCAAGGTAATCCAGTAAAAACCTTCTCAGTCTATGGAATTCTATGGAGTTCTTGGAGACTATAGAAGTACTTGACAAATCTGCAGGGTGTTGTGGATGAAATGCCAGAGCAAGATAAAAAGAGTTCATTGAATAACAGGGAAGGACTCTGGGTGTTCCTCCTGCAGACTCTTCTGTTTCTGCACTCAGACAGAAATGTCTTTGTGTTCTTTCTGTCTTGTACAATTTTATGTGTCTTAATGGAAGGCAAATGGAAAGAGGTCCCTGTGGTTTTCAGGAGTGGCTTTCATGAATCTTAGAGTCCACCAGGGAAGAAATGATTTGTAGACTAAAACTGAATAGTGAGGCTGCAAAGCCTTGCAGACAGAAATTCACGTTTTCTGTCGAGAGGTAAAAACACTCAAAGGAAACGGATCGTGGATTTCGGGGGAGCGGGAGATGGTGACGGACCTGGCTTGGGACTGGAACTTTAAGGTCCCTTCCAACCCACACCATCCTGTGGCAGCAGGTCTGTGCTAAGAGCACCCAGCTCTGCTGGACTGCAAACTGGGGAGCTGTGAGAGACCCAATTGGTCTCACAGGGGGGGAAGATCCAAAAGTAGGAGAATGGAAAATGCAGCGTGAGGGGCATCATAAGAGACAAGAGGAGCAGGGGAGTTCCCTCTCTGCACTGTCTGTCACATGCCCACAATATCCATGTGGGTTTTCACTCAGCACACGTAAAGGTTTGTCCCTGAAAAGCTTTAAGAGCAACAAATGTAAAATCCCAACCCTCCCGCTGTTTAAGGAGCAGTGGCAGTGCTGGTGCCACAGGAGGTGAAAGTATTCCCAAGTCGCTGCCTCAGTCCCAGTCTTAGGGAATCAAACCAGCCTCAGATGGTGGAGGAACAGCTTGGAAGTCTCATTTGTAGAGTTGTGTTTCAGGAACATAAACAGCATCTGAAATCACAAACTGACTTCAAACAGTCAAACCCAAAGCCAAACTCTGAGAATATTTTGTGCTGGTTGTGTACACTTGGTTGCTAATTTTCTGTAAACACAGCAGTGTGTTCTCCTCTTTAGTGCTGAAAGAGTTTTTTTCCTGGTTTAATTTTGATGTTAATTTACATTACTTAGCTATTATTCCTCAGGGAAAGGCAGCATTTGTGTTTCTCATGGCAGCATGTCTGTTCAAAATGGCCTGGAAGCTATTTGAATTCAGTAAGTTGCATTTCTTGACTCAATCCCTGTTTAATAAATGACCTTTATTTATTCCCTCTTTATGGGCCCTGCTTATATATAGTCTTATTGAGAAGCTGAACTGATTAAACCACCCTAGATCTCAAACTTCCTGAATTTTAACTTGATGAATCGAGAAACTAAACAGTTCTCATATCATGCACTCAGTAGCCTATTCATGTTTAAAGCTGGCATGAGTTTTGAATAAATTGCTCTAATTTAGATTAAATTAGTAATAGATTAATGTTTGCCAGTGTGCAGTGAGTTGCAGGAAGGCATAACAGAATTTATAGGAGGCTTTGATTGTGCTTATTAGTTTTCATTTCTTGTTTTATGACTGTATTTACAGTTGACTTGGCAAAGAAATTTGAAAGCTCCTGATGGAATTCACACCGGATCGTGTGCGCCGTGACTTCAATTTAAGTCTGCTTGGCACAAATATGGGTTGTGGTGATGCTACTTATGCAGCTGAGCTTCGAAACACTTGGACTGTCACCTCTGTAATTTTGGTTTTCATGAGGGGAATTAATGGTTAAAAGGTGCTTGGGTTTAAATTCTGTGTCGTGTTGCGAAGAGGAATAATACGTAAGGAATGTTGGGTGGGGGCAGAGCAAGAACCTGGAGGAGCAAAAGGCTTCCAGGTATTATGAGAAACATTCAACACACGTTAATCCGTGTTTTCTGTCCTTCACCTGTATTTATTCCATATTTATTGTCCCATTGTGTGAGTGGAAGGAGGTAGGATGTGTATACGCTGTGCAACGACTGGGAAAGAGGCTGGAAGGTTTTGAGTCCGTTTTATCTCTTCTGGCTAATCCTGAATTCCCAAGAGAGTTCCTCACTCCAGTAAAAATCTCTTTGCCACCAGAAAGGGTAATATCAGCAGATACACTTACCTCAATATCACTGAGCAAATGCACCAGTTCCAGTGATGCTTATGCTCCTATTTCATGTATTCCTGGAGCCTGGCTGGGCAGTGTATTGCCAGGAGGGAGCTCACTGGGAACAAAGCGGTGCCGCTCCGGAAACACGAGTGTGTTCAGTGGGAGCAGCTACAGCTGTTGAGTGATGGTTGATGGCTCCTCTGCCTGCATCTGGTTATAGGGGAAAATGCAAATAATCAGGGGGAAGAGCACTGGCTGCAGGGTTTTGATGCTTCAGTGTATCTCGATGGCTGTTTGCTTTTAGCGGTTTGTGCTTTTTTCGTTTTTAGATGAGCGCAATGGCAGGATTAGCTGTAGCTTGATATCTGTCACGCCTGCCCAAGGCATTTCCTCTGCCTTTATTCCTCATATCAAGGGTTGTGAAGATTGACAGAAATACCCTTAATTTGTAATTGATCCCAGGCTCGTGTTGGAAAAGGAAAATATCAGATTTTGTCAGTCTCGCACCAGCGGAGAGAACAAACGTGTGGATATGGCCTTAATTGGTTGCTTATATTTCAAAGTTGCTAAATTATACAGTAATAGCAGAGACAGCTGAATGCCATTTGGAGTAAGAGGGAGAGGATTGGTTTACAGTTTGGTCACATGTGTAATGGGACTCGTACACTCCAATATGTGAAGCTGGGAGAAGCCTCTCCTGGTGTCACTTATTCCCCCAGCAGCCTTGACAAGATAACCTGGAAACGCTCATGGGGTTTATACCATAAGGAAATGGAATAAATCTAACAAAGAAATCTCATTTTTAATAATGTATGTTGTGTTGGAACTGGCTGCAGGATGTCACCGTTCTCGCTGCGATGGAAGAGCCTGTGTGGGCTTTTCCTGGTTGTTTCCCCTCTCCTGTCACCTTCTTCCCCCAAAAAGAAACTAATGGGTCCAAAGTCTTTAATTGTGTGGTTTTCCTGGTGACAGGTCATCACTGAAGGCAAAATAGGAAAATACAGGAGAAGGAGGGAAGTCCTACCTAGGTCTGGGTCACAGGGGATGGACATTCCCTCTTGGAACGTCCCTGTCCTCTCTCCTGCTCTTCTTCAGCACCAATTCACATATAAGCTGCTTTTAAATCTCGTTGTTCAGGTGTTTTGAACAGTAGTCAAATGACCACAGTAATCCACATCTAAAATGTTACATCTCTTGCTATAAATTCCATCATGTACATCCAGGGAATAACCTCGAATTCCCATGTACTGGGATGTGCAGGGCAAATTTCCAACCTCTGTGCTGGGGAAGGCAGTTGTATTTTAATAATGCTGATGGGGTTTACTCTTCCTGTTAGAATTAGAAATATGGAGAAGCAAGAAAACACATTACAGCTTTAAAAATAGAAAGTAAAAAAAAAAAGTTAGTTCGTAAGATTGGCTTCTGTGTCATTTATATAAATTCCCAAACATCCTGATACCTCCTCTAGTTCCTGTAAAAACAGAGGGTCTGAGGTGGCCTCTAAATGGGGAGCAAGGAGGAGGTACATATGGCCTTTAGCAGAGAAATCCAGTTGGAATGAATTAAAAAATCCAATACCACATCTAATAGTGTTGCCCTGTGTGTGGTTATAGACCAGAAGAGGAAAGGTGGGTTTGTGGGGACCTTCTCTCCCTTAAAAAAACGATAATTGTGGATAGATAAACCTGAATGGAAGAGAAATAGAGTTCATATAAGAAAAAAGTAGTTAAATGATTAGTAAATGAGTAGTTAATAAGTAGTTAAATAAGTCTGATAGAGAGCTTGGCAGAAATAAGGACAATTTTGACGTACAAACAGCTTGTTCAGCCTCATCTGTTGCACCTCCAGGTTGCCAGAGTTGGTGCTGCCGAGTTGTTCAAGTGTCAGCAGCTCCTGAACTGAGGGAAATCACCTTCCCCCTCCAGGTTATTTCTTGGAGAAAACCCCCTGTGTGCTGCTGGCTCAGCCCTGCAGGGGCTCCACACAGGGAGCTGGGTGTCTGATCCCGAGGGAACTCCAGGGAGCGTTACAGTGACTTAAATGAGGGACTGCAGTTTAAAATCAGGGGTTGTCAGAGCGATCCACGGGCAGCGGGAGTTGTCTGCTGGGTTCATTTATTTCAGTTTAGCCTGTTGCCTTGAAAATACATCCTGCCTGGTTGAGTCACAGTCACAGAATCCCAGAATGGTTTGGGTTGGAAGGGACCTCAAAGCCCCTCCAGTCCCACCCCTGCCATGGGAGGGACACCTTCCACTATCCCAGGTTGCTCCAAACCCCAGCCAGGGTGGCCTTGGACACTTCCAGGGATGTGCTGGTCCTGCTCTGCCAGCACAGCAATGTTTCAGTCCTAAGCCTGCCTGGTTGGAGGATTATTGGGGATATTTGTAGCATTTCCAGCCCTGATGGCCCCGTTACTTGGGGTGTGCAAACAGAGAGTGAAAACTGAGCATCCCTGTGGATCCCATGGAAGGAGACGTGGGAAGGCAAGGGACCTGCTCCAGGTGACAGGATGAGGTACTGGCAGAGGCCCAGGGAAACTTCAGAATCTTGAAATCTTCAAATAGGGAAAATCTTCAAATATGCTGGTGCAAAAACGAGCCCTGTCCAAAAGCACGTGGTGTTTTTATTAATAACTGCTCCATGAAGAGCTTTGCTCAAATACAACACGTTTGCTTTTGAAATAAAATCATTGCTTTCCTGTTATTGTTAAAGTCAAATTACAGCAGGTTGTTTCAGGCTCTACTGTTCTCAAGAGATTTCTTAATTCTGCATACGAGTTCAATTTATGAATATTTACAGTAAGAGGATACCCTGGGCAGGGTTCCTTGGGTGCATTTCCAGGCAGTTTTATAGTTCTATAGGTATGTTTTGTTTTGAGGTTTTGACTCTCCTTTCTCAGGGAGCAGTTGTTAAAAAAAAACAACCTGAATTCTTAAAAAATTGAATATTCACCACTGAATTTGAAGATTATATCCCTCGTTTTACAATGTGTTGTTATGGTTGGAATTCCTTTCCGATAACAAAATCCAGTTCAAAGCAGTGAGTTTTGAACTCCTGGGGGACAGGTAGAGGTGTGTTTGGCTTATTTCCTTCTTTTTTATAACCTGAGTCTTGTGACCAAAATCCATGCAGGGCTTTTTTTCCTGTCCATCCTCCCGGATGTGGTCAGAACCAGGGGGTTCCTGGGCAGGTGGGAGGGAGAGGCTCCCTGGAATGCGTCAGCAAGGCCCATCACACCTCTTTAATGGTTGTTTTATGAGACAGGAAAAAATCAAATTGCTTCCTCTCCACCAAAGCATTTCATGGTGAAATGAGAGCGGGAGGAGGGCTCGTTATCAGGAGGGGTTTTATGACTTCCTTTCAAACACGGGCTCACGGCCGGGACGTGTTTATCACTATATTTATATATCCCAATTTGTTCAACGCCCAGCAGTGGCCATTTACTTCGGAAAATAGAACCAAATAAATGCTTAAAAATCATAATCACTGAGTATTAGTTAAACATTCGCTTGTTATGTATTTTTAGTGGATTTTTTTGCAATAGTGTGCACTGAGTGAAGAGTAAATAACAGCTCTCATTCCCAGTGGTGATGTAAATTAATCTAAGGCAATTAAAAATTAAAAAAAGGCATTTTGCCTGCCTGCTTCGGGCAGAACGTGTCGGAATAGGGAAATAAATAAGCAAACATCTCTGATTCGTTTTATGAGGAATATGAGGGATGTTGTTTGGGGGAGGGTCCGTTCCTCAGGGTGGGGGATTGTGTTTGGGTTTTTAAGACTGTGAGGGACAAAATTGATTCCAAGTGCTGTGTCGGGTTCTTGTCCTCAAGCTTCTTCCTCGAGCGAGGTGAAATGCTTGTGTGGAAGAGGAGTTAGTTTATTCAGGATGGAATAGCAGCAAAAAGTTTGATAGCACAAAAAAAAGGAGGATAATGATGTCCCTCCTTGAAAAGTAGGGACAGGCCAAGGGGGAATGGCTTCCTACTGCCAGAGGGCAGAGTTAGATGGGATATTGGGAAGAAATTCTTGGCTGTGAGGGTGGTGCAGGCCTGGCCTAGTATGACCAGAGGAGCTCTGGCTGCCTCATCCCCTCATCCTTGGAAGTGTCCAAGGATGGATGGGTTGGATGGGGCTTGGAGCAACCTGGGCTAGTGGAAGGTGTCCCTGCTCATGATGGGGGGTGGAACTGGATGAGCTTTGAGGTCCCTCCAAACCAAACCACTCTGGGATTCCCTGGTTCTGTGCACAGGGGACAGGGTTAGATGGATTTTCAGTGGGTCCCAGCCGGTGATGTCCAAACCCCTGCGGTACAAACCAGCAGAACTGGGCTTGATTTCTGAGCCCCTGGGTTACACCAGGGTTACACACTGAGCAGTGCTGTGGGTCAGCTCCTCAGGTGTGCTCTGTGTTCCTGCAGGTTGAATCCCCCAAGCAGTGCCAGGGACACTGGCTCCATGCCCAGCTGTGCTTCCCTGGAGGTGTTGGTCCAGGCGTTCTCGTGTTTCTCTTTCTGACACGTTTCCTTACGTAGCAAAAACACACACAAAGTTCTCCAGTTTAAATTATTTCATGAAGCATAATTGTGTTTACTAAACATTAAATTTGGGGGGGGTTATGTCAAGCAGATGTAGATCTGTGTCTTACAGGTAAACAGGGTGCTTGTCGTTATGAACTCCAGGAGATTCAGGAAATGTGTTCATTCTATACAGGAGAAGTCACTTTAATACACTCTTCTTGCCATGGCTGTTTAGTCACTGTTTCAGTTTTGCCTGAAAGCACCTCTTAGTGGAAGAACAGGAGTCTGATAGACTTCTTTTAATTAGGTTTTCCAAGGGAAGGAATTAATTCCGTTATTAGAACTGATCTATTGATTGTATTGATATCAACTTCAGCACTGTGGCCATTTGTCCTGTGAGAACTTACTAGGGCCAGGTGACTTGGTTTTCTTTGAACATGGTATCCCACAGGGAACAGCTGGGAATGACAAGGTGATGTCCCTTCTGTTGGAAAGTTGTGAATTTGGCATTTGAAGAAGGACTACAATTTGATGCAGGTAAAAACACGGGGGAAAAACAAGAGAGAAAGCAAAGTTTTGAAGGGGTATAGTGTGGAGTTACTAATTTTGTTACTAATTTTGTTAACTCCTTAATCCTGGTCCAAGTTGAATCCTTCTGTTCCCGAGGGGGAGGACTGATCCATACATAGGAGCAAGTGCATTAGGGAAAAGAAAGAGTTTGAAAGTCTAGATTAGCTTTCTGGAATCAATAGTGAATTATGGGAAAAATATTATTTATTGAGTAACCAGGTTTATATGAACACCCCAAGTCAAAATTAAGCATAGTGGTGTCTCTGAGGTATTATTTTTCTTATGGAATACAGCTGAAATATTAAAGATGTTGAGATTTGAATATCCTAAGTCATGTTTTTTCTAACAGGTTTTTTTGGCAAAATAGTAATTTGCTGGTTTTAGTTGTGGTAGGTCTTCGTTGCTGAAATCAAAGATTTGTTCACATTTAAAAGCTCTAAAATCCACTTTGAAGTCCTTCCAAAGAGGACTTTCTTTCCTCCTGCAGTTGTGTGTGTTAACTGATGCCCCAGGTTCCTCAGCAGCTGATTGCCCTTGGCCAGGTTTGCCTCTGCTGCATCATCTGCATCCTCAGAGGGTGCAGCTACAGAGTGTTCATTCCCATCAGGAGAGACTTCCCACCCATTCCTGCTCCTGCATTGCTCAGATGGTCTTGGATCTTGCTGCCTTTGGAATGGGACTGGACTGGGAGGTGCTCTCAGGTCCCTGTCGGGTGTTCAGGGTAAGAGCTGCTTGGGGATGGGCCTGTGCAGGGCTGAGGGTTGGACTCCAGGATCCTTGTGGGTCCCTTCCAACTCAGCATATTCTGGAATTCTGTGATGTTGGTGCTGGGCTCCCAGAACACCTGGATCATCCTCTGGTGCCTCTTCTGCTGCCTCAGCCACAGTTCCCAAATCTCTGATGCTCTCCTTGGACAGGGGCTGCAACCAGGGCTTTGCAAACACTTGAATATGGCCAAGAATAGCCTAAATATGGTCACTAACCAGTTCTCCAAGTGTTTGTGCATCCCAATTCCTGCATTCCAATACCCCCTTCCCGAGGTGGGTGGTAGCAGTGCCCTGTGAGATCCCAGGGGAGCTGGACTGTCCCGGGTCACTCAGATAACGGCAGCACTGCCGGGGCAGGTGACAGATAACATCCCTGTTCCTTTGTGTGGTGTGTCCAGGGGCATAATTGGGATGTTATTGCCAAACAGGAGGAAGCCCTGACTGTGCCAATAACGTACCACAGGAAAAAGGAAATCTAAACCGGAGGGGCTGGACAACATGGAAAATATTTCTAATAATTAACTAAAAAGTGGGGCATTCCAGTGAGCAGTCTTCAGGTGTGGCACATTGGACAGAGATCCCATCAGCATCCTGAGGTGATAATGATGGAGAAGCACCCCAGGCACGCTCCAGCTGTTTGTTATCCCACCGTGGTGAACTACACTGGGAGCACTGGGGGGGCATTTTTCCTGTAAGATGAAAAGCCAGGACCACACCAGTGCATCCAGCTGGTCAACACCTTTGCCTCCTCCACATCACCAGCCCAGTGCTGGTGACCTTAAAACTTCATGCCTTTGCCGATGAGGGATTCAATTAGAGAAGTTATTGATGGTATTTATTTCAGAATCCCAGAATATTCTGAGTTGGAAGGGACCTACAAGGATCATCGAGTCCAGCTCATAAGTGAATGGCCCTTATGGGGATCAAACCCACAACTTTGGCCTGCTCTAATCTCATTTATTTGAGTCCAAATCCTTGTGGGTATTTGCACACCCTGCAAAATACTTTGATAAAATAGTTGCAATAGCTGATGTCTGCTCAGAAGGAGCCCTGGAAAGAGCAGCTTGGCAGAGGGGACTTGAAGATTAGCAATTGGAATGTTCTCTTACCTTGGATCCCTGGGATTCCTGCTGGGCTTGTCTTGGCTGGAAGTACGGTGTTAAAAAATTCTCGTTCCCGTTTTTCTGCCCCCTCTGGGGTGGATTGCTCTGCCCTGCAGTGGGAGTTGCTCTGCCCTGCAGTGGGAGTTGCTCTGCCCTGCAGTGGGAATTGCTCTGCCCTGCAGTGGGGGGATGCAGCAGTGGAACTCCATTACCTGTAGTTTCAGGAGTTCTGACATCCTTCTGGTCCCCGTTACTGCGCACCAGGAGATAAATTCCTGTGCAAACCACATGTCACTTGCTGAACGTGCTGTTTTTAAAAATGAGATTCATGTGAAACTGCGTAGGAATAGTTCTGCAAAGAGTATTCCAGAGTTACTTTTTAAAAAGTGCTGAAAGATCCATTAGAAAGAGGAGACGTGTGTTGCACATTCCGTGTTCCACCGAGCTGGGAAGCTCAGGGTAATAAAGCTGCTCCTTATTGGCGTTACAGCTAATTGTGTGTAATTACTCATTAACACAGCTCTGCACTGCCGAGCACTCTGCTCACATGGCTGGGTACAAATCAGTTAGTGATGGCACTCCAGGCATTCTGAGCAAGAACAGGGAAAAAAGCAAGGAAACAACCCAGTCTTCCGACTAAGTCCCAGAATTATCAGCCAGCACCAAACTGCTGCCAAGCTGGTATTTACCTGCAGCGTTTGGGGGAGCTCCCCCTGTCAGTGCCCCCCTCCAGGTGGGTTTGCAGGTCCTTTGTGCTGTGTTTGGTTCGCAGTTTCTCTTTCAGCTGTCAGGTTTTTGTGGTCCGCGACTGTTCTCCCTGTAACGGTGTCGGAAGGAGCGTTGCTGAGTTCGAGCCTTGCACGAGGGTAAATCTGGGTGTCTGTTGATCTGGGAGATCTTGGCAGCTCTCCCAGACTCATCATCTCGATGCCTGCAGGTTCTTCAGCACTGTGTGTGCATCACTTAAGTAAAAGATGGATCCATTTCATTATAGGGGAAGACAAATACACGAGTGTGTGGGATGGCTTTTAGATCAGCAGATGAATTTAAAAAATACTCCACTGTAACCAAATGGAACGATTTTTAAAGATGGGTAAGATGCACATTTTGCACGAAAAACGTGTAATTTGAAGCAGATCACCTGACAATATTGCCAAGATAGGTAAGAGAAAACAAAGTCTGAATGTAAGGCGGGAGATGACGTGGTTGGCATGTCAAGCTCTGAAAAGCCACAGCTGTCCTGAGGAACTGTCTGGTGGTGTTCTCTGGGATTTGTTCTTTTTAAGTTCATACAGTAGAAATGCATCTCCTGCAGCCTTCTGGAGTCAAAATGAGCAACTGCAGTGGTGCCTTAAGGAATTTGTTGTGCTGGAGTGTCTTTCTTATTAAAAAGCAAAGGGGCTTTGTATGTGAAGTATTGGTAGCAAATGTGTGAAGGCATCAAAGATCCTGCCAGGATGGATCAGGAGATGGTGCTTCAGAGGGTGTTTGGCTGGTGCAGCTGGAAAACACAAGTTTGTTTTTATAACAGAACAGCTTCCCTACAGATTATTCCTCAAACTCTTTCATGAGTTTAAATTATATTATGAATGTAATTAGTTAATAGAAGGGTGGGAAATTAAAGCTGTCTGCAGGGGAAATGTAGTCAATTGAAGTATAAAGTGAACAGGAATTTGGAATTTGAAGTGAAGTGGAAGTCAGTCAAGAAGGACAATGTGGAAAACAATGGGCACCAGGAGGGTTCTGCAGAGTTCCTTGTTCCTCTGTGGAAACAGTGTGCAAGGAGTGATGGCTGGGGCAGGGAGGAGGTCTCCAGTCCAAGGGAATATTAACATGGGCTGGGACTTAAACACAGGAGGAACCTGGTTGATGTAACCAGGACCACATCTGTGGTCCTGGATTGGCACTGGAACTGTTGTTCAGGAGCAGAGATGGTTGTTGGAAGATCCCCTGGCCTTAACTCAGGGCTCTACTGAGTGATCTGCACCAGCAAGGGGAACCCTGGGGGAATGGGGCTCTGTCCAAGTCCAGAAGAGCTAAATGTGGTGCATTTCTGCAGGAAATCTAATTATGGAACATAAAAATAGGGTGTTTTAGATAAAAATAGATTTTGCAATGAATGTGAAATTAATGGTGTCTATTGATCAGGAGGGGCTGCTGGAGAATACTTAATTGGGATCTTTAGCTATTAGAGTGTGGGAAGGATAATTAAGAAGATACCCTTGAGTGTGTCTCTGTGTGATCCAGATTTTAAATACCAAAATCTGTGTGTTCCTGGCTCTGGGCTCTGTCTGAGCTCTGCCTGTGGACTGTGGTTATGTGGTGCAAATCTGATAAAAACCAAGGGTTTGTTCTTACGTTGTTGTCAGGAGTTGCCTAAGAAATAGAAGAGGAAAAATGAGTGTCCTGCCAATTCCAGACCTACGTGTGAGCTGATGCTTGGTTTGACAAGGGGTTTTTGACAATTTAAAATCAGGTTTTTGTTGATGGAAGACTCCTGAGTGTGTCTGCCTGAAGGTTGGGTCGTTCAGGCAATGTTTTCTCCTTTAGTCAGGTTGTTTGTGAGGTTTTCTCCTTGTGTATCAAGACACAAGTCCACATGTTCTGGTGGAGATGCTGCAGCTCTCAGCAACAGCTCTGCTGGAAAACCAGAGCCATTTTAGTTAGTTCCCATAATTAATAAGTGAATAGATGTATTTGGCAGCGTGGATTCCCGTGTGGAAAAAGTCATCAGGTGGCTTAAGCTTGATAAATAGTTAAAAATCCATAAAAACTCAGGGTATCCTGAGCTTTGGGGTTTTGTTACTAATTGTGCTGCTTGTAATACTTGGTGGTAATTGGGGTCCAGCTGCTCAGAGTATCAGTGTTAGATTTACTGGATGGATTGCTTTAATAGGATTTGGAGAGCAGCTCTTGGTACGGTGCAGCTTGCGCTGTCAACTCCCAACCTTTTAATGCAATAATCCCTGGGATTTATCCTGGCTTGGAGTAGCAGCACAGGAACATGAGGTGATTTAGGCTGAGAAGTTTGGAGAGGGTGGGAATAATCCGTAGCCAGAGCTGTTTATGTTGTTAGTGTTGCTGTAAAGGATGGAAGAGGTGTTATGGGAGTGTTGGTGGCAGGAAAGCAGCGCCCTTGGTGAAGGGCAGGGAAGAGGCTGTGGGTGCAGTGCCCTGGGATTGTCACTGCTCTGGGCAGGGGCAGAACCCACCCACTCCAGAAAGCAGCTACAGATGAAATGACTGCAGGGTTTAATTGCACAACCTGAATGAGTTTGCACTTAAAGCAATTTGGTGTGTCAGTCTGTCATTTTTTTATGATTGAGAAGAGTATAAATGAATCCTGCATGTTAATGAGCTAATGTTCAAAACTGGGACTGGGTGTATGTTTGAATAATTAATACGAGTTGGGTTTTTGCTGTTAAGGGTGTGGTATCACATGTGGTTTACAAAGCAATGGCAGTATTGTTTGCTGCTGGTATGTCCTCTCCTGAGGTCGGATTTTATCCCCAGTTTCACCCTTCCCTCCCCCCTGCCACTTCATTACAATGGAGATTTGGTCTGCTTGCTCCAAGTGATGTCCTGTAATACCCCATTAGTGGTCAGTAGTTACCTCTGCCTGCATGTCAGCCTTCAGTTTAATGGCCTTTTTTGTGTGTTCATTTTCTTTTGTTTCCCATCGTGGTTTTGTTTATTTCTTTGTGTTTTTTTTTCCCCTGTTCTCTTTTTTTTTTAAACCGTGGTGATGTTTGCCCTTCATGTTCCCCAATGTTTGCACATGACAAGATGTTGCCATCCCAACATTGCCTCCCACTTCACTGACCAGTGCCACTAATGACCATCTAGCACCAGCCACAGCAGGACCCCTGCCCTCGGCCCCGCGGGACGTCGTGGCCACCCTCGTGTCCACCCGCTTCATCAGGCTCACCTGGAGGCCACCAGTGTCAGACCCTCAGGGGGACAACCTCACCTACTCCATCTTCTACACCAAGGAAGGGATCAACAGGTAAAGACTCTTCTTCACGCTGGTTTTGCTTGGAAATGTTGTAACCCGACGTGTTCAACCTGCGATGGGAGGGGTTGTGTTCCCCTCCCTCCTGCACCCTGAGTTTTAATGGCTTAGTTGCTGCACGTAGGAATTTTTACAGGCACGGGTTAATTGACTGCAAACAGTTGCTACCTGCTTTTAGCAGCCTGTTAGAAGGTGAGAGCAGCAGAGGCTGTCACAGCTCGTCAGGAGCACTGGCACTGCTGTCAGTGCCACCTCAGTGGGCACAGGAACATCCTCCAGAAGCCACGTGCTGGTGGGAGCGACAGGCACGTGAATTCACTCTGATCCCAGGGACAGACGTGTGGTAGGTGTTGGCTAAATGCCATCGAAGGTGTTGGTTAAATGTTGATTCCCTCCTAATAATCCCCGTAAAAAGAAATTAGATTAATTACTCCCAGTCATAAGCTTTTGACGTATTATCCCAGTGGATAATATCGATCTACCCCTTTCCCTTCCTGACGGGATCTACTGCTCAGTGTTACAGGTTCAAATTGTTGAGATAAGTTGGATTGTTCAATTGTTGTGATAAGTTGGAGGAAGCTGGAGCTAACAATCATTTGGAGCAGTGCTTAATTAATTGCAAATTAGCTTATCAGATTTATTACCCAAGGGAAAGTTATCTGTCTCCTTACTGAGGAGAGCATGGGACTCAAAGTTAACAAAGTCATTGGAAGAGAACGGAAAACACACTGCTGCTACTGGGGAATTTCTGCTCTTCCTTAATTCTGTGGATAGACATCTAGTCCAGGCTCGTGGCAATTAATTGAGGCAATTAGTAACATTTTCTTTGCCTCCCAGTTGTTGGTTTTTTACTACTTCCTTACTTTGGGAATATCCAAGTTGTTCAAGGCCAGATTGGAGCAACCTGGTCTAGTGGAAGGTGTCCCTGCCCATGGCAGGGGGTGGAACTGGATGGGCTTTAAGGTCCTTCCACCCCAAACCAGTCTGTGACTGTGATTCTGTTCATTCTTATTGGAGGTATTTTAAGTGAGACAGGGAAAAGGTGGGATCTTGCCAGCCATCCTTGCTTCTTGCCTCCCCTCCTCCATGTTCCTGGTTGTAACTGCTCCACTCAGTGGGTTTTTAGGAAGGGATTTGCTGGAGATGACTCAGGACCTCTCCCTGCCCTGCTTTTGAGGACACAAAATTTGTCCCCTTTCACTACATACCAAATTTATAACAATCTAGAAAATATTCCTCTTGGACCAACAGAACTAAGGGTAAGAGTGATCTCCTAATTCCTGGTGAATAAATTAGGGAATTACAGGACATTCTGCAGAACCTGCTGCTCCCAGTTCCTGCAGAGCATCCCTTGGGACTCAGGTCAGTGGCACCCACAAAGTGTACACCTCCAAACCCTTAAGCTGGTGCTTTATGTGTAAGCAGGTGATTGCACTGACTTTGTGAGATCTTTGTTTGCTTCAGTGCCCTTCTGGATCAGGGCTCAGTGCAGGCTCTGAGGGCCTTTCATTAGCACACACTCACCCCATTCTCCACTTGCTTTTTGGAAGCTGTTTTTTTCTAATGCCTCATAAAGACAGTTGGTATCACACCTTTCACAGATGAGTATGGAAATACTGTGAGGTCCTGCTTTCAACCTGGATTTAGAGAATGAGAAGAGTAAAATTAAAAAAAAAAACCGAACGGAAGAAGAAGAAGAAAGGAAGTAAAAGGCTCAGTTTACCATTTTGATGTTCTGTGGTAGTTTTTGACCAGTTGGTTGGGCCTTGTGGAAATGCTGCTGGTTAGTGAGTACAGAACTAGAGGAGCTGTCACACCCCACTGGGCAGTCAGAAGTCAAAGAGTTTTGAAGCCAGGCTTGACTGTGCCACCCTCCTTCCTTCCTCAGCTCTACAAAACCCTGTTTAAATGGTCGCTTTGTAGCCCCTGAATTGTAGATGATGGTGCATTTGCTGTGGTTTAAGTGCATATGTACCATCTCCTCACGCTGTCACATTTTGCCTCCTCATACCTTTTCCAGTGCCTGCTTTACTGGAACCTTTTAGTAACCCAGGTGTTGTCTCTTCCTCACTTGTACTTGAGCAGTGATCAAACCAGGTGTTTGATTTATTGACCTCTTAAGTCAGGTTTGTGGAAATGAACAAAGTCCATATGACATGGAGGGGGTTTGTAGGTACTCTGGTATCTCTAAACCATCTGTGAAGGGCTGTAGAGAGTCACCCTCATGTCCTGAGCTGCAGGAGCACATCAGTCCCTCCAGCATGAGGAGTGTGGGTCTGAGGGACCAACTGCCTCAGCCACCACTGATTTATTTACCTTCCTTTTGTTTAACCTGTTCAGTGGAAGGAGATACAGGCACAGGATGCTCCTCACCTTTTCCCTTTGAACTTATTCGAGGGGGGGATTCTGCCCCACTCAGGTGAGACCCCCCTGCAGAGCTGCCTCCAGCTCTGGGGTCCAACAGCACAAGGACATGGAGCTGCTGGAGCCAGTCCAGAGGAGGCCACGGAGCTGCTCTGAGGGCTGGAGCCCCTCTGCTCTGGAGCCGGACTGGGAGAGCTGAGGGTGTTCACCTGGAGAAGAGAAAGCTCCAGGAGACCTTAGAGCCCCTTCCTGGAGGCACAGGACAAGAGGGAATGCCTTTAAGCTGAAAGAGGCTAGATTTAGTTTGGATATTGGGAAGAAATTCTTGGTCCTGAGGGTGGAGAGGCCCTGGCCCAGGTTACCCAGAGAAGCTATGGCTGCCCCATCCCTGGAAGTGTCCAAGGCCAGGTTAGAGGGGTTTGGAGCAACCTGGGCTAGTGGAAGGTGTCCCTGCCCATGGCAGGGTGTGAAACGAGATGAGCTTTCAGGTCCCTTCCAACCCAGACCATTCCTTGATTCCAAGAGGAGCGTTTCAGAGTGTGGAAGTGGCTGTGGAGGTGACGTGTTTCTGCTTCTCTGGCTGCACAAACGTCACCAGCCGGTGCCTTGTCCCACCTTGGCTTGGTGACATCAGAGAGACTCCTGCTGAGGCAGTGATGTGGGAGTGAAGTGGTGTCTCATGGCTTTACTGTCATGCCTCTGGAGGACCCCAAGTAATCTTACACAGTTACAGAGTTATTTCATCCTCATGTTAGGGATTTATTCCACCCTGAAGGCAGTTCCCCTGGAAAGGGTGTGAAAATTGAAATGTGCTGCAGGGAGGTTGAATTCTGTGAAACTTTAGCCAAGCATTCGGGCAGAAGAACTCCAGACTTCAAGATTTGGACAAAAATAAAAGAAAAAAGCAGCACATTGCTGGTACAAGAGGGTAAATTACACGTGTGAGATACTCAAATACTGTTAAATTCACGGTTCACCGTAGTGTGCTTCAAAGGCAGAAAATGGGGTTTAATTGTGTGTAATCACACTGTCAGAACGTCTCTGGAGCTCCCTGCCAGGCTCCACAGCTGACAGGGCTGGCACAGGCAATATCCTCTTTTTAATAATTCCCTGAGCGTTGTTTTTTATGAGGAAGTACAACTTTAAACTTGGCATTTCCAGACAAACCCGTGTTTGGGGGTTGAACTGATGGCTCTCCCCTGAGGTGCTTGATAGCTGCTGTAAACTTTAACTGGAGTTTACAGAGCTCTTTAGTTGGAATTAAACTGGATTCATAGAACAGGGGTAATGCAGTTACTCATGGAGCCCATCTCCCTGTACCTGTTATCCCATCAGGTACAGCAGCACTTGGAAAAGGTGCTCCAGGCTCCCCAGGAAAGGGCATAAAGGAGAGATTCATGCAGCACTTAATTAGATTAATATCACCATATTTTTACCATAATGTTGTGAAGGCACATTTCTAGTTATTACTGAAAATTGCAGTACTTTGACGTGTCTATTTATTTTTGGTAAATGTTGTCTTTCTAGTAAAATAATTCTGATTTTTTTTTTCTTCTAATTTTAAACAATAACCTTGGTTTGCTGATTATCTTTTTTCCCAGACAAAATCAGGGAGTGCATTTACCCTTGAGGCAGAAAATGCAATATTTTGCATGTCAATGGGAGCTGGGTGTTATTCCACAGCTGTGGATCCGTTGGCACTTAGTCTGGGCTTTCAGATCCCATCCTTGTAGCTACGGCTCGTCTTAAAGGAAACTCCATCAGGGAAGGTGCTTTCAGGAAAACGTTTTGCTAGAAGTGGAAAAATTAGTGATGAAAATGAATAAAAATCTGAAATAAATTCAGCTGTTGATGCAGAGCCATTCTAGCTCAGCTTCATGGAGGGGAACATTCTAGAAAATGAGTGTAAATAGATGTTTAGTTACAGCGAGTGCATTGTTTCCCTCTCTGTAGATGCAATGTAATAATGCAGAAATCAACAGGGATTTCAAAATGTTTTCAGCCAAGTTACGCTAAATCAACCACACCGGTTGATGCAAGAAGAAATAAATTTAAAATGGGGATTTTGACATCGTATTTCTGTGATAGAAGCTGAAGCAGGATGGCTGGGAGGTGGGAAGGAGAGACGCTGGAATGATTCTTCCCAGGTTTCTGCATCAGAAATGCTTTAATGGGAGGTGACAATGGGACGAGAGTCATTGTCCCTGCAGAGCCAAACAGAGCCTGGCAGGCCAAATTCCGAGCAGGCACCTTCCCCCTGATTTTCTCAATGGGAAGTTTCTGATTTCTCCTTTTGTAGCACTGCTGTTCATATTCTCAGGGAGCGGGAGCTCCTTTCCAGGGAAGGACGGATGTGTGGAGCCGTTGTTGTTGAAACGCAGCTCCAACGAGTTCAGGTGCCAGCGGCCTGTCTTGGAAATAAAGGCTGTCATTAGTTAATGATTAATGCTCTAATCTCCCCCTCCATCCTGATAAGAACTGATGGAGTTTCCTGGGCTACATTCAGGTGAGACGGTGCTTCCGCAGGGGGAAGTGTTGGGCTCCGGGAGCCCGGGGGGTCGGTGGAGGGTCACTGAAGGCCAAGGAATGACCCTTCCACTTGCCTCCATACACAACATGTGTTCTCCTGACTGGATTATGGCTTCCAGCCTGCAAAGTGTTGGCCTGACAGAGATGCCCCTTCCCATGCAAAGTGCATTATTTTCATGGGTGCTCTCAGACCAACAGGGCGCTGGTAGCCTGGATCTGTCTCCCTGCTGCTGCTGGAGGTTGGAGTATCCACTTAGGTTCAGTAGAGGCCACTTCCATGTGCACAGCACAAGTGTGAGGCACTCACAGGTCACACTGAAGGAGAGGTTGCCTCCTATTGCCTCCAGTCCTTGTATGGATCCAGCGTGGGTGCCACGACCATGCCTTGGGTGTCCTGAACAAACCCAGACACCAGGGAGGAACCCAGTGAAGTTTGGAGGAACAAGAACACGTTAAAACAGCTCCTTTGAAGAACACACAAAAAGCAACCCCTTGGTATTAACAGAAATGCCCCAAATCTCACCAGACTGTGCTGCTTAAATAGCTTTTCTTTTGGCTTCAGAGTTGCAGGATAAACTGTCACCGTGAATTATCACTTGCTGTTATGGGAATAGCAGAGAACTGCTGAGGGTTTGGTGCTGTCGAGTGTAATTTATTCTGTTACTTCACTGCGTTTGTTTTTTTTGCACAGAGAAGTTTGCAAAATTCCAAGCAGTGTGTCAGCAGCAGTTTTGGCACATTCCTGTTGTGTTGTGCAGAGAGCACGGTGTAAACCAGCGCGTCACTAACACGGGGGATACGCTCGAACGGGACACGGCGACTCCTTCCTTCCCCCTCCAAACCCCTCTTACTAATCAGTGGTTGTCTCTCTGCCTAAACCTTCTGCTTCCTAAAGGGAACGCGTTGAAAATACGAGTCGTCCTGGAGAGACACAAGTGATGATCCAAAACCTGATGCCAGAGACAGTTTACGTGTTCCGAGTTGTGGCTCAGAACAGGCACGGCCCCGGGGAGAGCTCGGCTCCGCTCAAGGTGGCAACGCAGCCCGAGGGTGAGCTGGAATGGTTGGAGTTTTCCTCACTTTGGGATTGATTTTGATTTAATTTTTTTGTTTTCCCCATTCATGGCCTTTCCCAGAAGAAGTTGATGCTCTCAAAAGTTGCACTTGCAGACCATAGTTTCCAAAGATTTTCCAGGCTGGTGGGTTTGTTGGATTTATTGCCATGATCAAGAGGAACTGATGAGGCATTCCTTGTTAAATTCTCTAAACTGTTAAAAAGTAATACTTTTAAACTGTCATTAACTTAGCTCAGTTGTTTGGAACATGGTGCTGATGACACCAAGGTCGTGGTCCTGTATGGGCCATTCACTTAAGAGTTGTACTCGATGATCCTCATGGGTCCCTTCCAACTCAGAATATTCTGTGGCTGAAAAAGGAAGAAGGGAAAACTTTAGGCAAATGTCAAGTCTTTCACTTATTAGGGTCATTCCAGGCAAAAGGACTGTGACCCAGGGAGCAGGATCTCCTTCAGACATTTGGTCCCACCTTTCCATGGGTGAATCCATGGGTAGTGCTGAGGTGGGAAAAATACCCACCTCTTCCTCAGGGTGATGGACAGTGGGGTTGTCACTGCAATAACCATCCCTGGCCAGGCTCTAGAACTAGCAGAGTTCCACTCTTGTGTTCCAGTCCAGCTGCCCGGCCCGGCTCCCAACATCCGCGCGTATTCCAGCTCCCCCACCTCCGTCACCGTCACCTGGGAGACGCCGCTCTCGGGCAACGGGGACATCCAGAACTACAAACTCTACTACATGGAGAAGGGGCAGGACACCGAGCAGGTACAGATACACCACCCTTAGCAGCCTGTGTGATGGGTGTACCTTGAACTCCTAGAAACACAGTTTGGTTTTCTGACAGACTCAAACACGGAAATATTTAAATTTAAAATTCCAGTATGAAATGTGTATGTCTTGGAATTAATTTTTTTTGTGTGTGTGATGCCTTATTTTGGTGGGTTCATCAGCAGCAAGTAGTTTTTGGGGAATTCCATCATACCTCAGGAAGAGAAGGCAAATTACAGCTGTGTCATCATTTAGCAGTTCTGGTCCAGATGATAGAGAAGATGCTTGCACACTTTTATAGGCTGGTTTTTAGTAAATTAGGTAAACTATTGGTTTTAGCATGATCCTTAATCTCAGCTGTTCGTATTTCTTGAGGTCTTGGATCCAGTGATTGATATTTTGATGCTGCTGAGCATCTAATGGATTAAATTTTCTGATGATTCCACCGAAGCATCTGATGTGTTCTGTAGAAGTTTAGGCTGCCACCTGAGAATAGTGAGGATTAATCCTCATCACAGCCCCCTTCCCATCCCATTGCATATCAGTATGATTCCAGCTTTAAAAAGCAAAGGGTAGAATACATTTTCCTTAGCCTTTAAATTTTTTTTTGCATCAGTTTAAAATAGACCTGATGCCTTTTCTGTTTCTGCATCCCACTATTCCAGTTATAGTCGTAATTTTTTGCTAATAGTCAGGTTTCCAGATCCCTTTCCATGTATGGAGCCAGTGTCCAGGATTTAAACAGAACAGGGAGAATTCTCTCTTGTAAACTCACAGTTGGCACCTTCACAAGCCCTGGGGGTTTATAAATGTGGGTTTGATCCGCAGGCGCTGCCCCGAGGGTTCCTGTGTGTTTTACGGGAATTCTTCGGACGCTGGTGGTAGTTGCAGCCCTGGTGCTGGGCTTGACTGGGTGTCTGTTTGCTCTGGGCAGGACGTGGACGTGGCAGGGCTGTCCCACACGGTGACAGGGCTGAAGAAGTTCACCGAGTACAGCTTCCGGGTGGTCGCCTACAACAAGCACGGCCCCGGCGTCTCCACCCACGACGTCGTCGTCCGCACCCTCTCGGATGGTAAAGCCCCTTATTCCATGTCGGTTTTGCAGGAATTATCCGGCAATTTCCTTGCAGTGAATTTTTAACCAGACTTTTATGGGGTTTGCTCGTTGTTGCCCTGTTTTATTAGTAGTGTTGTCGTTGTGTGTGGCTGTTCTTGGTCAGAATTCCCCAGAGGCCTTTCAAACTGGGTGAAGGAAAATTACTGCACCTGCAAAAGTATCTGGGATCGGGATTATGGAACAATGGTGTTCTTCATTCCAGCATCCGCAGTTTATTTCATGGACTGCTGAGTCTACGAAGTACTGAGAGCAGGCAGAAAAACAAATAAATTTATGCAACAGCTCCAAATTATTTTTTAGGTTCTCCAACATTTTTATATATCAGCAGACTTCTGGTTTTGGAATGTTTTCATTTTAATTGTTTTCCTGTGGGGAAATGTTGCCTGTCTTTGTTTGCACTCCAGCACAGGTATTATTGAGTCTGTTGCATATAATGGTGAAAGCAGGACCTGGTGCCAGGATTTTTTATAAGGCAAATCAAGAGGTACTGTGAGCCAACAGAGATACACGAGCAACTGTAGAATGATCAGAGTTAATGTTAACTCATATTTTTTATAGAGAAGTTTATTTGTATATGAGAACAACCAGATGGAAAGTAAGTGGAGCCTGGAATCATCTCTTCAGGAATGACCAGAAGTAGAACAGAGGAGCAGAGAGGCATATTGTCCCAAATTCTCCCGGGCCTGAGCTTGTTTCTGGGGCACTTCTTGTCTCTTTGGTGATTTCTGTGTTTTGCTAATTCAGTTTCTCCTCCATGAAACCCTGTCAGCATCTTCTTTAACCCACACCAGCTTTTATCCACAACATCAAGTGGACAAAGATTCTACGGATAAATTTCCTCTGAACAATCCCCACTTCTTGTCTGTTCTGTCCCTGCTCTGTGTTAGTGTTACTTGTTGCCTGAGTAGGGGGAATAACCAGTGTCCACAGCCCCCTCTGTCCCACTCCTCCCTCTGTGGACCTTTGCCATGTTCTCCCCCGTTCACCCATTTTCCAGATTCCCAAGTCACAGGAATGGTTACCCACTTCTCTTGTGGAAGCTGTTTCCACCTTCAGTGCCCTTTTCTGAGCCTTTTTCCAAGTTTTTTTTCTCCTGTGTACTTTTAAGTATGGAGGTAGGGAGGACTGTAATGATATCAAAGATACAAGTGAGGCATTACTTGCATTTGACTGACTTTGGCTGCTTCTGAGCCCTGAGGTGGGAACATCTCAAGGTCCTTCTGCAGTTCTTCACCATCAGATCATGGCACGGGAGCTCCACAGCTCGTCTCCCACCACATCCCTTCCAGCCTGCTTCTGCCCTTATTTTAGGCTCACTCTGGTGAGCACTTCTGTGCCATCCCCTCATTGCCTCATTCCTCAAGAACTCCAGGAGGTTTGTGATGTGGGATTTCCCTTGGAGAAGTGAGAAATACATACTATTCCTCCTCTTATTACTCCTGCTCTCTCTAAATTTCATGCTTTAGTGTTGCTTCAGTTTATTTGCCTCACAGAGGTTTCTGACACTCCTGGGAGTTTGAGTGGATCCCACTGTGGTACTGGCATCACAGTGACCATCTCCCAGTATCAGGGTAGCTTGGGAGAGGTTACATAAGTCATGCAGCTGTTTAATTCCCAAGTTCCTTGAGAAACCCTGGATGGATTGCACCTCACCCTGGCAAGATGCTGCTGTTCCTCACGTTCAACTCTTCCAGAATCCCTTATATTGACATTTCAGTTGGAGAGACCCTGTGAGTCCCATGTAAGGATGTCATGGAAGCCTCTCCTTTCCCACACTACAAATGCAAAGAGAGTTGTGTGGCCTTATCTTTGTCTTTTTTTCTCCTACCCTGACCCTTTGCTAACTCTGATTTCTCTAAAGGGCTTCCAGCTCCTTTGTTTGAAGAATTCATTATTAGTTATAATGTCATTTTGACATTTTCCTGAAGTTCTTTCTTCTAAATCTTGTTTTCACATTTAACCTGCAGATATTTATTTTCTAAAGCTCTCTGAAGGATGTCATCTTACTTCTTCCAATCTCATAACCTGCTACTTAACCACACTGCTCTGCCCCTGCAAGCTCCCAAATCTTTGAGGAAATGATGTGCATTTTCTTCCTGTGTTTTCTTATTGCAGTGTCCATGAGCAATCTCTTGTTCCCTGCAGGGATTTCTCCCTAAGCTTCCTTTAGCTGTGATTTAACAACATCTGCATTTTGATGTAGGTCTTTGCTCCTAATCTGTTCTGGTGCCTTGTTGCAGGGGTGGCTCTGCAGGTATTACCATTCAAACCAAGGTTTATGTGCTGCTCGTGAGGATTGCTTTGCTTCTCATGGAATTCCTGATCAGGGATTACAGCTGGAAATGTAATCTCTGCATCACAGCCCGGCCAAGGCATTTCTCTCCCACTCTGAGCCCTGAGCGTGTCCTGGTGCTCCTGCCTGCCTGGTTTCTGTGTCCTGTGCAGCACCAGGCAATGCTTTTCCTATGGAAGTGTTTGACAAGAGATGTTGGGAGGGAATCCTTCCCTGTGAGGGTGGGGAGGCCCTGGCCCAGTGTCATGGTTTGAGATAGCCCCAACATCCAATTCCCTAGCTCCATCCCCCCTCCCACATCTCAACCTAATGTGAGAGAGGTTTTTCCAGACAAAACACACCAGACTCCAAAGTGGGGGAAAGGGAAATATATTACAATGACTGTACAAATAAATACCATATCACATTATACACACGATCACAAACTATCTCTACCATGACATATGTATTTACAATGGATCAGATCTCTTCTCCCCTCCAAATAAAAGTCCAGGAGGGAAAGAAGGACAGATCCCTTTCAGTCCTTAAACAGCAGCATCTTCTGAGGCAGCAGGTTTCTTCTTCTCATGCATGCAGCAGCTGATAGCTGGCTTTCTGCCAGCATCCACGAGGGAGGTATTCAAGCTCCCTCGGCCCCATCGCCTCACAACCGAGGGGTCTTCCGTGGGCTTCGTAACCCCAGACAGGGTCGTTTCACCACGTCATATCACGAAGACACAGGGGGGTCTTCGTGACGGTCTGGTATCTCTTGCAGGGCCTCTGTGCCCTGTCCCTCAGGCTGCCACCGTGGCAGCAGTGCAAGGGGGGGGAGCCAAGGTCAACTCCCCCCACATTCCATCTGGCCGTCCCGGTCCAGCTCCGGGACGCTCTGAGCTTCTCAGCTCCTCTCTCTCTCCGGTGCTGCATGTCCAAAACTGCTCTCTAAAATAGGAGTCCATGTCCCTCTTCTCCAAGAGGGTCTCCAAGGGAGGTTTGGGGGATCTGGTACAGTCTTACCCCAAACTCTGTCTCTCTGCTGCTGGCTCTCTTTTTTCTCGGCTCTCCTTCCAGGAGTCCTTTCTCTGGTGCTGCATGTTGCTTCTGCTACTCCTCCAGTTCAGGTCCTTATCTCTGGCTCTCTGCCACCGTTCTCCTGGTCAGCTTCGGCTGTGCTGTGCCCATGGCGAAAACATCTCCGGACATAACTAAAGGCACACCTAGCCCAGCTTTATGCTGTTTCCAGGTCCCTTGCAGCCCCAGCCAGGGGCGGGGAGGGGGCCCCGAGGCCCAAAGGGGCTCACACGCCCCTTCCCTCGTGGCCTCTACAACAGGCATTCTTCTACAAACAACCTGGAAACTACAACCGCTTTTCCGGTTGAGTGATGTTTACATTTTGCAGGAGCGCCCATTGGGCAGAACTTCAAAACTTCCAGGGGTTTTCACCCCTTGGGGTCTACCACTTCTATTAGCCTCTGGGGAAAACAAGGTTCAAACCACTACACCCAGGTTGCCCAGCGAAACTGTGTCTGCCCCATCCCTGGAAGTGTCCAAGACCAGGTTGGATGGGGCAACCTGGGCTAGTGGAAGGTGTCCCATCCCGACAGGGGATGGAACAGGATGAGCTTTGAGGTCCTTTCCAACCCAAACCATTCTGTGACAAACTGCACCGTGCATGTGTTGAGATGCATTTTTATGATTACATTTACATACACAGGTCCTTTCTGGTGTCCTGCTGATTGTCTCTCACCAAGTTGGCAATATGTGCAGTAATTTTTCACAACTCTTTGTGTAACCCATGACTTTAAGGTTGTTCTGAACACAGGCACCAACTGCATCAAACAACCAGCAAGGAAAGTTTGGCTTTATATTGTGTCCTTCCCCTCCTCAGTGTCACAGGGATGTGGTGACTGAGCTTTTCCTGTTACAGAAAATCATGATAACAAAAACCATGGCCAGAATTCTAAATGTGGGTTCCCCAAATCAAGCAGTGTGTTAATTAAAGATTTGCTTTGGGAAAGTACCGAATGAGATCTCATCTCTGAGAGTTTATGAGATAAACCTTTAAATACAAAACATTTTTTATTTAGATAGCTGTGATAAGTAAGGACTTGAATAAAGAGTTCCTTGTGATGAAAACACAGAACCCTCCTCAGCCAGTCACTGTGTGTCAGAAAGTACCTCTGGGAGGATTTGGTCCTTTATAAAGTGTCTTAAACCAGAAGGGTTTGTACTTACTTGCATAATGAATGAGAGCAGAGAGTGGTTGGGTATGGAAATACCATATTTGAAAATTTTGGAATTAATTCCTTTAATGTTTCTAGTCCCCAGCGCTCCACCACAGAATCTGACACTGGAGGTACGGAATTCCAAGGTAAGATGTGGCAAATCTCCTGTTGGTAATGGGTAAATAAAGGCTGGTGGGTCTTAGGTTGACCACATTTCAGGGCTGCTATGGGTCTTTTTTCTCCCATGCTGCTTTTGAGCTCTTTGTGTGTGAGCTGCCCAGCAGGAGAATATCTGAGCGTGGGGCTTGAAGTGGTGGGAGCTCCAATCCAGTGGTGGGCTGGACATGGGATGCAGTAAGACAGTGACAGTGCACCAAAGGCTTCTGATGAAAAGGGGTTTAATCAGGCACAAAAGCCTGAAGGAGGAGAGCTTGAATTGCTGCTGACTGACTGTTGTTTACAGTGTGTGCACACACCAACACACGTTTGCAGTGTCCTGGGCACTTCAGAAGAGAGAATTAAACACTTGGTCATTGAGAGTGGAGACTTTTTTTAGAAGCCTTTCCTAAAAACTTCTTTCCCAATGCCTTCCTGTGCTGCCTTCCCCAGAGCATCCTGCTGCAGTGGCAGCCCCCTCCCACAGGGACCCACAGCGGGCAAATCACCGGCTACAAAATCCGCTACCGGAAGGTTTCGCGCAAGAGCGACGTCACCGAGAGCGTGGGGGGCACCCAGCTGTCCCAGCTCATCGAGGGTGAGCAGGGCCTGGCATCGGGGGGGCTTTGTAGGGGCCTTTAGAGGGCTCAGAGGGAGGGTTCTGTAGGGTCTTGCCTTGAGAGTCAAACTGAGTCACATCTCAGACGGGTGTCGGTGGGTTCTGAGGTCGCATGGGCTGCAGGTGAGAACTGAGGGCTGCTGACCTGATTTTGCCATGGATTTGCTAAATGGATTGGATGATTCCTTATAAAAGGCATGGGATTTGCCTGCAGCATCTGCCCAAGTGACAGGAATGACATGTGGGAAAGGATTCCAGAGGAACAGGAGCTGAGAGTACTGCAAGTGATAACCAATAACCAATAACCCAGCTCTGAGTGTCTGACCTGATCCACCCTGCACATCATCCCACCTACTTTCATTGGAATCAACCTTTCTCCTCCTTTCTAGCATGAATGTATAATACATCCCCTATTTTGTACACTTAAAAATCCAGTCTGGGCCATCACTTAGTGTAAATTATATATTGTTACCAGAACTAGAATCCTGTTTAGCAGAAATGAGCAGTGTGTGAGATCAGGAGCAAGATAACATTTTGTTCATTTTTGAAATCTCTGTAAATGAACAGTTGGTCAAAAGAGAAGAAATTGTGAAATTCTAGAGGAGGAACATGCAGTTTTTAATAAGATGTTCTGATTTTTTTCTCAGAAATTCCAACTATGACAGTAAGTCTCAGTTTTCTCAGAACCGAGATGTTCCTGTAACTCGAGTATATTTTTGTCACAACAAAGCCTGTCTTGGATGTTCCATATATCCATATATGTTTGGATGTTCCATATATCAAATTTTGAGTGAATTTTCACACTGCTTCAATTTTTATTATTATTATTATTTTTATTATCATTTTTTATTATAGACACTTACATAGACTAAACAGTTTGCACAGTTTGCTCACCTGCTGCTTCTGTGCCACCCCTAGGTTTAGTTGTGGATGTAATTAGTAATTAAAACTAATTAAGAGCTGTGAATTAAAGCTGGCTGCACACAGCACCTCAGAGTCCCTTCCAGCAGTCTGTAGGACCATGGACCATATCCCAGCCCCGGGTGTCCCCTCCCTGGTGTCCCCTGGCTGAGGGGCTGCTCCCAGCCCTGACCTCACGGCGCTCCGGTGGCAGGGTGGGGTGGAAGGTTTGTTTCCATCAGGTTATCCCAGTGTGTCGGTCGGGTCTGGGATTGCTGCCCGCGGTGGGAATTCCCGTGCTGACCCCTGGGGTTGTCCCTGTGGCAGGGCTGGAGCGAGGCACCGAGTACAGCTTCCGAGTGGCCGCCATGACCGTGAACGGCACCGGCCCCGCCACCGACTGGGTGTCAGCGGAGACCTTCGAGAGCGACCTGGACGGTGAGAGCAGCTGGGACGGGGGGCATGACAGTCATCACAGCTCAGGGGCATCACAGCTCAGGGGCATCACAGCTCAGGGGCATCACAGCCATCATGGCTCAGGGGCCTCACAACCATCACAGCCATTGCAGCTCAGAGGCCTCACAGCCATCACAGCTCAGGGGCCTCACAACCATCACAGCTCAGGGGCCTCACAACCATCACAGCTCAGGGGCTTCACAACCATCACAGCCATCACAGCTCAGGGGCCTCACAACCATCACAGCCATCCCAGCTCAGAGGCCTCACAACCATCACAGCCATCCCAGCTCAGAGGCAGGGCACATTGGAATTTCATTGCCTTTGGTAAAGGGAAACCCGTCGGTTTTACCGTGTTCTAATTGTACCATGGGTTTTATTTATGATTAAATTTTTATTAAATTGATTTCTATTTTAACAGAAAATTCTTGCCAAGTCAACAAAATGGCTTGGAATCAAACCCTGCTTCTACACTTTCTGGTGCTGTATGTTGGCACTAAGTGTAAAATACCTGATTATGAGTGACAATGAAATGCCACAGTAGGAAAGAAAGAAATAAAAGAAAATGTTGTCCCCCACAGCCCTTAGCAGTCCTGCTCCCATATTTCGTTGGTGCTGTGCTTTATTTGACCCACAGTAACTGTTATTTTGCCACCTGAGGAGAAAAGGGAGATTGATTCTATTTTCAGACCATATCTCCCATCAGCAGTGAAGTCTCTTCCACCAAATCCATGGATTCATGATGTGTGATATACAGAACCATGGTAACAGCTTGTTTTCCCAGTGCTGAGTTTAACAATTAAAGTAGGAAATGTTCTGTGACAAATTTTGACCTCCAGTAGTTGGTCCAGACGTTTGGTCTTTCCTACAGTGGAATAATTTACAAGTGGGAACCTGATTCTGGCAGAATTCAAAGGAGCAATTTTGTGAGTATCTCCCAGATCTGACCAAGAGCCAGTAAAATGGAAGAAAGGTCTATTTTTAAAGGATGGCTGGGGGGGAATCTCTTTGGAACTGCCTACCTGGAGCTGGCGGTTCTGGGTGCACTGCTCCCATTTCCAAAATTAGTGGGTTGCACCCAAGTTCCCTTTTGCTTGTTGGGGGCCACTCTCTCTTGGCCTTGTGGAAGGAGCTGAGAGGGTCATTCCATCTCAGTGCCACAGGATCCAGCTGTGTCTTTCACATCTGGGCGGCCTCAGGTTCAGCTTTCCTGGCAGCTGCAAGATGAAATAATGAAAGTGTTTCAATATTTGCTCTCCACTGTTGGAAGATCCTTCACAGTCAGCTCAGAAAGCCCTGGAGAGCCCCTGCTCCAGTCTCTGTGCTCTGCAAAGCTGATGCTCAACTTAATCCTTGTTCTCCCTGCTCCAGTGTTAACAGTGCAGTTCAGGTCTGTAGATATTTCAAATGACTTTTCAGAGTTGAAATCACTTTGATCTGTGTGTCTGTCTTCCCCTAAGTGGATATGACACAACTGTGAGCTTAGAGAAGCCACGAGGTCCCCAAACTGGAGCAGAACTCTGTAAATAGGCACTTCAGGAGGTAATGAAAAGGTCCTTGAATTAGAGTTAACAATGCTTTGCCAGAGGATAGCATCAGGATTAAATTTAAATTTAAATAGGGCAGAGGGAGGGAGAAGAAAGGAACCTTTTCCTTCTCTGTTGACTTTGTCATTTAAATTTGGAATGTTGCAGTCCTTGCAGGAAATCTGAATTTCTTTCTGCATATTCTTTCCAGTGAATAAAGTAATAAAAAATTCAGAGTTAAGACAACCTAACCTGGTATTCAGATCGTTCTGTGTACATGTGTGAGAACTTTCTCTATGTGCACACTGGGGAGATGATGTGTATTTTTGAGTTTCTTTCTTTAGGAAGCTCATGTGGATAATTTTAACACCATGCAAATGTATTTACAGCTAATCTTGCACTTCTCAGGTTCAGTAGGCAGGGAAGGCATAATTTCTTTTCATTCCTATGGCTGCTTTTTGAATTTAAATAGAAAATAACTCACCTGACAGTCTCCTCAAGGTACAGGGGAGCTGGAGTGTGACAATCCTGTGTTGGTGCAGGTGCCCCAGGAGTGCAGAGCAGGAGGTGTTGTACAAAGTTTATCCCCTGTGCACCAACTTCTGTGCAGTTAAAAATGTCACCTCTCAGGCTGCACTTGGAGCTTTGCTGTGTTTAATATTTGTGAACTTTAATTGATGGGCTGTGTCAGCTGGAGACCAGAAACCCCCTGGGCTGGCAGGGCAGTGCTGTATTATGATCCAAATAATCCTTTTGTGGTGCTTTATTAAATGGTTTTAGAGAAATGCAGCATGTTTCATTAAAATTAAATCCCTGCAGGAAGCAGAAGTCCTTGTTTTTATTTTAGAGTGGGGAGCTCAGTTTGCTATTGCACAGAATTGTTTATAATCCGTGGGCACACGGCAGCTCCAGTGGGATGACAAAAGTCTTATTTAATCTCTAGAAGTTAAACCAAAGTTGTGGACACTGCAGGGACAGTTGTGAGGTTGCTTTTAGGTTCGAATCAACAGTAGGGAAAAAACCTTATAGTAAAAACATGAGAGGCTGTGGCATGTTGGGGAAGTCCTGGTTTTAAGGATCCACATTTCATCTCTCCGTGGGTTGGGAAGAGATTTGTGTTGCTTTTTGGGGGTAGGGTTTGAACATTTGATATAGACTCTCTGGTTTTTGATCTTTTAGTTTGGCTGTGTAGTTTCTGCTTGTATTTTGTGAATTATGTGAACACAGGGATTTAGGCAGCAACAAGTGTAGGACAAATGCAGGGTGCATTCTCAGAGCTTTGCAATATCCTATTTAATGCTACAACAAGCTCAGGAACCTTTTTTCGTTATCAGGATTTTCAGTATAATTACTTTAATGCCCACAAGTAAGGAATGTGGTGGAATTGGAAGCAGATTGCTTTGTGGAGGGGAAGGATGGGATAAATCTAATACATGCTTGGAAGAATTGGTGAGAAGATGCACAACCATCCAGAAAATCTGCCCTGAGCAGATGTGATACTTTCTTCAGTACAACTGCCCTTTCTTTTAAAGAGAGGATCTATTAAATACAAGTGTCCAAAGCTCTGTTTGTTGGAGCTCTTTGCTCTCCCTTGGACACCAAAGCTCTTCCATTGGAACGTGCTCATTTCACACAGAGTAGAAGTGCTTCATTTGGCCTTCCTACCTCACATTCTTCGTGGAATTACCTTTATTTGAGAGAAAGCCTTGAAATCCATCATTTTTCCTTGACAGAAACTCGTGTTCCTGAGGTTCCAAGCTCCCTGCACGTCCGTCCCCTGGTCACCAGCATCGTGGTGAGCTGGACCCCCCCGGAGAACCAGAACGTGGTGGTGAGGGGCTACGCCATCGGCTACGGCATCGGCTCCCCCCACGCCCAGACCATCAAGGTGGACTATAAACAGAGATACTACACCATCGAGAACCTGGGTGAGCCAGGGGGATCCCCAGCCCTGCCCATTTCACCTCCTGCAGCCCTTGTCACAACCCCTTCCATGCTGAGCAGCAGCAGAGGCCCCTCATTCTCCAGCTGGAGCTGCAGAACAGGTGGCTTCAGGCAAAAAAAGGAGCTAAAATGTCACCAAGATTCACTGGCAGCTACTTGGAAAGGAAAATAGATTCACCCCTCCACAGAATTCTCTGTGGTGGGTAAAATAGCCTGAAAGCCAAAGAAATATTAATATTGAGAAGTTCCATAAAATCGGAGGTTGGAGTTATTTTGTAGTAGAGCAGCGTAAAATGATCATTTTAAATTGTTTTTCCTCACTGCTCTTCTGGCTGTACTTAAGGGAGATTTGCTGTGACTAGAGACTTCCACTGATGAGAGCTGTTGTGTCCCTGCCCATGGCAGAGGAATGAGAGGAACTTTAAGGTCCCTTCCGACCCAGACCAGTTTGGGATTCTGGGAACACAAACAGAAGGTCTGCACGGAGACTTGCAGTTCTTATTAAATCAAGTTATTTCATATATTTCAGTTAAAAATTAAAATACTGAACAAAGAGGGTATGGAGAAGCAGAAAATAGGATTCATTTGATATTCTAATCTCTTTTTTCCCTTTAGACCCGAGCTCCCACTATGTGATCACCCTGAAGGCCTTTAACAACGTGGGGGAAGGGATCCCTCTGTACGAGAGCGCCGTGACCCGGCCCCACTCTGGTAAGGAGCAGGGGCTCTTCCCAGTCCTGCACAGCTGCTGGAATGTGGTGGTGTGGGATGGAAGAGTCTGGCTTGTCCGTGCCACCCAGCGCTCCCCATCCCTTTAACTGGCTGCCCTCACTGCTCAGGGATTGCCTCACTTGTTTCACATTAAACCACCTAAAATTGGGGCCATTTGGAAACTACAGAACTTACCTGTCAGCTGCTGATAGATGTTCTTGTTCCCAGCATTAACATTACGTGAGCCCAGAGCCTGGGGGTGCTGTTCTAAAGGCACAGCCCTTGTTTCGGGGTTTAGGGGCAAATACAGCTTTTTTGGTGTTTTACACTGAGATTTTGAATGTGATGTGTGTTTGCTTTATCTAAGTCTCACTCTGCTGTCACTTACACCAAAAAGTTGGTGGAAGTTTTAATTTTGAAAGAGTTTAAGCAGAGGAAATGGTTTGCAGGTGAGGTGTTGCCATGTGAGGGCTCGCTGTGCTCTCTGGTGACACCAGCGAGGGGTTTGCTGTAGGTGCAGCACTTTGGTTTAGTCCTGGAGAGCAGGACTAAAATCCTTAGACATTTTGTAGAGGACACTGCAATTGCAGTTCACAGTTACTGTATATTTGTCTGATACTTGGGACTCGATGCCCATAACATTCTTTAAAAGCTGCTAGGAGCTCCCTGTGTGTGAAGTGACATTTCCCCATCCAGAAGGAGTCCAGGTCTTTGTTCTCCTCATTGTTTTCTGGAAGAGGACTCAGTGGACATCCTGAGGAAAATGAAGTTAAAATGGCTGTGTCTTTGGGGTTCTCAGGCCACGGTTGAGGGCACTGCACACTAATACCATTAAGTATTATACCAGCATGTCTGTGTTGTCTTACTGTCTATAGAAGGGAAGAGATGCAAGAGTGATGTTATTGACCAGTCTGATGTCACCTATTAACTCTGGCTTTTCTCTCTTTTTCTCCATTCCTCACCCTCCATCTCATTGCACTACCCCGCATTTCCCCTTTTTTGTTTTCGTTTACATTAAAATGCCACCTCCTCCCGTTTTAATTGTAATCCCCGACTCCTTGCCCATCGATTCCCCAGACACTTCCGAGGTTGATTTGTTTGTTATTAATGCTCCATACACTCCAGTGCCAGACCCGTCTCCCATGATGCCCCCGGTGGGAGTTCAGGCTTCCATCCTGAGCCACGACACCATCCGGATCACGTGGGCAGACAACTCTCTGCCCAAGAACCAGAAGATCACGGACGCTCGGTACTACACAGTGCGCTGGAAAACCAACATCCCGGCCAACACCAAGTACAAGGTACTGGCTCCAGCAGCTTCAGCAGCCTTGGGGGTCAGGGACAAGGAGTGCTGAGGTGGCAGCTGAGGGTAAGAACACCCTGCAGAGCTGTGCCAGGAGGGGCAGGATTGTTCCGGGTTGGTTTTGTGTTCTGTGGGTGAGAGAGCTGGAGCTGGGGTGTTGTGGGAGTGGATGGAAGAGCACTTCCAGAAGGGTGTTCTGCTCTGGAGCCAGGGGCACAGGGACAGTTGGACACTTGGAAGGTCTGTGTTACTGACTCTCTTGCCTCTTCCCCAGCCAGCAGAGAACCTGAATTTGGGGGTGAGTCCTACAGGGAAAAGATTGACTCTTGTGGTTTTCAGTTCCTTTTACAACCTTTTCTGTTCATGCCGAGTCGATAGCGAACCTTTCCTTTGGGAACTGAATGGATGCAAAATACACAACAATAACTTTATGATGTCCTTGCCTTCCTCCATTTTCATCTGTTTTGATTTGGAAACTGGATTTGGGGTTTCAGTTCTTTTAGTTGGTTGGTTGGATTTTTTTATTAATTTTCAGGGTTATCTGGAGGCCTCAAAGGTGTTGACTGCAAATTTCACATTTACAATGAGGCTCAGAGGAACTGGTTGTTAAAATACCCAGCCAGTGGAGTCCCCTTTACGGTCCTGCAGAGCTGTCTTGTTATGGTCCAGATTTATTTTTTTTTTATTGAAACGAAAAAATATTATTAGAAGTGTATTCCTCCTCTAAAGGCAAGCCCACATTCCTGAGTCATGTGCAGAGGATGTCTCAGGAGTGATTTAAAGAAAGCTACAGTTTCTGTAGTTAATTGCTTAAAAAAAAACCACCCTCAGTGGTAAATGAACTATTCCCACCATTCCTGGTGCTGGTGGCCAGTGGGTGACAAGTTTTATTGTGGACCAAAGCCAATATGTAATGATGGAATATAGTTCAGAATCACTCCCTGTAGAAAGCATTTGCCTGAAAGGACAAAAGTTTGAGGGTCTTTGCTTTAACCATGTGGCACCTGGGATGTCTGGAGAACCCACATCCTGTGACTGTTCCACAGCCTTGGGCACAGAAACTCTGTTCTCCAGGATCCAGAGCTGCATCTGTTCAGCACAGGGTGGTTTCATCCATCCCTCTCATCCCAATGGATGCTGGAGCCATCCATTCAGATTTTCTCCCTTTGCCCCCTGTTTCTCACTGGCACTCCCAAACTGCTGCTGAAGGAGCTCTGTGCTCCCAACACAAGTGGTTCCACCTTAAGGAGCCTTTTTTCCCCTCTATTTATACAGGAGTTGTGTCAATCTGGAGCCTGTAAACACAGGAACAGATGGGATACAGTTCCTAAAAGGCTCCACTGTGCTTTGAACCGTGTTGCTGCACCAAAGAGCCTTTGTTGGGGACCGGGGTTGTCCTGCAGCTCCCTGGGATCCAACAGTCAGCTCTTAAGCAGAACCAAAAATATTAAACCTTATCTCGGATCTTTTAGGGAAATAAATTGTTCGGGGTACTATTTATGGAGAGTGAGTGGGGTTTGGTACCATGGGATAGGCTGGGATCTTAAAAACTGGGAGTGGTGTTAAAAACTGGAGAAAGCAGAGAAGTCTGAGCCTCCAGCTGGGCCTTGATGTGTGATTTACATCCAGTGGGATGTGCAGGGAGACTGAAGGATACCAAGATTCAGAGCCCTAGGGAAAACCAGAACTTAACCTGTGAAAGGAGCTTGGCTGCAGCCGGGAGAGACCAGGAACTATAAACTCTGGAATGTTCCAGTGCTGTTGGAATTCCCACAGGCATTCCAGAGAGGAAGAGCTGGTGTGCATTTTGGGGGTAAGGCAGCTCAGAATGCAAGATTTCTCCTCTGGACTTGTCATTCCCTCGCTGTCCCAGGCCAAGGGCTTTGCTCCCTCCTTTCCCAGGGAGCTGTGCCCAGTCCAGCTTTGTCACAGCCCGTCAGCCACAATCCATTTACTCCAAAGGTACTCAGAGTGTGTACCAAGTGAAGGTTTCAGGTTAACAGAGGATTTAATTTTAATTCATTATATGAGCCCTTGATGACTGGCCACCCCTGTGATGTTGGTGAAGGAGCAAAATACTTGGCACAAACCACAGTCATCCCTTGGATCACAATTCCTGGACTTCCACCCAGGGTAAGAGAAAAAGGCTCTCCCTGATACTTGACAAATCAGGGTTTTCTCTGCAGAATTTGGACTGTGTTACTCACAGAGCCCCCAGGAAATGTGCCTTTACCTTGAAAATTAATTAGCTGGAGGTGTTGTTTCTGGAGTCAGTGGCTGTACCCAGTTGTTGGCCCTGTCAAAGACTGAAACAACTCTTTAATTCCATGTTTAGATCACTGCAGGTCAAGGTAAGGAATATACATATCTGTAAATACACCTTCCTTTTTCTTCCCACAGCCTCCAGTGCATTCTGTTGATGTTCAAGCCATGTATAGCAAATACCAGATATTTAAAAATGGCCGAGTTACAAATTCCACTATTTATATATAACAACCTGCAGTGTTAAATGAACTTAGTGCAATTAAATTCACTGCTTATTATGCTTAGGTTTCCCTGTGGATGAAGTGTAAAGGACAAAAAGCCCATCCAAATGAGCCTGGAGTTCTTTTTAAAATACAGCCAAAAAATCAAGTGTGCAAAGAATTAGTAAGACCTTCTATAATAGAAATTCTCTATAGAAATTCTTACTTAGAAATTCTAAAATTTCTGTTCAATAGATGTGTAGTTTTTATGTGTGATCCTAGATAACCATCTTGTTCTGGAAGAAGTCTATGTATTAGTAAAGCTTCATTCTCTTCACATCTTTCTAGTGTATCTTTAGTTGATTGTTTATTATATTTAAGAATGTCCTGAAAATTCTGCAGGAATTTGGGAGGCAGCTCCAGGTTTCAATCAGGATTGTTATTAGCTGGGCTTATTGTTTTCCCCAGTTAATGAAATGCTGTAAATTAGCCCCCCAGGTAAACAGTGATTTAGCCACTGCATAACAAGTGGGCCCTGGACCTTGTATTGCCTTTCTTAATTTATAATTGACTGCTATTAAATCTCGTGCTGATTGCAGGAAGAATCTCCAGTTGAGGGTAAAACAACTGCACGTTAATCCTTGATTGACGAATTTACATGAGAGAGGAGAAACCTCCCGGAATTAATGGCTGTGGTTATGGAAATGTTGGAGACACCTGAGAGCTGTGACTGATGGCTCAGCAGTTCCTGACACTTGCCTTTCTTTCAGACTGCCAATGCCACCACCCTGAGCTATTTGGTGACGGGGCTGAAGCCCAACACCCTGTACGAGTTCTCGGTGATGGTGACCAAGGGCCGCAGATCCAGCACCTGGAGCATGACAGCACATGGGACCACCTTTGAACTAGGTACTGCTGGGCTTCTGGGAGGGCTGAGCAGAAAGAAATCAAGCCAGGTCTGCCAGCTTTCTGGTTTTTAAATGATTCTGCTGATGATACTTGCTGGGGGGGGGCTGTTCTTCTGAATAGTTTAGTCAGAAATTCTGATTAAAAAAACAACAACATACTTCAAAATTCCAAGGGATGATTGCATGCAGGAGAATTTACATCAAATTACAGAGAAGTGATGAATAATGTACCACAATTCATGGGCAGGAGAGAATAAAGTGTGTGCTTAAAACGTCTCAAAAAGAGCACGTTAATAGCAAATACAAAGAAAATACTTCAGCTAATAATAATTAAAATTTGCTATGTGATGATAATTATGACAGAACGAGGAGGTGCATGAGGCAAATGAAGACAAAAAAATCACAGTAGGAATTAAGACATCCAAATGAGCCCTAAATTCCTGTTCAGAACAGAAAAGGTTTTATAGCTGCCAAGGAAAACCTTGGGCCCACGGAGTAACTGTGAGGGCCAGACCCTCTCCCCCGACCTGCCCCTCATTAGCTCTTTATCCTGCAGTGTTAAATGAACTTTGTGCAATTAAATTTGCTGCTTATTATGCTTAGGTTTCTCTTTAGATGAACTGTAAAGGACAAAAAGCCCATCCAAATGAGCCTGGAGTTCTTATGCTAAATTAAAATACAGCCAAAAAATCAAGCGTGCAAAGAATTAGTGAGAGCTCCCAAATGTTCTGTAACAAGGCACGAGAAAAAGCAAAACCTGGATAAAATCTGAAATCTCTGAACTTACTCTGAAGTCCCATAAACCATTCTTGAGCTTCAGTTGCTTTTGAAAACACTGTTGTGGTTTTTGGAGGGAATTCCGTGATGTGGGACCAGCTCTGGACTGAGGCTCCTTTCCCATCCCAAGTGACTATTCCCAGGTTAAAACACTCTCTTTGCTATTTTTGCTGACACACATACAATCCTCACCCATAACTCTACACCAAGGGCAGGGACTATAAAATTTGCAGAGATAAAGACCTTAACAGAGAATTGGAACCTCAAAAAGCACACGAGCAATGATGCAGGAGGTCTCGTTGCATTTAAATAAGAAATCCCAAGTTGAAGTGGTTATAGACAATATTTGCAAATGTGACCTAAAAACTTGGGAACTAAGAAAAAAAATTGAAAAAAAAATGGCTGAATATATTTTCTCATAAAAGATCTTGTGATTTGTATGACTGGCCAAATTCCTGAGCTCATTATTTTGGAATATCATGAGTAGCAGCATTGTGTAGGACTTGCTCCTCAACTAATGATGAAGGAAAATATGGGATCCTGGGCTGAGTGTTAGTGATTTCCTGATTTTTCTTCCTCTGAATCTTCTTTTTATGTATTTGGGGTAATATTTACAGTAACTTTTGGGCTTTGGCTGTCCTGGTTCCCACCTATTCCTCACAGAGGGATACCAGGTGCCCATCTCAGAGGAATGGAGGGATGAATTTCTAATTGGTAACTTAAATAAAGCTCTTGAAATGCAGGAAGCACTGCAAGCACTCAGGGCTACTATTATTGTATTAGTATATCCAATATCCAAGGTGGATTTACTCCAAGTTAACCCAAGGAAAAAGGTTGGACACTTGTGGTCAGCAAATATTTCTTATTTTCAGATGTTTCTGTGGTGCAGATTTCCTTCCAAATCACAAATAATCCTTCAGGAAAGTCAGTCAGCAATTGCAGATTTGAAATTGCTGGTGGATTTACTTTGCTGATTTGGATTTAAATGGTAAATTGGCATTTCTGGAGTCATAGAACTCAAAAGGGGTTGGGTTGGAAGGGACCTTAAAGCCCATCTTTTTCCACCCCCTACCCTGGGCAGGGACACTTCCCACTAGCCCAGGTTGCTCCAAGCCCCGTCCAGCCTGACCTTGGACACTTCCAGAGATGGGGAGTCCACAACCTCTGGGTCTCAGTCCCACCATAAACCTGAAAATATGGAGATATTTCATGTGCCTACCTAAATAAAATGTATTTCTTTCACGAGTTGGTATGATTTTTCTGATGACCGAAGAAATTCAGGTGAGAAGTCAGCAACCTCAGTTGTCCAAAGATCCGTGGTTTTGGGAACACCTGGGCTCACTCAGTCCTGAATCACAGCATGTGGTGGCAGCAGTGCCTTGGGAAGGGGGAGCTCCCTCTGGGAAGGAGGTGCTGCACTCCAGGTCACCAGTGAATGGAGTAAATCAGTGAGACCCCGACAGTAGGTGGTGGATTCATAAAACTAACATGGAAGAGAACAAACCAAAATAACTTACATTCATATAAAACAAAAATCCAGGGTGCTGGGAGTGTTGTTTGTACCCCGTGGGTCTGACAGCCTGGTTCTGTGTGTTTGCAGTGCCCACTTCCCCTCCCAAGGACGTGACCGTGGTGAGCAAGGAGGGCAAACCCCGGACCATCATCGTGAACTGGCAGCCCCCCTCCGAGGCCAACGGCAAGATCACAGGTGGGCAGGGCAGGGGGGCAGCCCAGGGGGTGCTGCATGACCCTGGGGCCGTGTCCCACCCTCCCTGTAGCCCAGGGCTGCCCAGAGCTCTGTATCTGCTCTGTCAGTCTCTGTAGCCGCTCAGATTAATTATTTACTTTTGTACCTCGTAAAAATATATTAAGATCTAAACTAACTGCAGTGGGAAATTGGAGTGGAACCAGAAATATAATTGGAAGTTTAAATATCTCCATAACCTTTGCCTTCCTCAGATTGTGCTGTTCTAATAGCAGGCCTCCAGAAATTGTCCATAATGCCTCTGGCCCATCAGTGGTTTATTTAGGAGAAGCCATCCCAGTGCTCTTTGTCATCTTAGTGGCGTTTTTGTGTCACAGAACAGACTTAAAGGCAGTTTATTAGTCCCCTGACAGAACCATTAGGAGTAAACTGTTATTTGCCTTTAAGTGCATCACTGCCACGTAGGATAAATCACTGTACAGAAAGTGATAATTCCTGATTCCTGTCCGTAATTTCTGTTTGGATTCCCATTTCCAAGGGCTTTCTGAAATAATTCACTTCTGTTTTTCTTTGTTTTTATGCCAGGTTTTAAGCTTAAATAAGATTTTAATGGCATATTGTTTGCAGTGTGTGGGTTTGGGTTTGTGCTCAGAATTAACCACGGTGCAGGATCACCTGATTAGGCAGGACTGGAGCCCAGGTTCTGCACAGGAGACTGAATTAAATTAGATCCCTTGGAAAAGGCAGCAAGATGTTTCCTCTTTGTGGGAAGGAAGGTTTGAGTGGAGAAAAAAGAGCCTTTATCTGAAGTGCAGGTGAAAGGACTCGGCTGGTGGTGGCCAGTGAGGGGCCTTCAGGCAGGGCAGGCACAAATATCCGACACTGAGGGCCCTCAGGGGAGAGGGGGAACAACATACAGAGACCAGCACTTACCTGCACGTGGTAAATGAGCAAAATTATCCCATTTTCCTGGGGAAAAATGCCCTTGCAGTGTCTGCTCTGAAGTGCAACCTTAGTTATCCACATAGGTTGAACAAAAGCATCCAGTGCTTATTAGTTTGTGCATAAACAGCAGGTTAAAACATCAAATAAAATAGTAATTAACTGGTAAGTTTGAGTGCACCAAGCATGAGCTTCCCTTTTCCAGGGAATGAGGCAGTTTTTGGGATGTGGGGGTCGAGTGCCCTCTGGTGGGAACAGCCCTGGCTGAGGGACAGCTCCAGGCTCCACTAATGAGTCATTAACTAATGAGTCATTAACCCTCTGCATTGAGTAGTGCCATAAAAGCCGAGGGATGATGTCATTCCATGCCCTGGGCAGCCTGTCTGTGGAATACGTGGCTTTGCAGCTCCCATCTCCCTTGGATGTGGTTGGGATGGATTTGGAATACTGAGCTGGGCCAGGCTGGGTTCCTGATGTGCATCGTTAAACCCGCTGAATAATTAGGACAGTCATGAGTTAACTCACTGCTTGTGCCACTATAGTGCTTTGAACTGTCACTACATATATATATATATAAAAATTAAATATATGTGTGTATAATATATATTATAGATGTAAAATACTAAATAAATATAAATAATATAAAGTAATAAAAATAATAATATATAAATATAATTTGCACCATAAGTATAATATCATTTATAATATTTATAATATATTATTGTAATCTAGCATATAGACAATATAAATAATATATAATAAATCATATCTATATATATACATCTATATTGGTTCAAGTATATATTTTATGCTGAGGCTTTGTGTTTCGTATGTAAAAAAAGTTACAAAGCTTTTACTTCATGTTGATTTTTACAATTGCAGTGCTTTTCAATAACAGAACATAAACTCCTCCCATACCTTTTTTTCCTGTGCAGGACAGCCTCAGTACTCTTCAGATTATTGTCATCTTTGTTAATGCACTGGAAAACACTGTTTTGTGCATTAACACTTGGTTAATACACTGAAAATAAAATAATTATAAACTACTGAACACATGTTGCTGAGCTGTGCATGAGAATGTTTTGTGGTTTGAACATTATTTAAATAATGTATTATAATAATATATTAATAATATAATAGTAATACTTTGAGAATGTTTTGATAACAACAGCATTATCTTATTTTACTTATAAATAGGTAAAGAGGTGGAAGTGAGCAGTTTCTCCATGTGCAATGAACAGTGCTCAGAAATGATGTTGATATTTTAAAGAGCTTTTTTCCTCTCGCTGTATAACAGATGGGAAGGGTGGCTGGTGTCTGGATGCATTCTTAGTCTTGGGAGAAGTGAGAACACCCTTAGCAACCCCCTAATCCTCATTTTCTGTGCGATCTGGTGACTGTCCTGCTCTTCCCTGGGCACAGGATACATCATCTACTACAGCACAGACGTGAACGCCGAGATCCACGACTGGGTCATCGAGCCGGTCGTGGGGAACAGACTGACCCACCAGATCCAGGAGCTGACCCTGGACACGCCCTATTACTTCAAAATCCAGGCCCGGAACTCCAAGGGAATGGGGCCCATGTCCGAGGCCGTGCAGTTCAGAACCCCCAAAGGTAAGGTGGCACCTGGATCCCGGCAGCTCCTCCAGAAGGACGAGCACCAGGAGCGTGCAGTCTGTGCTTACACAGACTGGGAAAGGCTGGAGTTGGGTTAGAGCAGAACTCCCTGTTGTCTTGCTCTTGCCTGGAGTTAATCCCTGTGCAGGTGGTGCTCAGCTCTTTGGTTCATGGTGCTGTGACTGCTCTTGGATCCTTAGTTATGAGAATCCCAGGTTTGGCTACAGTGACACTCCAGGACTGTGTCACATCTGCTCCCTGGGACTGGGGTGGTGCAGGGGGAACTCATGGGACACAGCAGGCTCCTGAATCAAGAACTGATGGTGGTGGGTAGGTGGTAAATAGTACAAATGTGAGATAGCTTGAGAAAGGTACTCAGGGGGGAGAAAGAAAAAGTTATGAGTTTATCATCGTGGAAACATATCATAGAACTGGGATGGAAGGAACCTTAATGATCATCCAGTCCCACCCCCTGCCATGGGCAGGGACACCTTCCACTCGTCCAGGCTGCTCCAAGCCCTGTCCAACCTGGCCCTGGGCACTTCTCCACGTGAGTATTGGTGGTCAGAAAGGAGCTGTAGCCAGTCTGCCTGTGCTGTGTGAAACTTGAAATTCTGTCTCACTCTTCAAGCCTTGTGATCTCTCTTGTTTTTTCCTCCCTGTGCTTGCCCCATAGCTGAGTCCTCAGATAAAATGCCCAATGACCAAGGTAAATGAACAGCCAACATTTCTCTTCACTCCATCCTTCACCCATCCTGGTTTCGCTGTCCATGTGCTGTTGCATTTTCTAAATGAAACAAATATCTGCTGCTCTGACTGGAAATGGGCGAGTTCCTGTTGTGGTTTTAATAGTGGAAGAACTGGGAGTCCTGTGTGTGGGCTGGTGTTGGGAATATAAGGTGATCTCTGTAGTCAGGGGTCCCATGAAGGGCCATGTGGGTGGGGACCCTTCTGCAGGGATGGGCCATCCAGCCCCTGCCTGTTGCTGCAGGACCTCGGCACGAGGGGGTGGAGATCAAACAGATTCTTATTAGCACAGGTGCTGCTTGTGAGCTCCACATCCAGGATTGTTGTCATAAGAAAGGCAAAGATGCTCGTTCTGGAAAGCTTTGTGCAGGAGAGATTCTGTCTGTCAGCTCCTTTGGAGTCCAGACTCTCCTGAGGAGCCCGGCATTGGCTCCTAAAAGCCTTCAGGCTTTCAAATGTTTGCTTGGAAAACGGGAGCTTTGAGGCTTCCTACGTGGAATTATAAGGTGAATGTCCCAGGGCTGTTCTTGCTTTCTTCCAAATAACCTACAAGCCCAATAAAAAGGGAAGAATTAGTCTGAAGGGATGAGTTTAAAAGGCCATTGGCAAACAGCTTAGACTTGCAATTAGAGAGATCCTAAAGGGGCTGAGAGGGTTGGACTTGGCTCTGCAACTTGTTACTTAGCAGTAATTTATTAAATATATTTTTACCCCTGTGCACCAAATACTGCTGATAGGAGGGGATTAGGGAGGAAATTCATATGCAGCCCCTGTGCCAGAGGTGGGAACTGGGATCTGGGATCTGGGGTGCCTGGGGGTGAGCAGCTGCTCTCCCTGACACCATCCGTGCCCAGGTGCAGCAGGAGGGAACTGGGGAAGATTAAAAGGTTTTAGGGAAAAGTTGCTGTTTTCTATTCTGCCCTGTTCTAACCCCATTTCAGCAGAGAATCTTCCATCCAACCTAAAGTAACGTGTTCTTCTAGTAACAATTTGATTAATTCTTATCCCATTATTTATAAATCATAAAAGCCAGGAGAGTTTTGTTTCAGAATTCCTCTTGGAACACTCAGAAATTATAAATCATGGCAGCAGCTTAAGTGAAGGAAAGGAGAAGGTGGAGGAAATGCAGGAAAGGAGCTGAAGAGCTGCTCTGTGACAGCATCACTGAATTGGGACTCTCAGGAAAGAGCCAGCAAGTTCCTCAGGACTGGGAAGGACCCAAACTACAATGGGTTGATTCTCTGACCCTGATGGTTCTGTCTTTTTTTTTTTCTCTCCCTGCTTTAATGTTTTTCTTCTGTACTAAGCACATGATGCTGTTTTTCCACACACTTCAGTAGCACAGAGCTCGTGTCAGAACTTAGTGACAGTTGCTGTCAGCCCTCAAGGAGTTGCACTGGCCTGGGCCAAAGCAAAGATTAAGGTCTCTGATCCTTGGAAAACCATCCTGAAGTCACACACATTGTGTGGCTGCCCATACCTGGAGATTCACAAGCTAAATAAAAACCAATTCCAAGTAAATGCTGTCCTAAACTGTTCCTTAGAATAGGTTGTACTGCATAAGAGAGGGACTCTCTGGAATTTAAAGGTTTAAACTGTTCATCCATGGTTTTAGGAATTGGATACTGAGAAGCATCTTGGTTGGGTGCCTAAATTTCATCCTAAATTCCTCAGGGTGTTCCCAGGAGGATGTGAACTCTGGGAGCAGGTGCAAGTGGCACTGCACATCCTCTCTCTTCTTCCCTGTTCCCTGATTTTATGTCACCTGTTAAACTCAGGGGCATAATTTTCCTTCTCTTTCCTTGTGTTATTAAGGATATTGAACTACCCTTGGCCAAGCACAGGTCTTTGCAGAACTCATTAGAAATGTTCTTTATGAATAATGATTTTTCAATTCTAATTCTTATTCTTATCAGTTAATGTGTAGTTCATCTCGTTAATGGGTGCCATGTTGCTTTTTTATGATACTGTTTTAACAAAGGATTGTACAGGACACAGTGAAATGTTTTTGGGAAACCTAAATGCAGTATATTTTATATATATTATTCTATATCTGCATAATTACTGTTACCAACTATGTTTATAGTCTGACATTTAGTTTTTTGAAAATACCTATTTTCCATAAAGCAGAAAGATGGGCATAAAGCAGGAACCATCTCCTATCCACCCCCTTTTCCATGGTCTCACCTGTGTTAAGGCTCCAGCTGCTGCACTAGAAATGCTCAGGGTGTCTAATTGTCCTGCTAAAATACTGCTGGTTATTTTTATTCCCCCCTTCTCCCACAGCTGGGTGGAAGATCCAGCAGCTCCTCAGTGCCAGGTTCAGGGATCCAGAGGATTCATTTAGGGTTTTTTCCCATCTTTTCAGTGCAGGTTCTGTGACCATCCAGACACAAATATATCAAACACGAGCTGTTTAAAATGCTGTAAAATTCTGTCCTTGCTGCTGCAGGATTATTAGTGCAATGCTTCAAAAGGAGAGCACTGGGTGCAGGGTCCTCTCTGCCCTGGCAAGTGCAATGTGTCTTTTTCATGGCACATTTGTCCTGCAATACATCTTTTCCATCATTATAGACTGGAACTCCTGCTGTACACACAGAACATTCCTCCTTATTACCCTGCCCAGGTTTAATCAGAATTCCTGCTGCTCCCTTTGGCTGGTTTTGCCATTTGTTTTGATTTCAGTGACTAATTTACAGGCTCTGACTTGAAGTTCACAGTTTCCATTTGTTACACATCCTTTAACACTTATTACTTCTTGATTAAAGGGGATTTTTAACTGAAAAAATCCTTCTCCTGATTGGGAAACTGCCAAATTGCCTGACTTCTTGGTTAGGTTTGTTGTTGGTTTTTTTTTGTAGAACAATGTAAAAATGTGCAAAATATTCTGGATTCCTGCAACCAGAGGAATGTTGTTCTTTGCACCTTGCTGAACGTTTCCCCCACTATAGTATTCTTCTCACCAATTTCTGCATTGAGTGCATTTTAATGAAAGCACAGAGGGAAAGAACCAGGGTTTGGATGTAACTAATGAATTGGTTTCCTTGGGTTTCACCAAAAACAGTTTTGTGAGGCTTCGTTGTCACTTGTGAACAGAAGAGAATGGGGTTGAAAGCAGGTTTTTATGGATAGGCTGGGCCTTAATATTACATTTACTGTGCTTTGGATCCTCCACTTACTTCCAGTCTCCCACACTGGCTGTAATGGGGTGTTAGGAGAGGAAACGTGGACAATTCGAGTTTCAGGATGATTAACTATAAGTCCAGGTGTGGCAAAGCCCTGTGCCTCAACATGTACCTGTGCATTGCTGCAAATGGTTTTTATTATCATTTTAAAAATGACTATTAGTAGAGTCTCCTGAGCTGAGTTAGGAAAAGAATAACTCAGGAAACATTTGAAGAGTTCTTCCGGAGAAGTTTTTTTTCTTGGAGAAGTGCAAGTGCTGTGCAAAGACAAATCGTGTGGTGGGGAGAGAAAAGGAGGGAAAAACTGTTCATGGGGGCATAGAGAAGTTCTAAAAGAAATGTAGAGGTGCTAAAGTGTGTGTGTGTGTGTGTAACATTCCAACATATCTGGCCTTTTCAGCCTCGGGATCTGCAGGGAAGGGAAGTCGCCCAGTGGACTTAGGACCGGACTACAAACCCCCCCTTGGAGGTGAGTGTTGCTGCAAAGCTTTTCCGTTTCCAAGTGTTTCATTTCCCTTTGGTCTTTCACCCAGCAAACACCCCTGGCATCTGTTCCATAACTTTTCTCCATAGTTGTTCCCACTCAGTAAGTCCTGTAACACTCCTGCTGTGGTGCTCCTGCCTGGAGTGTCTGGCAAAACTCTCCTGGCATTCCCATGAGCAGATCTGCTTCCCATGGAGTTTTAAAGGGCTGCTGTGGTGCACAAGTGGACAATTATTTCAGTAGGAACGTATTAGGAAGGAAAAACCTCCTGTTCCTCCTTCCCCTGGTTGCTGTTGGGGACACCTTGCCCTGAGGTAACGCTCAGTAGTGTTTGATAAAATTATTCTTTCAGGGCAAAGTGACCCCTGTAGGATTCTCATACTGAGTGTGGTGGTTTCTGGCTCCAAGGGGGTGCCTGTGGTATGGGGGTTTTAGTTTTAGCAAGATCCCAAACTAACTCTCCTTAGACTAACTTGAATTTCTATATGGTAACTATTTGAGTTGGCTGAACTTAAGTTTTGATAGGCCTGGTTGGGAATGGATCTATAAATCCTTTTATAGTTCAACAATTGTACAGAAGCACAGGTGGCAAATGACAGAAAAATAAGCACTTCTCAGAGAGCCAGGCAGACCAACCATCTCATCCTGCCCATCTGTAGGATGCCAGACACCTTTGGTTTGCATTCCTTGCTTTTTCTATGGAATAAATAACCCCTTTCTCTCATCTCAAACCCTCACAGGCAGTAACAGTCCCCATGGAAGTCCTACCTCTCCCCTGGACAGCAACATGCTCCTGGTGATCATCGTGTCCGTGGGGGTGATCACCATCGTGGTCGTGGTGATCGTCGCCGTCTTCTGCACCCGCCGCACGACCTCGCACCAGAAAAAGTAACAGCCCTTGCCCTGCCCTGCCTGTCCCACCTCATCCTGGCACCTCATCTTTTCTTGATCATGCTGTAGTGTTTATTTCTTTAAGTCTTCCAGGCTGTAGATGGTGAAGGTCCGTTTTTCCTAATCCATGTTCCAGAGTTACAAACCATCAGGAGTCCACACCCCAACTGGGCAATGCTCTCGTGTGTCCCTGCACCTGCCCCTCTCTCAGGAGAAGCTGCTGTTTAAAGTATTGTTTCCAAACTGGAGCCAGTCCATCTCTTTGGAGCTGGGAGAGCTCCACAGCTCAGGCAGCTTCTCACTCCTGCTCTCAGCATGTCCTTCACTGTGTGAAGTTGGTGTACAAGCTGTGCATGATAATATCCAGTTTTTAGACAGATTACTGGAGTGGAATCTGAATCAGGTGCTGGACTCCTTAGGAAAGTGCTCCAAAATCCATAATATAGGTGTGTACCTGAATTCTTCCCTCACTTAGAGCACCTGAATCAAGCCCACAGCAGCAGTGCTCCCACTTAGAGGCTCCTGAAGGTTCTTTCTGCAAGTTCTTTGAAAGACCAGAGCTGAAAGCTGTATTTTAAGTTTGAAAAGATGCTGTTATGCAAAACAGATTTTTAAAAGCTAGGCTTGGAAGATAATCTCCACTTGCTTTGCTGAAGCTGAACCATCCTGCAAAAATGCAAGTTGTTCAGGAGAGGGAGCAGGGATGTGGGAATGTCTGGCAGCTGGGGGATGTGCTTGGGAGAGGGCAATGCAGATGGGCCTGTGCCCCAGAGATGCATTTGATTTTCAAAGAGCAGAAACAGCCTTGTGAAACCTCAGTTTCTAAATGGCACCTCCCTTGCACAGCAGCCCCCAGCAGTGAGTCACTCCTGCTGTGTGCCAGGGGCTCAGCTGGGTCAGGGCAGGACGTGGGAGGACGTCTGGCTGGGAGTCACCTCCGTGGGAGGCTCTGCCCGCTGGTACTGAGCCAGTTCTAGCAGTTGGGTCACCCAGAGGGAACACCTTCCCCCATCTTTGTGAGGAGCAAGTGTGGAGGGCAGTGCTGGAACCCTACTTTTCCTTTTCCCAAATTCCACCGTCCCAAATCTCTGCCTCACCGTAGATTCCTGCTGCTGCTGTTCAACAGCCATGAAAAGCTCCTCAGTCTGAGCAGTGCTGAAAGTGATGTTCCTGTCATTGATCCTCAGTGTTCACCATCCTGTTGGGATAACTGGCTGATTGCACCCTCCCTCTCCAGCTTTTGCTGGAGCTGAGCCCGGAGCAGGGGCACAGCGTGGTGCACCTTCACTTCATGGTTGGAATGTTCTCTTAACAACCACAAGCACTGCAAACTCAGTTTTTGTCAGTGCAGGCTCGGGCTGCAGAGCACAGGGCTGCAGGATGTGGGACCACTGGGGACAAATTCATGGCATCAGAGTTGCAGGACGTGCTTTGAGATGTCGGCTGGGCTTGTGTGCAGAGTTCAGAGCGTCCTGCCCGGTGGGAAGGTTCTGCTCAGGCAGACACAGGATCTGAGGGAAATCCTTTCAACAGGTGAGGCTGACACCTAAGAACATCTGAGAACATCTCCTTTGTTTTCCCTCCCAGGAAACGTGCTGCCTGCAAATCAGTGAATGGCTCCCACAAGTACAAGGGGAACTCCAAAGATGTCAAGCCTCCTGACCTTTGGATTCATCATGAGAGACTGGAGCTCAAACCCATTGATAAGTCTCCAGATCCCAATCCCATCATGACAGACACCCCAATCCCTCGCAACTCTCAAGACATCACGCCAGTTGACAATTCCATGGACAGCAATATCCATCAGAGGCGGAATTCCTACAGAGGTGAGAGATCAACAAGTGCTTTGGCCATGAGGTGTTAAATACATTTGACTCTTGAGTGGTGAAATCACTTTATTGAGATATTACTTAGTCACTCTCTTTTGTTCTTATTTTTCAAGTAATGAATTGAGTTTGTTCCTAGTTTCTAAGATTCCCTAAAAAGGATGGATCACGTGTTGTAGTGAGGAAATTGAGTGCCCAGGAGTCAAATCATTATTTTCTCTTGGTAAATACTGGCTAGTAATTGGAACATCATCTAACAAGTGTTTTGAAATGAACTCTTGAGAGCTGTGTGTGACATCCTTTCAGCCCACAGCTGCAGTGCCAGAAGTTCAAGTTTGTATTGGGGCCTGGAGAGTTTCTCCAGTACCAAATAACTGTCCTCTTCTCACCTCCTGGTGGAGGATGAAAGAGCTGTTTTTATCAGTTGTGACTCACAGAACTGCCAACAGGACTAGAGAGAGGGGGGTTGAAGTGCTCAGGTGCCACAGGAGCTGCAGGTCAGTAACCCCAGTGTCTCTCCCTCAGGACACGAGTCCGAGGACAGCATGTCCACGCTGGCAGGAAGGAGGGGGATGAGGCCCAAGATGATGATGCCTTTTGATTCTCAGCCACCTCAGCGTAAGTCACCAGCCCCCCATTCCCAGCTCCTGGAGTGGGGAGCGCCCAAACCAGCCACACTGATGCCACAAACAGGGACACCCACACCTTCCTGCTCACTGCTCCTGAGCAATTCCAGCCTCTCTGCAGTGGGAGCAGCTCAGAGGAGGCCCCAGAGGCCCTTATGGGAAAGGCAGAGTTAGACTAAGGGAAAAGGGGAAAAGGAGCAGCTGCACTGGAGTGAGGAGTGGAGGAGAGTCAGGAGTGTGTCCAGTGTCTGTCCATCCCACTCTGGTGCCTCCCAGGGAGAGCCTGTGGGCTTGGCTGCTTTTTGTAGCCGTTCCCTCTGAACTCTGCCAGTGCCCAGCTGTCCCACAGGAACTGCAGAGAGCTGCTCCATCTCTGTCAGGTTCTCAGCTGCTGGTTTTCTCCTCTCCAGCCCAAGCAGTCCCACGTTTTTAGCCTCCCCTCATGAGGCAGCTGCTCCATCCCCTGTAGCTCTTGAGTTGCCATTCTCAGAGCCTCCTCTGACTTTACTACGAGCTCCTTGGAATCTTTGCTCTCTCACTCAGCCCTGAGGCCCTTCTGGAGCTCCGGCCACCAGAATGGCATTTGCCTACCCCAGAGACCTTAAAATTATTGACAAATGGGAAGATTTCTCTGATTGCTTCCATGTCTGCTCACTGAGAAGGAAAACTGATTAAAGCCAGTGCTGGCACTGCTACTTGGAATCTGTAGCAGTCTCTGTCTGATAATCCTCTGTCTTGATAATCCACCATCAAGCCCCTTCCTTGGTTTTGTATCTGTAACCATCTTTCAGTCCATACAAGAGCCTTCCCTCAGCAGCAGCTTAATATTTGACCTTTGGAGTGGAGCCTTTTTGAAAATTCAGCTGTATTTGCTGGTTCCCTTTATTGACATATTTACTGACTTGAAACTCTGAGATCAGTGATTTCCTTTGCAGGACTTGTGCTCACTGTTTTCTGGGTGACTCTGTTTACCCCTGCAGTGATCCTTCTCTGGTACCAAAGCTACTGCTATTATTGTGATGAAATATTTTAAGAATTAAACAATATATCTAGTTTTGAAATGAGGACTCCAAGATGGAAAGGGACTTGGCTGAACCTCTGAGCAGCCAGACTGAAACCCTGTGTGAGAACACAAGTAACAAGCACAGGAGAACACAGGAGTCAACGTGCATGGAGAGAACTGGGAAGTGCAATTACACTGAGCTCCCCTGGGCTGAGCTTTAGACTTCCCTGAGCTCTGTGTGTTCATGTTCCACCTGTAGCCAGGGAACTGCTGCCACAGCCCCTTGTGTTAATAAGGAATGATTTCAGATTAGTCCCTTCTGTTTCCACTTTATAACTTTTTGCTTTAATTACCTGAAGTGAGCACTGTTTTCTTCCTCTCTACCTGCTTTTTCAAGTGTCCTGGTGACCTGATAAGCCCAGTTTGTGAATTTTCAACTGTTTCCTTGTTCTACAACCTTTTTACAAGAATAGCATCTTTTTTCTTGGTTTTACAATAAGCAGTCTGATGTTCCTCGTTGTCTCCCATTTTTTCCATGTACAAGGAGGGAGCAGAGGATGCAGTTTTGCACTAATAATCCTTACTCTGATTACTTCTTCCAAGTTGGTCTGTGTCAGACACGGTGTCCCACAGGGACACTGAGCTGTGGGATTCTGCTGAGTTCCTGTCCCATGCCAGGCACTAGGACACGATGGAGGCAGACCTGGGTGACCCCATAACAGATTGAGGCAGCAATAAGTGTTACCTTCCACTCTCCTAAGTGTTTTTCTCTAAATGGGATGCAGCACTGGACACACACAGGATAAGATAAACTCATACAGGATCACCAGATGCTCCATAAAAACAGTGTAGCAAAGGAAAAACTCACAGCAAAGACACTCAACAGCCTACATATCAGTCCCACACAGGATGATACACATTTTTGGGAGGCAGTAATTCCAGTTGTACCTGCTGGTTGTGTTCAGGCTGATGTGATAATTGTGGCAGATACAGCCATGGATGTGATTTCCCTGCAGCACCAGCCCCGGCTCTGACAGCCCTTTGTGATGCCAGTCCTGCTGCGTTCCCTGGAAAAGCCTGGCTGATTCCCTCTCTTTCTTAGCCATTGCCTTGCCCAGGGAGAACAAACCAGGCCCAGGCACAGCTGGCTGGGGCGGGTGGGATGAGGAAGGAGGTGCAAGGTCTGCTGGTGCCTCAGGGCTTGAGGTCGTTTTAGTGACTTTGACTTTTTATCCTGTTTTCAAGAGCTCTGAGGGCCTCCAGCAGTAGGTTTGTGTTTTATAGTAACTGGAAACATTAATATAATGTCATTTAGGCTTTGCAGAAGCTCCACGGGAAGCTCACAGTGGTATGTGAGGCCCTTTCTCAGGAAGCACCACCAGGACCATTCCATGTGTTTAACTCTGAGCCTGCAGACACCTTCCCATGGCTTCCCCCCAACTGGAGCACTCAGATCTAGTTATTTACCTCTTAGGTACTAATTTAGAATAATTCAGTCTCTTCCATTTTAGCATAATTTGCAGTAATGGTGTGTACCAAGTGAGCTCCTTCTTTGACTACTGAAATACAAAAATCCTGGAAGGATATGAGGAAGCAAAGGGCTGTTTCTTTTTTAACACACACACTATACGTGGATAGTAGATCTATATTCTCTCTATTCTTCATCTGAACTTTTCTCTTCCTTGAAATCAAACGGTGCATCCTGATGTGAATTAAGTTGCTGGTACTGCTTTTTGGCCTGTAATCAGGTGATGTTTTTGTCCTGTACATGACTCGGGTCCGATGACCCAGGAATTTAAGGTGGATTGTGAACCAGCTGAGGGTCTGGCTCCCCTGCCGAGTGGCTGTGTGGGGAAGGGAGGGATGTGGTGCCTTTCAGTCCACAAGCACTGTGTGTGTGTTAAGTGTTTCTCTGTCTTGTGTTCATCCACAGCTGTGATTAGTGCTCATCCCATCCATTCACTCGATAACCCCCACCACCATTTCCACTCCGGCAGCCTCGCCTCTCCAACCCGCAGCTACCTCCACCACCAGCCCAGCCCCTGGCCCCTGGGCACGGCCTTGTCCCACTCAGACAGGGCCAATTCCACAGGTGAGACACAAACCACCAGGGACGTGTTGCTTTCATGGAACCGGGAGCAAAACGTGTGGAAATCAAAGCCTGAAACTCGGTCAGTCCCCACTGTGGTGTTCCATGAGGTTTAAGGACGTGGGTGTAAGTGCAGACAAAATCCTGGATAGGTTGAGCTTACTTGTGCAGATCCTTGAGGCACATGATGGAAGAGGAAGCTCCGTGTTTTATACACAGCCACAAACAGGAGGATTCCTTATGCTAAAGCCTTCAGCCCTGAAACACCAGATTAAATCTGAGCTACTTAATGTGGTAACTTTTTCCCTGGTTAGTACCATTTCAAACCAAGAGAGGAGAAAGGTCCAGACTTGGCTACTGAGAGCTGACATTTGTTAACCTTCCTGAGGGACACAGAAAATGGGGGTGATTTCCATGCAGTATTTTCAGGCCTGAAGCACAATGAATTGCAGTAGTTTCTGCAATGTCTCCAGTGCTCTGAAGATTTCTGAAGCCACACTGTTGCTAAATTGCACGTGGGTAAAATGTTGAGTTGGAGGGAAATCTGAGCTTTTCTAGCTTAAGGTCAACCTTCTAAGGTGTCGTAGCCAAAAGTGTTGTTTCCTTATGAGAACAGTTCCTGAGGCTGCAAGGACACAGGGAGGCAATATGTGAGAGGCAGAGGTTTATAGCAGTGAAGTGACAGCTCCCACAATCCAGATCCTTCCCTGCCTGTGCTCCAAGTAGGATCACGATGCCCTGAATGTAAGATACCATCTCATTATTCTCTCAGGTCAGCGTGGAGCCTGCTGCAAACACACCAAGCCTGGGATTTCATTTGAGCTTGAGTTTGAGCTTTCAGCAAGTAGGAAGAAATTCTTAGGAAGAAGTTCTTCCCTGTGAGGGTGGAGAGGCCCTGGCACAGGTTGCCCATTGAAGCTGTGGCTGCTCCATCCCTGGAAGTGTTGAGGGCCAGGTTGGATGGGGCTTGAAGCAACCTGGGATAATGGAAGGTGTCCCTGCTTATAGCAGGGGATGGAATTAAATGATCTTTAAGATCCCTTCCAACTCAAACCATCCTGTGACTCCAGGTAAATGGATTTCAAGCCTGTCTCAGAAAAAACTCAGGCTCCTGTGTCTGCACTAGTGCTTGGTGTGAACCTTAAATTACAGATTTGGTTACAAATGCCAGTACTATGAGATGCTCAAGGGCAGAAGGAGAACGAATGTTTGTGTTCTCTGCTGTTTTATCTGAGGACTTACTCCATGGAGCTGTTTCAGTGCAGAACTGTTGATTTGCTCTTGGTGGGGGTGTGGAATCATTCAGTTCTCAGCTCGTATCACTAGACAGCCGTCGTTCACTGTAAAACAGGGCAGTCACACAGAACTGGGGTTATATCCGAATTCCCTTGGTACCTGTAACAGTGACCCTGGAAGAGGTGCTTCCCAGTAGCCTGCTGTGTTTCCATGTGCCCCAGAGGCCCTTTCTGAGCAGCCAGTAACTGCAGTGTGTGTGTTGCAGAGTCCGTCCGGAACACGCCCAGCACGGACACGCTGCCGGCGCCCTCGGCCCCGCCGGGCACCGACCACCAGGACCCCGAGGGCTCCACGGGCTCGTACCTGGGCACTGCCCAGGAGGAGGACCCTGCCCAGGGCCTGCCCACTGCCCACGTCCGCCCGTCACACCCGCTCAAGAGCTTCGCGGTGCCCGCGGTGCCCCCGGCCGGGGCCTCCTACGACCCTGCCCTGCCCAGCACCCCCCTGCTGACCCAGCAAGGTGAGGGGGACGGCACCGCTGCCAAAACAGGGGGGGTTTAACAGGGAAGGTCCTTGAGGGGTGGGGGGTGGAGTTGGGCACCCAAGGCAGTGTATCAGAGGCTGCAGTGAGTTCTGTTGGTGTCATTTTCAAGGCCTTTTTCTGTACGTAAATAAATTGGACAAAAATTCGGATCCAACGCTCCAAAGTTTAAGTGTTCACTTTCTTCTAATACAATCTTTCTTCATCATAGAATCATGATAGAATGGTTTGGGTTGGAAGGACCTTAAAGCTCATCCAGTCCCACTCCTGCCATCCAACCCATCCAACCTGGCCTTGGACACTTCCAGGGATGAGGCAGCCACAGCTTCTCTGGGCAACCTGTGCCAGGGCCTCACAGGGAAGAATTCCTTCCCAATATCCCATCTAACCCTGCCCTCCTTCAGTTTAAGGCCGTCCCCCCCTGTTCTTATTCTCTTCCTTTCTGATTAAGCCCAAGAACCAATTCCCTGAGGCCTGACTCTCTGACCATTGTTTCCAGCTCCCACCCACCCCGTTCACTCGGTGAAGACCGCGTCCATCGGGACCTTGGGAAGGACTCGCCCTCCCATGCCCGTGGTCGTTCCCAGTGCCCCCGACGTGCAGGAGACCACCCGGATGCTGGAGGACTCGGAAAGCGTAGGTACTTCCACTGCCAGGCCTGGCCTTGCAGTGCTCACAGACTGGGGGGGGTGGTGTGTGTCTCCTTATTTGTGTCATACTTGGAAACTTCAGGAATTCTGCACTGACACAGGGCTCCAGACTTCCAACACCCCCATTGCCTGTGAATCCATATAAAAAGTACAGGGCAGGGCCCTGTTATAACCCTGCTGCTGCAGAGCATTCCCAGCGTCACTGCACGTGGAACATTTGGCACTAATGCCAACGTGTTTTAAGCATCATCCCAAATATGTTTGTAGTCTCTCCTGTGAAAGTGTTCTGACTTTTGGGAAAGATGCAACCACCTGTTGGGCTGCTTTTGGGAGTATCTGTTAAGGATGTTGAGGATGTTTTGGGTGGGAGGCACTGAAAGAGCTGTTTTCCTTTCAAATTGCAAGCCAAGAAGTTTCTCCAGTAGTACTGGATCACTAGAATCATATACTGTCTTCAGTATCACACAGGTATTAGCTCTGATCACTGCTACAGGAAATGATTATTTTGAATTTATTTTACTTTTTTTCCTCATTGTCCTTTTCATTTGTCACAAGTTTTTGTTGCCCTCTTGATTTTCTTTCTGCGTTTGCTGGTCTAGAAACTTGATCTGGTGCCCTTTTGCCCTTCTGTCTAGATGTCACTCCTGCTTTATTTGTTTTGTTTGGTCAGTACCAAACCCTTACTCATTAGTTTATCCATCAATAAATTGGTAATATTCAAATAGAGCCATTAATAAATTTGTTCATTGATAAATTAGTACAAGGTAGAGTCAGCACACTAAATACTAGTTAAATTAAATTGCTAGTTCAAGTATGAGTTTTGAAAATTAAATTATAAGTTGAATTAAGGGGTTTAGGGTTAGGTAGTGATTTGAATTAACTCTATTTTTTTATGAGAGCCTGTAGGAATGAGTTTACTTTCAGCTGCTGCTGTTTATCATTGTCAGATAATGTGTTGGACCCTGGGCAGGGATGACTTTTCTGGTACAGTCCAGATGTTTGATAAACTGGAGGTTCATTGCCATTTAAATTAGGAGAAGGTTTGTCTCTAGAAGGAAAGGAAGTGAGAGCAGGGTCAGGTTGAAAACTGCACAGAACTGGGAAGGACTTGGTCAGAAAAGGTTTGGAGCTGCCGTGGTTCATGGTGTGTCTGCACACAGGCACTGATCACAGAGGTGATGGCTCATCAGTGCAGCTGAAACTGGACCTCTGAGCCTCAGACACTGTGATTTCAGGGAGGGTAATGATTCTCAAAACATTTCTTTTGAGGTGATTCCTTTGACCTGCTTTCCAGTTAAGCTGGGAAGACTTTTCTAAACTGCCTACTCTGGTTCAAAGGCAGTTGTTCCCTTCAGGGATCGAGACAAGGAAAACAGATCAGCTGATCATGGTTTATTCAGTGGGACTCTGAGTCACAACTGCCCAAAGAGCTGCACTGAAAATAGAATCAAAGAATAGAATATGCTGAGCTGGAAGGGACCCACAAGGATCATCAGTCCAAATCCCACCCTGTCCCTGAGAGCATTGTCCAAACCCTCCTTGAGCTCTGGCAGCCTTGGGGTCGTGCCCACTGCCCTGGGGAGCCTGTTCAGTGCCCAGCCACCCTCTGGGGGAAGAACCTTTTCCTACTGTCCAACCTAAACCTCCCCTGGCACAGCTCCAGCCACTCCTTAGAGTGTTCTTTCAAGTTATTAATTCCTGTAACTGTGGCTAAATCCAATCCACGTGTGGTTATTCCCGAGTCAGAGCCATATCCCACAGCAGTCCCTGACCATTCCTCTGTGTTTCCTGTCCTGTCCCTCCCTAAGGAGAGCCAAGGCCCCCTGTAGTAACCCTCTCCCTCTCCCCAGACCTACGAGCCGGATGAGCTGACCAAAGAGATGGCCCACCTGGAAGGACTGATGAAGGACCTCAATGCCATCACCACGGCGTGACCACCTCCCCGGGACATGACTCCAAACCGCTCCGCAAGTCGTGGGACTCAGCCTTGGAACGCAAGGAATTGTACAGAGGAAAAAAAAAAAAAAAGGAAAAAAAAGAGAAAAAAAAACAAACAACAAACCAGAAAGAGGGACAGCACATGAGAGCAATGTGGGAAGGAGAGGAACCAACCAGAGGGGACCTGTGTGTCACCGTCCTGCAGTGAAGTCTTGGCCCTGTGAATTCCAGTCCCTGTGGGCCGGGCGGGATGGGACACACCAGGCTGGACTCCAGACACAAGGAAAGCAAACGGACTCGCCGTTAGTTTTGTTCTGGTCAGGTTTTGTCTCAGTGGTGTGATTGCCCTGCCTTTTCAGTGTTGGACATTGGCATTTATGTACAATTTTATTTGTGTTTTTATTTTATCTTTTTTTATAAAAAGGAAAAAAATATTGTAATTAAAAAAAAAAAAAAAGGGAGAAACTGTTGTTTTCCACAGCCTAGGCTGAGGTTTGACTGCTTGTTCTATTGTGTATGGAAATTCATTGCCAGTGTGGGTTGTTCTGTTTTGTTTTTTATTCTGCGTACAATTACGTCCCCTTCTGGCAGTTAATCCATGGCCTTTTGGGATGCTGCACTGCTCTTTGTAAGCTTTTTTTATTATTTTTATATTATAATTATTAAAAGCCTGACTTTCTCCTCTCATCACTGTGAGATTACCAGTCTGTTTGAATTGAAATGTAATTTGAAAGGCTTGTTTGTCGCTTTTTGTGCAGTTTCAATATTTTGAGTGGGGGGAAAAGTAGCTGGGGAAGGGGAGGGGGTCCAGGGGGAGGGGTCATTCCTGTTGTTTTCATGTCTTTCTCCAGTGACTGGAAAGACTGAAGAATATGAAGCATCTTCTGTAACGTCCTTCCTTGTCCCTTTAGCATCACTGTGTCTCTGGTCACTGAACTGCAGTGAGAGTCTCATTTAGAAACATTGCCAGAACTTCCTCCTGTAAATTGGGGTTCCTTATGCTTAGATGACACTACATGCAGCTTATTTTGGCAACTGTTTTGTTGTTGTTAGCTAAAGATGCATCATGAACCTTGCAAGTGCAGAGTGAGGGCTCAGCACAGGCCCCAGGGCTGGGGTGGAGCTCCCTGGGCTCTCAGGAGAGAACTGTGGGCCCTTCCATCCCCACACACCACATCCTGCCCATGGGAACACTCCCTGCCCACAGCAGCACGTCCAGCCCCAGTGCAGCGTCTCCATCCCAGGCCACTCAAACAAGGGCCAGCTCTGGAGTATTCCCCAGAGACAAAAACAAGGCAAAAATGTATTTTTTTACACTTTGGAAAACCATGTAAAAAGAAAACCAGTATTAGTGACTCAGGTGCTGTTCACAGATCTGTCTGGAAAGGAAGGGAAGGTCAAAGGGAAGGACAAGGGTTTTCCTTTTCTCCATGTGTGATTACCTGGCTCTGCCCTTCCCTGGAAAGGGGCTGTAGCTCAGTAAAGTAACCAAACCCACCCACAGGTGCCTGATGAACTCGTGTGCAATTCCACTGCCAGAACAAAAGGAAACTCCAACTTACTGCTGGTTCAGAGGGGAATCTGTTCCTCCTGGGATTTGGGATCTCGGGGCCAGGCAGGTCTGGGTGCTTTGGGGACCCTGCTGTGGCTCTGCCAGGGCTGGGCCTGTGGGAGCAGCAGGAGGGAATGCTGGAACTGCTGCAGCTCCAGGAACAAACAGGAGTTCTGCTGCTTTTACTTTGTTCCCCACTGAACTGAACTAAAGCTTCTCGTCTCCAAGAGAGGGGAGAGCCATGGAATCACCTGGAGAGCAGCTGGGATGGTGCTGTAGTGTCACTTCCTTTCTTTTCCTGGACTCTGTGTTGTCATTTCTGGGACATTTCCTGCCTTTATTTATTCTTTGAGGGAGGGGAGGGAATCAAATTAATTGGGGCACTGTGGGCCACCTGGATAACTGATGTTTAGACTTTTAATCAGTACAATTCAGGGCAAAATAAGCTACAGAATATGTGTTTAAAGAATAAAAATGCACACCCTGACCTGGAAGGAGGGTGTGAACCTTTTCCTTTGCCTATTTTTTACCTGTACCCAAAGAAATACCATCCTACAAACACAGTATTCCTGGCTGGGGGGGGGGGGGTGTCTTTGTGAATATTCCTTATGTATAACACCATGAATGTTAATATTGTCATTGAATTTGGGGAGGGGGAATATTTTTAATGATAAAACAACTGTTCAAAGTTGGTTTTTTAAGGTTAAACTGAAAAAAAAAAAAGAAAAAACATTTATTCAATTCAGTGTACAATCTGTATTGCACTTTTTCACATTTTAATGCTACGTTTTCTTACATATCCTGTGATTTTAAATTTGGAACATTGTGTATCCTTGTAGTGTCATAGTCAAGCTGTTGAGTGACAGCTTCCCTCAGACATTTGGGGAAAAAAAGAACCAAACCTGTATATTGTTTTATGATTCTCATGTAGAATAATTTTGAGGGCTGCTGTAGATGTCGACCTTTCTGTACAATTTTTCTTTGCTTTTCTGTAGTATTTGCTGTATCCTCTATGGCTTTTTTTAATAACTTCATGTTTATTATTTGGTATTGGACATCCAATACACTTTTTTTAATCCAATCAAATTCTGGGCTGCTTGGAGAGTTTGTTTAATTATTCCTAATCGATACAGGGACCAGGTTTGGAATTTTACTTGCCCTTTTTGTTGCTGTGGGTTGGTAGGTTGTGTCCTCCAGAGAAGGAAGAGGAAAATTGTTACTCTCCCTCAGTCTTTGTGCAGACACTGAACATGTAACCTCTGCCTTCCCTCTATTTCAAAGGTAAAAAATACCACCTTTTAATAAGCAAGTAGAGAAGGAAGGGGTTCACATCAGGGGAAGGACATTTAGTAGCCTTAGTAAACTGGTAAATCATGAAAAATAATACTATAATCATGGAATAGAGTGCTTTGTCTGTACCTTTTGAAGTGCAGCGATGGGTATCCGGGTTGCTCCCCTGTTGCTGACTCCAACCTCCTTCTCATACTGGGGACTCCCACTGGTCATCAGCCACTTTCCTGGTCACTCGTGTCCTTGGGAGCATCATCCTGACCCCTGCAAAGAGGAATTATGCTCCTGCAGGCTTTACAGCCCCTGCTCCCCTCGCTGTTCATCAGAGCCCTCTGTTACTCATTAAATTGGGCCCCCACACTGATGTCTCGGGTGGGAAGGGACTCCCAAATCCTCCTGAAGGGGAGCCAGGACCTGTGGCTGGGCAGGGATGTCACAGCCATGCCAGAGCTGGGGGCTGTGCAGGGATGTGTCCAGGGGAGGAGAAATAGGGAGCAAAGGCATTGGGAGTGTCCCAAGGCACAGCCAGGACACAGACAGGCAGATTAAAACCCTGCCCTCTATTTACTGACCTTGAGCTCTGAGCAAGGTGTCCCTGCCCATGGCAGGGGTTGGAATGAAATGAGCTCTAAGGTCCCTTCCAACTCAAACCATTCTGGGGTTCACATGGAATCACTGAGGTTGGAAAAGCCCTCCAAGGTCAGCGACTCCACCCTGTGCCCCATCCCCATCTTGTCCCCCAGCCCAGAGCACTCAGTGCCACGTCCAGTCATTCCTTGGACACCTCCAGGCGTGGGGACTCCACCACCTCCCTGGGCAGCCCCTTCCAATGCCTGACAGCCCCTTCCATGAAGAAATTCCTCCTGATGTCCAACCTGAACCTCCCCTGGCACAGCTTGGGGTTGTTTCGTCTCCTCCTGTCCTTTGTTCCCTGGAAGCAGAGCCCGACCCCCCCCCCCGGCTCCCCCCTCCTGTCAGGGGGTTGCAGAGCCAGAAGGTCCCCCCTGAGCCTCCTTTTCTCCAGGCTGAGCCCCCCCAGCTCCCTCAGCCGCCCCTCACAGCACTCGTGCTCCAGGTTCTACGATACAAAGTGAGTTTATCTCGCCGGCCAGTGCAGATAACTCCCGGTGCTGCTCTGCCCGTCAGTCCGGCTGACAGAGGGTGGGTTTGTGCCGTTCTGAGGCAGGTGACAGGTGACACCTGCTTTCATGTCACAGGGCTGTGGCACAGCCCGGGGACACCAGATGGCAGCGGTGACTCGCTGCTGAAAGGCTGCAGCTCACACGGAGCCCGCACGGAGCTGCAGCCGCCTGGAAGGGAATCACTGCTGAGGAGCCTCGAGTTAGCGCTGCTGCTCCTCAGCGGCAGCTCAGGGAAGAACTCGAGCTGCAAATTACAGCTTTTCCACGCCCGGCTCTGGCTTTCCCTGCCAGCGCTGTGGCTCCCAGCGCAGAAGGAAGGGGCTGCCTCAAACACCTGCAATAAATTGGTGCAACACTTGCAGGCTTTTTCCCATTAAGAGCAGCCATCCATCTCCACATGAACTGAGGCTGGATTTAAACCACATTCATCTCCATAAAAGCAATCCTGCAGGGGCTCGACGGGATGTAACTCAACAGCCTTTGCCAAAAATATTAACCATTACAGCTTTTCATAGGGTCCTAGAATGGTTTGGGTTAGCAGGGACCTTAAAGCCCATCTCCTTCCACCCCCTGCCATGGGCAGGGACACCTTCCACTAGCCCAGGTTGCTCCAAGCCCTGTCCAACCTGGTCTTGGACACTTCCAGGGATGGGGCAGCCACAGCTGCTCTGGGCAATCTGGGCCAGGGCCTCCCCACCCTCACAGCCAACAATTCCTTCCCAATATCCCATCTATCCCTGCCCTCTGGCAGTGGGAAGCCATTCCCCCTTGGCCTGTCCCTCCATCCCTTGTCCCAAGTCCCTCTCCAGCTCTCCTGGAGCCCCTTTAGGCTCTGGAAGGGGCTCTAAGGTCTCCCTGGAGCCTTCTCTTCTCCAGGTGAACACCCCCAGCTCTCCCAGCCTGTTTCTGTGGGATCAGGGCTCTCCTAATCCAACACAGGCTCCAGCCAGGTTACACATCTCCCCTCACTACACAGTATCAGCTGTGGGACTTTTATAAGCCAAGCTCTGAGCTGCAGAGTGCCTCTCTAGAACCTTCCAAAAGCATACACAGCAAAATTCCTGCCTCCAGAAGAGCTTCCCAGCTCTCCAGAGTGCTGCTCTCTGGAAATCCAGGGGACAGACATCACATGCAGGGCTGACAGGGCAGAGGCAGCAGCAGAAGCAGCAGATTTGGAAAAGGAAAGTCAGCCCTTGGCAGGCACAATGCGGAAAAGTGTCCATGAGAACACGCACATAAAAGTGAAAGAGTGGAAAACATCCACAAATTCAGCCTTGTGAAAAGGCAGGGAAAGCCTGAATGCCAAAGGGGGCCAGGGAGACAGACTAAAATCCAAGGAGGGGGAGCAAAAAAGCCTTCAGCCTATTAGAATGCTGTTGGACCCCCCTGCTGTGAGGAAACGTGTTCTTCACCAGCTGAGAGTGACTCTCTGACCCTGCACAGGTGCCTGCACAGGGCTGGAAGCAGCTGCACTAGGACAATAACCTGCTCCCTGTCCTTTGGTAACCAAGAATCAACTTTTCCCGGTTGCTTCCCAATTTCAGCTCCTGTTTCCCAGCCTTCTTCCAGCACTCACTGCCTTTCCTCCAGCTCTCCCTCTCCACAGGCACAGTGTCCATGAAACCTGACTCCCACAGGGCTGAAACTTGGAGCAAATGCTGATTTTCCTTGATAATTCCTTAGGAGGAAGCCCTGTTCCCCAGCCAGGCTGTCTCAGGACATCCCCCCCTCAGGCAGGTGCTCTGAGTTGGGCACAGGGCCAGTTCAAGCACAGATGCACCAGTGACACAAGCGCAGCCTTGAGAATGGCAGGTGCTGCTGCTCCAGGGGCTGCAGAGCTCTGTCCCTGCCCCACACACCCCTGGGTACAGCCTCCTGCCCCACACACCCCTCCCTGGTCACAGCCTCCTGCAGCAGCCCCAGCACGGGGAAGGCTGGGAGAGTTAAACGAGGCATGCAGAGATGTGGCAATAAAATCATCACACATGAACTTAATCCAGATCAGCAGGACTCACCCTCAGCAGGCTGCAGACAGGGTAAGGCTGGGCTGCCACAGGCTGTGTCCCTTTTTCATTTTAGGCTGGCTGTCAGTGCCTCCACCTCCTATAACTTCATCTTCCCCTAGAGGTGAGGTGGGGTCTTCAGTCCTGGGCTGCAAAGCTGAGGGGAAAAGAAAGAGAAACCCCATTAGTGACTTCAGTGGCTGTCCCTGGCTCGTGGGTCCTGACAGAGCTGGAGCATCCAGGCAGAGGTGTTGGAAAACCCTGACCTGAGTTCAGACCCCCTCGGGACCCTTTCAAAGGGAGCACGAGGCTGCTGCTAAGGCCAACCCCCAGGTCTCATCCCGCAGCAGGAGAGGGGGACTGGGGAGGGGACAACACCCGGGGGGGCTGCCGGACCCGGGTTTGTGATCAGACACACGCCCTGTGCCCCGGCCAGGGAGAGCCCGGAGAGGGGCTTCCCCACGGAAACCAGGGATGGCTGCGTTCCCGACAGCATCCTCTCGGATCCTGTTATCTCTGCGCGTGAGGAAAACACCAGAGCCCATCTGTCCTCGGTGGGCACCGTCACCATGGTAACAGCATCCGCTCCATCCATCCCGGCTCTGCGGAGGACGGCGGGGCCGGAGCTCCCTCCCGCACAGGGGTTTCCCTGGCAGCTGCTGCTGCTTTATCAGGCACATCCCTGCTCCCACACCGATCCCATCAATCTGTCTGCCGTGAGGATGTGGAGCCTAGAAACAAAAAATCCCTGTCGCTGGAGAAGGGCACCGAGCAGCTACCAGGGAAACCTTCCCAAGGGCTTTCCATCATCCCATATGGTGCCCTCTCCCAGCACCCCCCAACCTCGAGGGCTGTCCCCCAGCAGCTGGACCATATCCTGCCTCCCCCCTTTCACCCCTTGGCTGCTCCTTCAGGTTTCTCCATCCCCTTCTGAAGAGCCACACAGCCCTCACAGCATCCCCATGCCCTGGAGACCAGGCTGGAGGCACAAGGAGGTGCTTCACAGGGGCTTCCATGGCTGCATTCCCTTCTGGATCCCTATGGATTTGCTGCCCTCCCTTGCCCAGGTCTGGGCACCAGCACAGATAACTGGGGTGGTTCTTCCCAGTTGGGAAAAACAGGAAAAAAACTCAGCTGGTGCAGCCAGTGCTGGGAAAGTGGGGCTGGAAGTGCAGGGAAGGTGGGGAAGCCAAAAAGGACAAGGCATGCCCAGACACGGGGCTGGGGGGGAAATGCTGCCCTGTCCTGGCCCCAAACCTGTGGGCATGGAGGGGACCCTAAAGACATGGCACACAGCCCAGGTACCAACACACAGCACCTTCCAGAACCTTCCACTCCAACCACACCCCCCACACCACCTCCCAGGGCAGCCATGTCCTGGGGGCAGAGTGCCCAGTGTGGACTGGGAGCACAGAGCCAGGACTCAGCCTTTCCCCACAGCTGCTTCCAGCAGCCAGGAATTAGAAGGACCACCAGCATCCCTCAAAAAGTGGGCTTAAAGTAAGAAGCCACCCCAAAATCCCACCACCCCTATTACCTGTGCAGACCTAGAAAAAGCTGCTGTTTGCTGCAAGGACTGGAAGAGGTCACACTGAACCCTGCCCCTGTGCCCCACCCTCCCCAGGTGCTTCCCATCTTCACCCCCAATCAGGGCCCCCATTATGGGCATCACCTGAGTGCCCCACCCTTCCCAGGTGCTTCCCATCTTCACCCCCAATCAGGGCCCCCATTATGGGCATCACCTGAGTGCCCCACCCAGCTGCTCATGCCTGGGGCTGCTCTGCCCACCCAGCTGGGCTTTGGTTGCTGCAGTGGAGTGTCCATGGGATGAGGGCTGGAGTGGGGACATCGTTCCCAACCAAGGTTGCTTTAGGAGCTGTGAGATCTGCTGGGATCTAGTAAAACCCATTAAGCAAAGAATAGCACCAGGATAAACTAGAACTGGGTGCTGAGTCCCAGGGCTTGTGACTCATGGGCTCTCAGAGGATATTCCTGAGTGCCCAAGGCTGGTGTCTGCCTGTTTTCATACTACTTGAACCAAACTCTATGATTTTGGAGACCACTTTGCTGGGGACAGGGAGCTAAAAATGTGTGTGTTGTGTCCCCAGGTCTCCCTGCAGTATCTGCAGCCCTGGCAGAGCACCTTCATAGAGCTAAGTATGTATGTCCTCAGTTCCACAGCCTTTCCAGGAGCACAAGGATCATGAAATACCAAGTTGTCCTGACACTGAAACCTTTGACATGAACCATGAGGCAGCAGGGAAAGGGTTAATAATCCCTCAGGACAGTGTTCCTGCCTGGCAGTGCAGCCATGAGCACTGTCCTGACCCTACACCCATGCCCCCTCTCTCCCCAGGAGGGGTCCCGTGTTCCTAGCAATACATCCAGGCTGCTCCTGGGAGGAGAGGGGAAAGCAGGAATTGCTTACAAAGGAGCAGCACTGGAGCCCTGTCCTGCATCTTTCCTCCTAAGAACAAGAAATCCCACAAGTCCGTTCGGCCCTTCCGGCTCTGGTGGGTTTGCTCCAGCAGCACCTGGATGTGCTGTACCCCCACCCCATGGAGCTGTTCCCAGGATGGGGAGGCAGCTGGGCCAACCGGAGCATCAGCAATAGCAGGGAGCAGCTCCCAGATCCCTGGGGGCTGGAGCGGCCCCAGTCAGCCCTGAGCCTTGCAGAGGAGCCGACAGGGACGGACACCACCCTGGGGCTGCAGCGGGTGGCCAGGACACCCGAGAGCCACGGCCACCCCCAGGGCCCCGGCAGGGCGGAGGGGACAGCACGTGTCTCCTCCGGAGGGGCTGTGCCAGCCGCGTGGGCGAGCCCGGGCCATTCCCATCAGAGCCCAACAAAGCGGTGTACGAAAACACAAAATAAAAGGGAAGAGGGGGAAAATGACCCTGAAGGGCTCTCTAATTTGCAGCACACTCAGGGAGAGCGGCTTCCCAGAGAGTGGAAGGCGTTCAGACACGTGGCACCGGGAGCTGCCGTTAACGCCTTCCTGCCCGGCGCTGCGGGACAGCTCCGGGCTGCTCCCAGTCCCTTCCCGGGGGCAGGGTGGGAGAGCCGGGTCCTGCAGTGCCCAGGCCAAGAGGTCACCCAGCGGAATTCCTACAGCAGGCCCGGCACTTGCTGGGCTACAGCTCCCGTTTTAACCTAGGAAGCTGTTGTGTCTCCTGCACCGAAACAAAAGAGCATCTCCCTCTTCTGTGAGACTTCACTCAATGTCTGTTCTAATCAGGTGCCTCCTAAAAGGGGGACTTGAGCAGAACAGTGGCTGCTGTGATTGGGGTCAGCTGGAAGCTGGAGGCAGCTGGGTTGCAATGCTGCTTAAAAGAAAATCAATCTCCTTCCTGCCGCTGTAAATGGCAGAGCCGTCAGGATTTTCTTCCCTTAATTTGCCATAGTAGATGGCACCATATTCAGCTCCATTAAAATCAGAGCCTAAAGTCAAAGTGGGGCTCAGGCAAAGGTGTGCAGGAATTAGTGAATGTCTGAGGCCTCTGCAAATGATGTGACAAAACCAAGGTGCAGACACTGGTGTTAAAATTCAGCCCCTTTTTATCGACAGGGAGAAATCAGGCACTGAGGGGATGGGTTTGGAGACACCCTGCCCATCCAGAGAGCAGGGCTGGGGACAATGGGAAGACACAGCACTGTGCTCTGATCCCAGCACAGCCAGACCCCCAGCTCCCCCTCAGCTTCCCCCATGTGCTGCTGGGGGGGTCCCTGGGGAGGGTGGCACTGAGAGCAGGCAGCTCAGAGACAGGGTCATGCCCCCTGGGGCCTCCCAGCCAACACCCTAAACAGGGAGAGCATCTGGGACCTCAGGCTTCAGCACTGCTGGTCTGTGCTGAAAAATAGGTGCTGCTGAGCCATGACCTGGGGCTGGCCATTGGGTGTCCCCTCCTGCAGAAAAGCAGCATTCAGCCAAGGCTGCACCTCTGCAAGCAGGTTGCTCACAACGTGCCTAAGCAGATTGATTTAATTTCTGCAGGTTTCTGGGTGTAGACTTGGGTTAGAAACCGGAGGAGGGGGGTGGGGGAGGAGGGGCACAGGCACACACAAAACCTGGGATTGTGACAGGAGCATTCCTCTGTGTGGGGAAAGGGAGAAATGCGAGCGAGGAACTGCAAGGTGATGAAAAACTGCTGCAAAACCACCTCCAGCTCCTGACGGCAAAACCAAACTGCTGCTTTCCCTGTCCTGCTTCTCTTCCCACTGCTGAGAGGAGTTACTGAGCCCAGCTTTAGCTCAGCAGTGGGAAAGGGCCTGCCCACAGGTCACCTCAGCCAGGGCTGCAGGGGTGGGATACTGCCTGCAAGGGGACAGTAGTGAATGAGGAGGGAGTTTGTGGCATCGAAGTGCCTCCAGCAAAAAGGGGCTGCTTGTTTATGCCAGTACATCCCAGTTCCTGGGCTTTACCCCTGGTCTGGGGCAGAGCATTGGCACTGGGCTCCTGGGGGCCTGGCATGGGCTTTTTCCTGCCCTCTCCTGGGACCCACACGGTGCTGATGTCCCAGCTGAGCCTCTCTGTGGCTCAGGGACGTGGCTGCCACTCACCCGTGCTGGACAGGGAAAATCATCTCCAAGGGGAAGGATCCTGCCTCATCAGGTGCTGGGACCATGCTGGCACCAGCTCTGGCTCTGGCTCCCTTCCTGTGGGAAGCAGAAACTCCTGGTCAGCCTTTCAGCCCAAGCAGGATGCCCAGCACTGTTGAGAAGCCAATCCTGGCCCCTCTCCTCTCCCTCCCTGGGCCCCAGGAATTTGCTCCCATCCTGGTGCCTCCCCTGGGATCTGTACTCCAGTTCTGTATCCCTGTCCCAGGGAGGGACAGGCTGCTGGCAGAGATGGGCTGGACTGGAAAGGTTTCTGCCCACCCCCCTCGTGAGGAAATGAACATTCTGTGCCCTCACCTTCCTCCCCCTTCGCTGTGTCTCCAGTCCCAGGGGGAGGTTTGGGGGCCCCTCAGCCACTCCTGCTCTCTGCAGTCTGCAGGGAGTGGCTGCAGAGCAGCTCAGGTGGGTGACCTGCTGCAGCTCTGGCAGCAGGGAATTCCCAAGGTGTTGGAAAAGTCCTTCAGGGGTATGAGCAGCGGGATGTCACCTCTCTGCCTGCGGGTGGAGGGGCAGCAGTGGGTGACCTTGCCCAGGCTGTGCCAGCCCTACAGCCACTCCCTCATTTGTTTTCACACACTGTGGTTTGGCTATAAATGGGGGTATCACCTGCACACCTTCCACATCCCAAAGGGATCATCTCCCACAGAGTAACAGGGACAGTGGTTTGCAGTTCATGTCTCACTGTCACAGCAGTGCCTTGGATGGCAGGTACAAGCTTGGCCCTGAGGCTGGTGGAGTCAAAGCTGTCACTGCTGTCTTTACTTTAAATAAAATATACACTATACTATGATGCATTAATTTCTTTAAAGGGATAGTTCCTAATTTACCGATGACTCCTCTAGCAAGGAGGAAAAAGGTGCAAATCTCTTTTGGTTTTGGGTATTCACAGGAGTACCTTGTAGGGTTCCTGCTGCCTCATCTGAGCTCCTCGGCCCTGTGCCCAGGGCTACAAACTCCCTCAATTTACAGAGATTATAAAAAAGGACTCGGCCAGGGCATGCACAACCCCATCCCCAGTGTGAGGTTTCCTGGGAACATCAGGGGTGTTGCAGAGTCTCTCTCAGGGTGGTTGTGACTGGAGAACAAGGCTCAGGGTCCTGCCAGGTTTCTGCCCACACAGTGCTCCATGAACCTCACCACCAAACAGCTCAGTGAGGGGGGGAGAAAACCCTCATTTCCAAGAGCTGAGCCTCAGCCTGCTCCTCCCTGTGGCTCTGGCATCACTTCCCTTCCTGTCTAAGGCTGGCTGGTGCAGGGACCAGACAATTCCAGTGCCTGCAGCAAAGCATTGCCAGGAACTGTGTCCAACACCCTGAAATCTCTCACAGGGTCCAGTGAGTCTGGGAGCTCCTGCCTCTCTCCTAAAACTGGAGAATGCTCCTGCTTCTCTGGGGGAAAGGGTGAGTGGGGTAGGCAGCCAGTCCAGGACAGTTTCCCAAGACAAGGCTGAAATTCCCACCAACAGCCCTGGCCAAACTGCAACTGGGCAAAGGGAGAAATAATCCCAAGAGCTGATGATCCTGCCTTTTTCCCACTCTGAGCCCCCACACCAGGGTCTTCTCCAGGCACTGCAGGGCAGGGGGTGGTGAGGGGTGGACAAACCGCCCTGTTGATGGGCAGTGACTTGGCTGTGGTGCCTGAGGAGTTTGTTCTCAACAGCCGGATCATGAAATCCCAGTGTGGTCTTAGTTCCTCCCAGGAAGACAAGGAGGCACCAACCCCTGCTAGACCAGCCAAGCCTTTCCAAGTGTGCTTTTCTACACTGGATGGGGCTTCCTCCAGCTCCTCCAGACAGTGGAGCCAGGGCTTTTCTCTGTCAGGGAAAAGCTGCCCTGATCCACAATGGCCTGGAGCAGAGATGTGGCCACAAGTGTCGAAATGCTCTGGGAGGGAAAAGACCAGCCTCCAAGGTGTGTCACTGGTTCCCCCAGTACCACGTCTGCCTGGAGGGCCTCATGGATATTGTGTTCCTGTGCTCTGCTCTGCCCTCAGGAAGGGCACGAGATCCTCCTGACAGAGTCCTGCCCATCCTACTGCAGCTCCTGGCAGTGGGGCTGTGCCTTGAACCCTGATTGGAGAGCAAAACCTGGGCATGGGGAGCAAAAGGAAGGTTTCATAGGGAAGTTTAAGGGCTCAAAACTTGGATTTTGTTCTATTCCAAGCTGAAAGTTTACATTTAAACATTACTTATAATTTAAAAAAAAATAAATTGGATGGGGCAGGATTAGCAACCCATTCCCTCTATTAGAGTAATGGCATGTAAAATAAAAAAGCCTGGCACAGAAATTAATTTTGAAAGGTCAAACAACGTTTTAGTGCCTGAACTTCTCTCATGGAAACATGACAACTGACCCAGCAGGAGTCACTTCCCAGAGAGGGTTTGGACACAGACTCCGAGAGGGCATTGCAGGAGTGAAATGAAAGCTGAGAGCTGAGGCCTTTTTACCTTCCTAAAATACATCAGCTCCTGACCTTGGCATCACCATCCACCTTAGTCTGAGACCTGCAAACTGCTGCTTCCTTCCTCCCTGCTTTGCCTGCTTCCTGTGGCAGTCCCTGTTCCAGGTTGTTCACATCTGCATCCTGCTCCTCGGGCCCTTCTCCACGGATCACAGTCAGCCAGAGTTGCCATGTCTGCCGTTAACGTGAAGGATTTCGTACACACATCTGCAAAACAACTACCAGATTCCTCCCTTGAACTGTTACAAAGTCAAGTGTAGGCAAAAGTTTTACACTTCTACTGGTCAATGGCTCAACACAGACTTCAGATGAGAATATGTGAGGTGGTCAACACGCTGCTAAAGCTCTGAAGACATCAGAAAAACAGACAGAAGTGAGGCAAAGGACTGAAATTCCACCCAAGGGACTTTTCTTCTTTAAACCTCATCTCATGTTGCCTGAAGTTCTCCACTTAAAGCATACAGCAAGTCAGAGGGATGGGTTTTTCATGTTTTTATTTACTAAGGTTTTTATTGTGTGTTTTATATTGCAAACCCCACCCCTAGAACTCTTCCCTCCCTTCCCCCCAAAAGAAAACAAAAATAACAGTAGTAATAATAATAATAATAATAATAATAATAATAATAATAAATATAGTTCCACCTACTGAGACAAGCCTAGTGTTGACTGGGGTCCAGTCAGAATAACTCAATATTGGCTACTGCACTGCTAAGAACTGGGAAACCAAAGGAGATCCCCGTGAAACACAAAGCAAAGGAGGATGTTCAGCAGTGGTGATGGAACACACGTCTGCCAGAGCCAGCCCCGGGGGTCCTGTGCCCCCCCTGTCTGAGTGTCCACGGGGCTGGTGAATTCAAGTACCAGTGCAGCAGTCACAGGACAGCCATCGAGCAGGGCTTGGCATTGCTGGGCTGGAGACCTTTCCCCCCTGCTTTCCCACCCCACAGCCAGACTCAGCTCCCAGCCTCTCGAGATGCTCGTTCTAGGGGCCCTCCAGCACATGGGGGAAAAAGTTTGCTAAACCAAATAGAAAACTGAAAAGGATATTGTGAGTCTTCCTTTTAGGAACTGCCTCGTACCTTTGAAAATATGAGAGGGTCTGTGAGTCTGCTTCAATTCCTGTTTCAAGATGAACCTGTACATATTTGGAAAAGCAGGATCTATAGATTATAATTATCACCTGCCAATCAGTCCTACAGGAGGGTCAAAATTGACATGTATTTTAAAACTAGGATATATATATATATATATATAAATGTGTGTGTGTGTGTGTGCTTACATGTGTGCATAAATAGACTACATAGGTGTATAACTATACTATATATATAAAAGCATGTGTGTATATATAGATAGATATATAAAATCTATACAAACACACACACACACACACATGCACCCCTCCCACCACACACACTCACACATATATCGGTGTATTTAGCTAGTAGAAAAAACATTTCTAGAGTTCCCCTGACCCTTTAAGGAAGACCAAAGCTGATTACATCTGAGCCACCAAAGCACGTTGAAGCAGGAGTGCCCAGGAATGCTGCAGCAACATTCGAGATACAGGCACATGTCAAAGAGTTTTGCAAACAATTCAGTATAAAAAACAACTGTCAGCCAGTGTTTTGGGGGTGGGAGGAGGTCAGAGAGGGAGTTTGAGGGACCTATATCATTACTGGGATAAGTTTTTGGCACTGCTGCATGAAGTCCTGCTTTCCCTCTGGGGACCCCATGATAGCTGGAAACAGAGGGAGGCTGGATGTCTTTCTAACAAGGGTTAGAAAAGTTGAGCACCTGACTCTTACAGTGAGGTGTAGACACCTCTTGGCCTAAGAAAAACTGAAACAGAGAAAGGATCAAAGTAACAGAAAAGGAGACATTCACTCTAGAGGTAAAGGCTGCATCTTTTCAGTGTGCACCCAGCGGCCCCTCACCCCCTCATCCCACTCTGACTGCCTTAGGGGAGCCCAAAAACTCCAGCTCCAGGTGCCTGCCAGGCCCCAGGTTTGTCCAGTGACGCTGCAGCTGCAGGGCCAGGCCAAAGCCCATCGGGTGCAGCTCTTATTGCTGGTGAAATCAAACAAAGGATTTCGGACCCCCCAGCGGGGGGTAAACACAGACCATGGCTGGCCAAATCTCTGGTCTAATCTGGTGTGAGTGGTGAAAACAGTTGCAAATCTGGAGGATTCTTGGCTGGGCACCAGAACTACTCTGTGTGCCTCAAAGCTCAAACTCCCCTAGGCTGAGGAGGAGGAGGGCAGGGGTGACTGCACCCCACTGCTCAGTCCTTTTCTAGTTCTCTTCAAAGCAGTCAGCCCATGGACACTGAGACAGTAACGTGACAGGGGAAGGTTCAAGTGCTTTCCTTCTCCATCCCTCCCCTGGCTTTGCACACACACTTTCCAAACCATGGAGAGGCTGAAGTTTGGGCCTTTGTGCCAGCTGAGGTCACTGCCTGGTGTGCTGGCAGAGCCAAAATTTTTCCCACTGCCCACATCCATGACAAAAATACAGAGGGGATAAACACTGCCCTCCTTGTGACCTACAAGGGACTGCTCCTTGTTCCCATCAGAGCATCAGTGGAGTCAGAAAGAGACAATCTGAGTGAAGCCCGTCCACCTGCTGGTCACCTTCATCTTCTTCAAGTGGAGTCCAAACCAAAACTTGGCCCTTGGGAAATCCCTAGAGGGGTCTGGAATAATGAAACTCCCCCCTCTTCTCGCTTGCTTTGCAATCTGAACACAGGAGGGAACATGGGAGGAAGGGACACCTTCTGGTGCTCACAGTGGGCCATCCACAACCCCCAGAACCAGGTGCTGCGGACCAGGGTCACAGCTGAGGCCAACCAGGACTGTCCTAAAACACCAGCTACAGACCTGACCTGATGTCACCTCCTACAGCCCACGTCAACCTCGGATCTTTGTCTCAACAGGAAAACCTTTTTTTGGTGGCTTCTATGGCTGATCATTCACGTGTTCCAGCTCAGGCACACGCCTCGCCTGTGCGTTACCTCGTTGGATTAAATTTGCTCATATCCTTTTGTTCCATGTATTAAAATATTCTATAAAATCAAGTGACCAAAAATCTATAGCTCTAAGAATACCTGGTTATCTTCTTTTTTTGTTGTTGTTGTTGTTTTTCATGTGTTTTTCTTTGTTTCTAAGCACAGTTAAACCTAAACAAACGAAATGGAGAAAACAAAGCGGGCGCGAGGGTGGGGGGGAAGGAAAGGGAAAAAAAAATGCTTTATGAACTGAACTGCAGGGCTGACATAACCAGCTCTCGGGAGGAGTCCTCACAAATTGGAGGGCAGTTTGGATCTGACGGGCTCCAGATCCCCTGTGAGCACTATGGATTCTTTGCGCCCACCAGCAGTCAGAGGAGCAGCGCCGGCCCCGAACACCAGCGGGTGTGGCAAAGACCCTGAGGACATCTGCCGCGGCAAAGTCACACGCCCGGGGATTGAGCTGCAAGGCTTCCCCAGAAGTCCAGTCCCTCCTCCAGGAAAAGGAGAGAAGCTAGAAACAGATTCTCTAGAGGAATGAGGAGAACTGTGGCCCAGTGTCTGCGCCAGCTCCTGGGGCAGAGATGGCTGGGAAGCAGAGATCAGCTTGATGTCCTGGTTGAGCCGTCCCGGCGGCACCGGCGCCGCGCCCTTGGCCTGCAGGATCTGCGGAGGGGGGCTGGCGGGCTGGGGCAGCAGCAGCGAGCCGTGAGAGCCTGTGGGCCCGGCAGGGCCACTCTGGAAAGTTCTTGTTGCCACTGGGCTCTGACTGGGAGGACTAAGGCCAGAAGGGGTGTAACAGGGAGAGGCGACACCGGACTGTTGTAGTGGAGACGCGGAGGCAAAGGGAGGCCGTTCTTGGTGGAGCTGGGCTATCGTTCCAGTTAAAGATCCTAATGCACTTGGATGTGTTTGGCACAGGCCTGAGGACGGCCCACCTGAGGCCTGTGCCAGCTGGCTTAGGCTGGAGGATGGAGAGTTGGAAGAAGGAGGGGGTTGGAAGTGATTCATTCCCCCCAAAGTCCCACTGCCCGAGAGCTGCTGTAACTGTCCCCCCTGCAGTGGTCTGGTGGTTGGCTGGAACTGGTTGAGAAGACTGGGGGGTGAGTTTGATGAGAGCTGGGTGAGGGACGTCGATGGGGAGCTGGTTGTGGCTTGCTGGAAGTGCCCAAATCCACTGCTGGAAAGGGCTGGCTGCTGCTGCTGCTGCTGCTGCTGCTGCTGCTGCTGTTGCTGCTGCTGTTGCTGCTGTTGCTGCTGCTGTTGCTGCTGCTGCTGCTGCTGCACCGGCTGAGCTGCACCTAAGGGTGATCCAGAAGGTGCGTTTTGGAACTGGCTCAGTCCCACCGAGGAGGTGCTGCTCAAACCCGGCTGGCTTGAGCCACCTGGAGGGGATCCCACCTGGAACTGGCCTAAGCCGGTGGCAGCTGAGAACCCTGCGAGCTGCTGGATGTGGAAGGAAGAGGACGAGGGGGTTTCTGCTCCGGGTGTGTGCAGCTGGGATGGAGTACTGGAGGGAGAGCCAACGGCAGAGGGGCCGGTCGATGGGATTAGGGACTGAAATCTTTTCAGCTGCCTGGGAGTCTGGTTGGATTGCTGCCCCAGGGAGCCCAGGACGGACACGGGCGGACGGAAGATGGCTGTGGGGAGCCGGGGGTGGTGGGTCAGGGCGATGGCCACGGACGTGGTGGCTGCTGCAGCCTGGAGGGGGGCCTGGATCAGCGGGGTCCAGATGACCGGGGTGGGTGTGGAGGCGGCGGCGGCGGCGGCCTGGACATTGTGAGCACAGTGAGCCATCTCCCTGTCGTGCTGCACGATTTGCTGGATGATCTCATTCTCCTGGTAGTTGAAAACACCCGAATTCAGGTCATGCTGGACTTTATGCAGCAGAATGGAATTCTTCTTGCCTGTAGAGAAAGTGAAGAGAGAAAGAGTCATTCTGGGATGTCAAAGCATGGGAGGCTTCCTCAAAGCTTCCTGCCAGACTTCCCTCGAATTGTTGGCACTGTCTCCCCTCCACTGTCCTCATGGGATCTGTGCATAGTCTCTCTGCTCCAGCAACAAGATGACAAACATCACATCTTCTGCTTTTGTGGTATGAATAACCTCAAGATCCCATCAAACTGAGCCCAACAGGACTCATATCCCTAGTTAGACAGTAAAGCCACTTTTGATAAGCGTGGCAGACTGGTAGCAAAGCTTATGGATCTGGAAGAGTCCTATCTTGCACCTCACAATCTAAGCTTCCATTAAAAAAAAGAGAATAAATCATCAAAAATGTAAGTCCAGTGAAGTCTTCAGTTACTCTCCTTCAGTTACACCCTTTTCTCATCTGTCTCATGCGACTTGTTCACTCTGGAGTCAAATATGTGGGTTTAGTTGCAAGGAAATTTCTCTGTGAACAAGGGACAGAAGGACTTGATGATCTTGGAGGTCTTTTCCAACCTTAATGATTCTGTGATTCTCTTCTATGACTTTCTGTGCTGGAAAAGCTCAGCTGGCCCAGGTATGACCCTCAGACATCCTGCAGCTCCCATCCTGCCTGGCCATGCCCTTCTATTCCCAGCTTTAGGGAAACTGCAGGCCAGAAACGTCATGTTCCAGCTGGCCCTCCCAGCCTGCAGCAAAGCATTAACTCAGTGCTTTGCCTTTGCAATGGGCTGGAAAATGTGGTGGAATGAGTTTGTCTGGCCTGGGAGTGCACCTGGCACTGAAGGGATGCACTCCTGGCCTGAAGGACAGAACCAGTCAGGCTCTGGGGAACCATTCAGGGCTATGTGGTAGGAAGAACACGCCGAGGGTTTTTCCTTTCCTTTACCTTCTAAGATCAAGCATTTATGACTTTGTAAAGGATGAGGTGTGGCCCTGGGTGCTTGCAGTGGGTTGAGCTGCACTGAAACGCTGCCAGAGTTCTGACCCTGGAGCTGAACTGAGACGTGTCTGTTGTGGGTGCTGGGATGGGATGCTTAATGCTTTTGTGTTTCACCTACTGCCTACCAAAAAAAAATGAAAAAAAAGAACGCAGAAAGGCTTTCTTTTCTCATCTCAGAGCAAGACATCAGCCTGGGAAGGACACGGTCCTGAAGGCAAACAGGGTTCTGCGCTGCTAAAGTCGTTCCAAGGGCTGGAGAGCTTGTCTGCACTGGAAGTGCGTGTGTAGGATGTTATATAATGGCTGTTTCACTGTATGCTGCACTGGAATAACACTGGATACCCCCATACAGAGAGATCCTGCTTCTACCCACAGCCAGGCACACCAGAGAGAGCATGAATGTCACCTTTAAACTGCATTTGGTAGTGAAAGGGAGGGAACGGTGCAGAGGGTCCTGCTGCACACACACACACAGAGAGTTATTTCCACCTGGGTTTTACTAGAATCACATAAAAAAGGGCTCACAAACTGCTGCTCAAACAGAAAGAGAGCATGGAGAGAAGACAACCTACCTCACTACAACTGGCAGGTAAGGGAGAGCGTGACCAGCACTGCTGAGCTAAGGAGGGGCTCAGGCTGCAGGTTTGTAATCACTCCCTTTCTGGAGCTGAAGGTACAAATCCCAGCATGTGGAATCTGTAGATCTTGCACCACTGCAAGGTCAGGATGTGGATGGGAGACATCATGCTGAGCTCAAAGCTTAAAAGGTGCCTTGCTGCATTTGCTGTCCTGATACTGGACAAATCCAGGCTGGGGAGGAACGGCCGGGGCAGGGGAAGGAGGAACAGCTCTTGAAAGGCTCAGTAGCAGCCACTGCTCTGTGTTTCCATCATTGCACCTCATTCCACTCTTCTAATTCCACGTCACCTGGCTTTGGCTCCTGATTTGCTCTGTGTGCTTGACTAGGCCTGGAATTCCCAGCGCTGCCCTGGATTCCGATGGGAAGCACGGTGATGTTATCAGAGCTCCCGGATGGGAACTGGTGTTCCCATGGCCTGAGCTCCTGACTACACACAGGGAGCTCAACAGACTCTGGTTTCCTTGGCAGGGCACTGAACAGAGAGCATGCTAATGTTTCCCAAAGGTGCCTAATATTCACCGGAAATGGTTTGATCGAAGCTCCTTAACTTTGTGTCAAATCCATAAAGTAATACCAGTAAAATACTTGGAATGATTATTTTTGTTAGTTTTTAAAACAGAGCACTTCATTTTGCCTTTGAAATTACATTACACTTCACTGTTTTCCTGAGCCCAGCTTGTATCTATTAACTGTTTCATTAGATCAAATTTTTCTCTTCTGTTTTGCCAAGAAAATATCAAATTTCTCCTCCAGAACACTGTAGAAAATTACTGAAAATGTTCTCTCAGCTATTGAAGGGGAGAGGAATTTTTCAAAATCATTTTTCCAAATTGTAATTGGTTGGCAAACTGAAAAATTAATTGGTTTCACCATTCTAATGAATTGTATCATTTACATGATGTTTCCACACGCCAATATCAGTCCTATTAGTTGCTTCTGGAGAAAATCCTCCTTCCAAGCAGCACCAGATGAGAGCAGGCACAGAGCAGAGTCCTGGTGGGACAAATACATTTCCCTGGCAGGTCTGACTAAGGAGCTGCATGAGACATAACCCAGCAGTGGAACAAGGGAGTGGGAGTAACTTTGCCTGGGCCAGTGGTTCTGAGATTGGTTCTGAGATTATTCCTCCTCCTAATTTTATCTATGAAGCTGCTTCAGTCACAAATTCACTTCCCTGCTCTGGATTTGTTGTCCCAGCCCCTGCCCAGAGGGAGAGCAGAGAGCAGCACTGAGAGGGCTGACAGCTGATGAGTTTGCTCTGTGTAACCCTCGCTGAAATGAGGTTCTGCAGCTCCCAGCTCTGCTCAGCCACCCGCAGGGAGCCCTGTGTTCTTGCTAAGCCAGGGAGAAGCTTCATCAGGAGAGAGGAAAAGGGACTCTGTTCCCTTTCAATCTAATCAGGGAGGCTCTGTGTGACAGTTTGTCCTTCTGTGTTGTTTATCCCGCAGAAATTACAGTGCTGAGCAGAGTTTAAGGTACAGAGAGAAACAATCCACCCAAATCTCACCCCAAAAGCACTACACAAACCCACCGGGATGGCCCAGAGCTGGCAGAGGAACCACCTGCAACCACCCCATGCACCACCTCCCCTCCCTTGCTTTAGAACTCCCTCTGGGGTCTAAAAACTCCCTGTTTTCCTCACTGCAACAATAAGCTAAATATAGGGGGAAAGGAAGATATTTAGAGCCTTGAGGATGTTCACAGCAAAGCTACTGGTGCTTTGAAGTGGAGTGAGGTATGTAAAATTATGGAAACGAAGCAAACAGATGTTGCTCCCTTAATTAAGAACTGCAAAGTCAGATTTTCCTCAACTGTAGATAGCACACAAAAGAACAGGGAGAAAGGCTCATGTGATTTCATAAAAGAGCCAGCACTCAACAATAATTCTTCTATCAAATAATCAAAATTAGCTTTCTGTTGTTAAAATTCTGCACAGACACAGGGGAAATTAGCTGTGACTTTTTGTTCAGTTTTCTTTTCAGCTCTCTCTAAGCCCACTGGCTGCAGTTTAAGAATTCAGGTCACTAAATTGCTTTCTGAATTTGCATGTATTTGAAATAATCTCACTTTATTAGGCTGCCTTATGCCCTGGCCTGCTGTCAGAGTGGCTGCCCCCACCACACGGTTACTTTTTTCAGGTCTTCACTCATTATTCATAGGCCTCGTCCTAAATGGGCCCTCGGTTGCAGCACATCCCAGCTTTGCAGGGGGTCTCTGCCCTCCCTTCCTTGGGTCACTGGTGTCCTGTGGGAATTCAGCCTGCTGCCACCATCCCCAGAGGGGCATCACAGAAAACCCTGGACGCACTCAGTGACGGGCACTTTGCCACGGCTGCTCCCCTGCCCCAGGGAGACTCCTCTGCACTGGGACTGTCCTGGCTGGGAGGTCTCACTGCTCCAGCTCCTGCTGCTGCCTTAGAGTCCATGTAAACAGGGAAATCAGCTGGAACAGGGAACTTAGAATAATTCTTAACTCCCAGTCCTTCCCCATCCCAGCCTGACCTCTCAAGGTAAGTTAATCCTCACTGAACTGCACTTACTGTTGTGGGAAGGTTTCTGCCTGGAATCGAAGGAACTCCTGGAAAAGAGCTCAGCAAAGCCAGCTGGATCAACTCTAGGAGCATACTCAGAGGAGTTCAGAACACGTAAACCTGCTCTGGAAACTGCTCCAGATTAACTTCCCCGAGAGCCATGTAAATCCATGGCACATGGGGTGTGTGAGCTCTTCCACATCCAAGGCAGCAGCCTCTGCATCCCACACCTCTGCTTCCCTCTTGCTAAAGCTGCATCCTCCAAACTTGGATGGTACATTTCAAATGGACAATTCCCTATCTTCCCAAGTGGAAGTCTTCCCTCCCAGTACAGCTCAGGCCTGCCACTGATTGCTTCTCCTCTTCCATAAACCAAACAGGTATCTGTCAAAATATGTGGTATTTCTTTTAACAGACAGAATGCAGCCAAAACTGCTGCAGGTCAGATGACACACAGTGAATAATATTATCTGGTGAATCTCATCACAGTTAAAAAGAATTCAAAATAAACAGAGCTCTTCCCTCCCACTCTTCACATTTATGCCCATCATACTGAGCTTTGCAGAGAAATAAACTGAACATGCAGAGTTGGGTAGAATGTGAATATCCATGAGGGGAGAAGAGCTGTGTCATTCTGGAGGGGCTGTGGTGCCTGTGGTGCCTGAGGCAGTGTCCTGGCTGTTACTTATCACTGGAGACTGAAGCCAAAGAGTTCTCCTCAAGTGGCACAAATGCCAAAGCTCCTGCACTCAATCTCAGTGCCCTGCTGGAGCTGACAGCTGTGACAGGGACACACTCTGGAAGACCCTGGACACTCTGGCACTGCTTTTCTGTCAGTTAGGTGCTTTGCAGTGTGGGTGGTTGCAGAGAGCTGCTGGAGTGCCTTCCAGGCAGGAAACGTCCCCTGAGACTAGAGGTGTCATTGGTAAGCAGGTCCTACTCCATGTAATTAAAAAGAGGCTTGAAAATTATTTACAAAGGTGTTGGAATGGTAAAATGTTATCTGAGCAGATGTTTTATTTCAATGCAGGTAGCAAAGATCAAAGTTATTGATGAAGTCAAAGACAGGTCTCCTGAGATCTCATCACCACCCCCAACTGTTCCTTCTCTTGGGGTGTCTTGGGCTTTGTTTTCCTTCTGGAGCTGCATGAGAAATGGCACTTCATATTCAGGTGAACAGGGGTGCCAGTTCACCTTAATTAAGCTGAAGTAATTTACATTCCCTCGTGGCTGGTGAGTTACTGATACCTTTCCTGAGGCTAAACAGAAAATACTCTGAGTCTGGGCCTTCGCTTCCAAAGAAAAAGAAATTCAACTGTTTAGTTCCTGCTTAAGTCGAAGCTCACACATTCTCCCACTGCATACATGGGCCACGGGAACTTTTATCCTTGCATCACCTGTGCCTGTATCAGCAGCCTCAAAAAAGAACTGTGTATGTATATATACACACACACATACACACACACACATATATATGTATATAAATAATCATGCTCCTCTCACATGTGCAGCTCTTTGGGGGTTACTCACCTGTGTGCAGTAAACAGATCTGGCACTTCAGTGTGGATACAGTGTAAAACTGATGCTGAGCACACCCTGTTTTATCCATCCACATTTCAGCCCCTTTCATTCCTTCACGATCTCGCCCGGCCCCTGCCCCAGGGGAGCAGCTGTGAAACACTCCCAGCTCCACCTTTTAGCATTATTTTCCCTGCAGAAGTGATGAGGAACTGAGGCACGGAGCAAAGGCAGGACAAGGACAAACAGGGAATCTGTGGCAGAGCTTGGCAGCGATCCCAGCTCCTCTCATCCCCAGCTCACCTCCCCTCACACAGGCCAGCCCAGTTTTGAGCAGCAGATCCCAGAGGATTAGTCAGGATTGGACAAGCAGGGCTGCAAACCCAACAGGATTGCAACTGCAGAAGTGGGATCATGAGCTGGCAGTCAAAAAGTTTGGGAACAGCTATTTTTGTGGTTTGTTTATGTGACAAAGCTTTTAAAATTTCTACCACTGTAGTATCTTGAACAGAACACTCTCATACTGCAATAATACCATAAATTATATTTAGAGACTGGAATTGTGTTGTCTTGGCTTTCCTTTGTTTTTTTAGCATCTGCAATGCCTGGAGGAAACACGAGACATCTTTAATCCTTAGTTAAATGGCATCCTTGTATCAAAACATATGCAAGTGGCATTCAAAATATATGCATTCCAAACTATATGGCAAAAAATTCCTGATGAAAATGAAAAAAACACCTTCCTCTGGCTTGAGGGATGCTTTCAGCTCTCACCAGTGACCTTGACAGGGATGGTGAGAACCTAATGACAGGCATTTATGGTACTTATTACAGCACATTGAACAGTGGAAAATAATTGTCCCCCAATATCTTGTGAACGCATCAGTGAACTTTGATTTGACAGTACTCACGGCCCGTGTTGGATTTACTTTCAATGAACATTTAAGTGGTTGTGTTTTACAAGTGCAAATACTTGTGAAAATCTAATTTTAAGCTTCAATGGTCACTGAAAGCCAGTTTCAAAGGCAGTCAGGAACAGACTGATGCGACTTACGTAACAGAGGCATCACAAACTGGGACGATTCACAAACACTGTCAGACAAAGACTTACTCACTGGAGAAATCACAGAATCATTTCAACACACAAATGCTACAGAGAATTTTACAGCTTGGTCAAGAAGAAGAAAGGGAGGCTGATTTAATCAGTGATAAAATGATTATTAACGAGTGATCAGCCTAATTTCTCTGAGTGTAAATCTTCCGACCCTGAGCCTGTGGAGTGTTAAGTGTGATATTGTGCAGGTTGAGGAGTTTGTAGAGTCTGAAGTTACTGAGACTTAAGCACGGCCACAGATCTTTGCAGAATCCCAGCCTTAGCCAACTCCTGCAGACTAATCCCTCCCAGTCTTTGAAGAGCTCTGCAAGTACAAACACCTGGGGAGCTCCTTCCCCAGCCATGCAAGGCACAGGCAGGATGCCGGTATCAATTCCCATGACTAGCAGAGGTTAGAGGGCACACCAACACAGAGGGGCTGCAGGAAGCTGTGGGGGCACAGATCAGGGGGCACTGGCCCCTCTCCTCCCCTCTGCCCACCCACAGGCTTCCAAACTGCTTTTGCCCTGCTGAGGGAATGCCTCATCCCACCTCCAGTCAACCAGCCCTACTCCTGGTGCTGCAAGGGATGAGGCCTCACCTGCTCGTCCTGCTACCTCGACAAGCTTAGACCATGCTTTCCACACCCTCCAACAGCAGGTAATCCCACAAACATTGGGGTGAGATCTTCCTCCCTGCTTTCTCGATTCCTCACTGCACAGGGGGAATATTGGATGGATCTTATCCTGGTACCAGAACAGTGACAGAGCCCTCTGAGCCACTTCATGTGCTCACTGGGGCTTGGGCCTCCCAAGGACACGCTGTCACCCGGGCAGAAGGGAGTCAGTGGATTGCACCACTGACTTGGAAAGAGGCTCCCATTTGCTTCCATCTTGTGTACAGCTCCTGAGCAGAATGTGGCAGGAACCAAAAATATGGTCCCACTTCTGTTCATATCTGGCTTTCAAAAACTGCTGTTCCTCGACTTTAGCCCTCCAGAATGATTCCTCCGCTTTCAGTGAGTCTCAGCAGATGCAGGAACTTTGGATTCCTTCAAAGGTCCATGCTGTTACTCAGCTACTGCACTGCTCTGTCTGCATGGTGCACGTTCCAGGGGAAGTGAAGAAATGCCTTATTTATAAAGACAGGGATTTCCATGGGATCTGCCAGTTTCAGTAGGGTGCACAGAACTCCCTTAGGCTCCTTGGGGCAATTCCAGCTAAAGAGTGCTGGGCACCACGGGGTTGGAAAGGGTTATGGAGATGCTATTTTGCAATAGTTGAGGTGTAAGGTTGAGAGAACAGAAAACAACCGAGTTTGATTGCCAGGGAAACAAGGATAGCAGTAGGATTTTCAATGGCATAGGGACTGATGTTGTTTCAGGTCAGCAGAATAGCAAAAGGAAGGGGGGCGATGTCAGGGCTCTGCACCAAAGGGCCTGTTATTCCAGTTGCTCTGTGTCACCTTCTGACCTTATGTTGACATTTTGCAGCTGCCTGTGGAACGGAATTTCTCCTTGGGGAAGAAGCATGTGAGGTTCTTCAAGCTGTTTCAGAATTGTCCATGAATTTCATGGAAGTTATGTGTGCAGCAGGCACAGAGCAAAAGGCAAGAAGCACAGGATGCCCTGGCCACCTGTATCTACAGTCCCAGAGAGCATCAGGCTGGGAAGCTGAGCAGCACTGACCACCCAGACCTGGAGAACCTGAGATAAAGCCGAGCTGGCCCATCCCTGGATGTGCCTGACATTACATTTTCTCCGTGCTTCTACTGTCTAATTTAAATAACCCAAGTAATGGGCTTATTGCCACTTACACCAGGGCCTCATTAGCGGGGGCTTTGCCAAATTACATATTTAGCTCAGAACCTTTTCCTCAGGGGTCACACTTTCTGATTTGCAGCAGGTAATGAGATGCACTGAATAAAATGTTCCTGGCAGGAAAAGCCCCAGAGGCACTGCACCCCTTGCTGGGATGCCAGGTTATTCCCTACCCCCCTCACCCCATTATCCTCCTCACCTTCTGCATTGTACTCAGACCTCCACTGACCTTTTCCATTCAGAAAGCAGAGAGATGGATAATAAGAGATGCATAACAGGCTAAAGAAGTTAGACTGGGAGTCCAAAATACTCAGTCCCCAGCTCTGCAGCCCTCTTGCATGACCTTGCATAAGTCACTTAATCTCTCTGTGTTAAATGCATCTGGTTGTGACCAAGGAATTTTATCCTGGTCTCCTGTAGTTACACAGGATCTTTTCAGCACAGGTTATGTCTCCCACAGGACAGAGAGCATCCTGGGATGGCATCCTGGGATGGGTCACTATGAGCTGTAACAACCACAGAACCACAGAGTGGTCTGGGTTTAGGAAGGACCTTAAAGCTCATCCAGTCCCACCCCTGCCGTCGGCAGGGAGACCTTCCACTATCCCAGGTTGCTCCAAGCCCCGTCCAACGTGGCCTTGGACACTTTCAGGGCTGGGGCAGCCACAGCTTCTCTGGGCAACCTGTGCCACGGCCTCTTCACCCTCACAGGGAAGAATTTCTTCCTAATATCTAATCTAAACTTACCCTCGGTAGGTTTAGATTATGGGGCTCCTTGAGGGAGTTGAAGTCAGACAGGGAGAGACAGGCTGGGATCTCCTGCAGTTCACAACTCAGCAAAGGAACTAAGGACCGAGCCTGGAGGTGGGTTGCCAAGGCAGCAGGTACAGAAGGAGACACTCACACCTGTACTTACCAATTCTGTCCAGCCTGTCCAGAGCCACGGTTTCAAAAGCCCTGCGCATCATGGGGTACTCCTCCAGCACCTCGTTGAAGTTGTCCACGGACAGGGAGTACAGGCGGCAGTAGGTGTCGGCTCGCACGCTGGCCGTGCGCCGGCCCCGCGTCAGCAGGCAGATCTCTGCAAGGACACAGCAGGCTGGCACAGGGGACAGGGGACAGGCACACCCCCTGCACTGACCCTCACGCCCAGCCTCCTCTCCAGCTGGGCTCCACCTGCTCCCCCACCGAAAACACGGCCAGTGCTAATCCCCTGCCTGTGCACCAACATTTAAAAATACCAGGGGCTCCGTTGTGGCAGCTGCCACACACAGCTGCACCTCGGGGATTCTGCTGATCTAATTAGCTGGGCAAGTTTTGTTATGGTGGATTATCAAAGATACCATTTGTGCATTCCTACTGGAGGAGCTGTCTTTCTCCAGCTCCTTGGGGGCACTGGGAGCACAAGGTCAAGCCGTGTCTCATTGAAGCTGATTCTCTCTAAATTTGTAGTAAAGGCTCTGTGCTGACATGTGCTTTTGGTGCCTGGGTGTAATTTTCATCCCCACACCTGGAACATTTGTCTTTTCACAGTTTTCAAAGATTTTTGGGGATATACCACATGCTTACAGACTGTCAGGGAGAGCCACATTAATGGCGCCTCAATATTGAGGTGCAAATACTGTATTTACACTGCAGTCATCCCCTCCTCCTCGGATGCTCAGCTCTTACAGAACAGAAAGCCCTTGATTCAACTACAGCTCCTGGAACACTCAACAGAGAGCTCCCAAATCCTGCTTTTCCACTGCTTACACAGAGTATGGGCAGCTAAGACAGGCACTTCAAGACAGCTGGTGTGACCTAAAGCCCGACAGTGCTCTGCTTTCTGCGTTATGTTGGGTGTCAATCCACCAGCACCATTCCTTGGATTCATGGTAAGTGTACCCCAAAGAGTTGTGTGTATGGTATCTACAACACAGGGAATGTCATGGGCAATTTCAATCCAATCTGTCAGGGTATCTCTGTAACTCCAAATCCCAGCTTGCAAACATGCAAAATCCTTGTACTCCAGGGAGGTGCAGAGAGGTTGTTCCCTGGGAACTAAGAGTAATAGGAGTGTGGGCAATGCATGACAGGGACTTTTTAGAGAAAAGGCCTCAAAGAAGGGAAGGAAAGGCAGGTTTCATCCTCCTCCTCTCAGCAGATCATTAATGGTGGTGCATTCAGTGCTTGTACCACAACATTCATCTACCAGAGGCCTACCTGTCTCAAGCTGTATGAGCTCTCTACGGGGCTCTGACAGGAGAGGGGATCTTTGTGTTACCCATAAGAGCAATATCCTAAATCTTTTCTGACCTCATGCTAGTCCCAGAACTCTGCTGCTGACACATTTTGCCTGCCTGCTGACCTTCCTGACATTTTGCTGGGGAGATGACGGACTGTGTTTTTTCCTCCATGTCTATCCAGCACTTTGTGTGGTAGATGCCAGACAGCAGGACTAGGCAATACTACAAATGTGCCTGGAGATTTGGGAATGGGCCATTTTTTACCTTTAGGTTCTCAGCTTCACTGATCTGTCAGTATTTGGGACCTGTAAGAACAAACCTCCCTTCTCTGTTTTGTTATTTATTATCTGGACTCCTGCAGTGCCCACGAGCCCCAGTCACCTCCCACTGCACCATCTCCTCTCTGGGAAGCTGCAGGGCAGGTGAGATGAACAGACATGGAGGAGGGAGGTGCCTGGGGTGTCAGTCCCATGTGGTGCCATCCCTGTGTGACCAGGACAATTTAGGGAATGTATGAGCATAGCAATGGGTGCCGCACCTCCGAAGTAGGATCCGTCGGCCAGCTTGGTCTCCTTGTTGCCCTTGGTGAGGACGCTGACCACGCCGTGCTGGATGAAGTACATCTTCTTGCCGATGGTGCCCTCCCGGATGATGTAGTCGCCCGGCTGGAACACCTCGAACCGCAGCTTGGTCAGCATGGACGTCACAAAGTTGGGGTCTGCGTTGGCAAACAGGGGCATGGAGGCCACCAGCTTCCGGCAGTTGAAGTTGATGATTTCCTGGCCACGGTGTGATGCAAACGAGAGAGAGATGGAGGGAGAGGGAGAGGGAGGGGGGAGAAGAGGTGGGACAGGGAACAGAAAGGACACACATATGTTTAGTCAACATCTAATGACCTATGGACATCCCCTACTTGACCTGTGAATTACAAAGTGGGAAGAAAAATGCTGTTCCCTTGGTGTGGCTCCCCCAGTGCAGGCTGGAACGGGCTCTGGATGCTGGTGAGCTGGAGCTGACAGCCTGACACTGTGCTCCACTGCCTTGATTCCTGTGCTTCCTCTCTGAGCAGGGACAGCACTCCCAACCTCCCAAACACACACAGTGTTCTTCTTTCTGCAGGAAACCTTGGACTGCGAGAGCTGCAGAGCACTGGTGAAATGCTCTTTGAAACAGCCCAGGGCTCCTCTCTGGGAAGATGTCATAACTCACCTTGGCAGCCCCACGTTCTCTGCTGCCCTTGCTTGTCAGTGAGATATTAAACTGCACAAATGTGCTGAGGCATTGGGAGAAAGAATTATCCTGTGCAGACTGGGACAGTGTCAGGAGAGGGGAGGGAGAGGAGCCACCAGTCACTGGGGCACGGGCTGGATCATCAGCCTTGGCTGAAGAAAACCCAGCTCAGCTGTTCAGCTGTCACACAGCAGACGGGCTGTGTCTCTCCTGTGGCTCAGTGTCACTCGGGGGGTGTGACAGCACAGGAGCTGCTCTGTGTGTGTCAGCTCAGACCCAGAGAGTGGCAGAAAGTGATACTGAGTAAATCACCTCAGCACAGCACTCCCCAGCCACACAGGGAAGGAGCATATGGATGACTGGAGCAGGAAGAGATCTGGGGAAGCATCTGTCATCTCCTCACTGGGAGTTTTAGAGGGTTGCCCTTTGAGACTTTGGCAAAACTACTTTTAAAACATGGCTGGCATTTTCTCAGCTCTTCTCTCTCCCATGGAGGTACATTACAGGGAGAGGAATACAGCAGAAAGACCCCTCCTCGAACTTGTGGGTGACATATTGCTGACATTCCAGGGAGAACCTGCATTGCCAGGCTTCAACTGGGGAGGGGGGCTTCTGTAAAGACTTCTTTGATTTGTGGGCCCTGCTAGGAGGCCCCTCCTTCCTTTGCCTCTGCCTGCTGTCCCAGCTGGTGGATGGGGCACAGACGAGACCAGCACACCACGCAGAGTTTTAGATAAACACACGAAGTGGGAGCTTGCTGAGACACTGCACCAGGAGCTGCACAGCTGCCCAGGGTGACAGGAAATGCAGTGCCCACTCCCTGCCCTCCTCACCTCTCGCAGGGGCTCGCTCAGCTCCCCCAGGATGCTCTCCTCATCAAACATCTTCCCCTGGTACCGGTGCTCGTAGTAGTCGTGGATGCGCTGCCGCATGTCTGCCGGGAGCTTGTGGAAGGACATGTACTGCTCCACCTGTTTGTACTGTGCAGGGAGACAGCAAGGGCAGGCATTACCAGGACATGCAACAGATGGGCCCTGCTCATGGACCACCCCCACACCTGCTCCCTTCACACCAAGCCAGGCCCAAGAAGGTAAATCTGATGGAGGAGAGAGCAACTGTCCGACTCCAAGGGGAGTTTGCAGGCTTGGCTGTCATATTCCCCAAAATGACTGCCCCACGATTTAACTCTTAAACTTATCCTCAGCCAGTTACCCTGTGGAGACAGCTCCTCACTCCCTGGGTGTGCAGCAGCCCACGTGTCTGTCCTCCCCTGGGAGCAGAGCTGAGTAGGGAGTGCTCAGCTGGGAATCTCCTCTGAGGAAACAGTGCAAAGACTGTCCAAACTGTGCAGGATGAGAGCAAGGAAAGCACAACGTGCCCCCAGAGCAGGTTTCCCATGGCACACGGCAGAGTGGTGGCCAGGGTATGAGCTGGCAGGGACGTGCAGCACCTCAGGGCATCACTGAGGACAGGACTCACTGTACCAGGGGCCACAGGAAGCAGAGAACACCTGCCCTTGGGTGTGCAGTCACAAACTGAAAGACACACAGAGGACCCAAACCTGAGTTATTTGTCTGAAGCTGCAGTACCTGTGGCCTGCTGTTCCCCCCTCTGTCTGCCCTGCCATGATGGCACCTTTGCTTTCCCACCTAGGGCTGCACAGGTCCTGATTTTCCTCCCCTTTCCTGGCTCCTGTTGCCCCATGCACTCACTCTGTCTAACCCATCCACATTTCTTCCTAATGGTTCGTGTTTCCATTGTGTTAGAGTGGAATACAAGGACATGCTCTGAATGATGCCAGAGCAGGTTTGGGGGATAAACAGTGTTTTCTAAGAATAAATGACACTTCCTCAAGGGCACAGGGCTGTAAGTGGGTCCTCTTGCCCTGAAGGTGCTGCAGGGACAAGGTGTGTGCACTGCAATGGCCACGCTCCCTCTCACTGGTAGGAGTTCAGAACATGATCCTGAGTGTGTACCTGACAAAAGGACCATGTTGCTCCTTTCCTATCCCTCTTTCCCCTCTTCTCCCTGATAAGTCCATCCCTGAATGTCCCTTTGGTGCAGCTTGAGCTGAAGAGCCTATTTACTGAAGTTGTGCTCGTTACAGCCGCTCCTGCACACCCCAGTTCTCTGCTCTGGTACAGCCTGTGCTGGCCCTGCCTCACATGCCAGCTCCACCTGCAACAGGGAGGGGAGGAATTGCTCTGAGAAGCCAAGGTGGCAGAGGGGACACTGGGGCTTTCCTGGCATTTCCAAAGCAGAGGAGCTGACTGTAAATATTCATGATCACTCCAGCCTGATCAAAGTCAAGCGAGTCACCCCGGGCAGAGCACTGGCAATGAACCCTGCACTTAATTATTGGGATTTTGGAGTTCTGCAGGGACTGGCAGGATGCTGTGTCAGGACAGGATATGCTGGGTGCCTCCCATCACCTGGTGCCAGCCCCCTGCCCCTACTCCTCTTCTCTCCACCGTGAGCCCTTGCTATCCATCTTCAACTGGCCTTTGCTTCTTGGGAAAAACACCCCCATAGTTCTCAAATTCACAAGCACAGCTTGGATGGGGTGACTGGGACTCTGCTTATTCACTACTGTACGTGGATTTATTGCTTTGTAACACAGAGCAATAAATTACTGCTCTGCAATGTCCCTGGGGCTTGTCAGATTCTCCTGCCACCGCTGTCCCCAGATAAGGCTCAGAGGGAAAACAGGACGAATTTACTTCACCAGAAATAAAGGTGCTGCTTCTGATTAGAAATTAAAATCATGGTTATAAAAGAAAGCTGTAAAATAAGAAACCATCATTCTCTGTCATCGTTAATGCGAGGAAGGTATCTTGTCTCTCCTGCCTTTGCTATTGCTCCCTCCTCTCACCCAGCCAGCTGGAGGGGCTGGGAGCCCTTAACTCCTGTGGGCAGAGATGGAGTCGGCAGAGATGCTCAGAAATGAAAGCATCAGTCCCTCTTTCTACGTTTGATAAACTGAAGGTTCATGTGGGGTTTTCCCCTTTCCTTGGAGCTGCTCAGCCAGGCTGAAGGCCCCACTCCTGCAGGGTCAAGCATTCGGTACTGTGCACATCTGGCACCCTCTGAAGCCACTTCTTGCCCCTTTCTGTGCCTTTCAGACGTGGCCAGGCCTCCCCTGTCAGCCCCTTTCACCTCCTTCCTCCCTCGTGCTTGTCTGCTCAGTCTCCCACTTGTCTCCATGTCCTCAGCCTGACCTGTGCTCAGAGATTAGTGGCCTCTCTGAGTTCAACTAAAAAGACTCATTTAAGAATTATTTAAATCTCTCTGAAGACAATCAAGTCCATTTAAATCCCAGCTCATTTTCTTAAGTCTGTTTTTCCTCAAATAAGCCCTTGAAGGAGGTATTAATATATCAAAAGGAAACCATTTAGCTCAGTATTTTTGCTTCTATAACTGGCCACTTTTCCCTCGTGTCCTCACCACTCCCCTCCCCTTCTACCAAAGCTCAGATCACTCACAGTCCAAAGGGAACTAAATATTTTTAACTCCTTCCATGCCCTCAGTGCTCCTCTCTCAGGCAGGAATAAACCACTGGCTGAAGAGGCTCAACTCTTTCCTTGTCCTAGTTCTGAATCAGACACATGGTGTGACTCTTGGGGTGTCCTGTGCAGGGCCAGGAGCTGGATGATCCTTGTGGGTTCCTTCCAACTCAGGAGATTCCAGGTTCTATGATACTGTTTGCATCCTTCTAGAAATAGGCTGAAATCACCTGGGACCAGGTTTCATTTCAATCTCAGTCTCCACATCCAAACTCCATGGAAGTAAGTCAACAGGAGATGCACTTGTGTAAGGAAAAGGAGGCTCCAGCAGAGCACATTCAATTCAGGGAAAGATTACAATGCTCTGACAGCATTTCCCATCCTGGTAGGACATACCCTGGGAGAGTGGATTAAGAACCATAGGCAGCCCCTCTGACCAATGCTGGGACTCTCCCAAGTGGAATTTAGTGCTTCATGGGGGAAAGATTGAGTCATGAGATCCACCACACGAGGGTCTGGATGGGACACAGCTGCATCTCCGTTTTATTTTCTCTGATCTCTGATTAGGAGTAAAACAGTGCAGCTCCCCAGCACTCAGTAATCATCAAACCCACACAAATGCTGAGTTCTGGGTTTTTTTGTCTTTCAAACCATTCATATTCCCATGCTCAGGATTTATTCCACATCTTACTCAAAATGATCAGGACACATATTCTGGAGTTGCAGGAGGACTCCAGGAGCGAGTGGTTTAAGGGAGGGAAAGTGAAATTCTCTAACATAATAAAATCACTCTGACACTTCTGATGTGATCTTTGGTGGGTTTATAATTTTTTGCTCACTTTTATAATTTTTCTCTTCCTTCTTCCTGAAATTTTGCTGAGATCTGTAACTGGTGCAGTCTCCCACAGTTTATCCAGAGCCTGTGGGAAGACAGCTGGAGTGGCTGCATGGGGGGAGTTGGGGGAGATCAGAGTGTGGCACAGGCAAATTACAGCAGGTTGTTTAGGAGCCAGTGGTTATTTCAACACCACTTCGACCAGAACAGCTCAGACCACATTGAGCACAGCACCAAACATTATCAGTACTACTTCTGCTTTTTGATTAATGAGCTAAATTTAAAAACCAAGTCTCTCTACTCTTCAGCTTTGGAAGCAGTTTGCATTCTGCAAGAGCTTTATGTCCCGACCTCCTCCAAAGCCTGGGTTAACCTCTGTACCACGGCACTCAATAGTTTTGCCACCAGCAGATGACTTTTCAGTGTTACATGTCACCTGCTGAAAAGCCTGGGACACTCTCACCCTTCCTACCTGGTACCTTCAGAAATCACCTCACCCACAGTTGGGCTCCTTATCCCTCACTGTCATACAAAGCCCATGGACACCAGCAGAAAGTTCCCAGAGCTTTTTCTCCACTTTCTATCCAACATTCATTCCTGAGGGTGGCTGTAACCACCAGCTGCTGCAGCTGCCTCCCCTTGCTGTTCACCAGCACCTGTTCAGGCAAGGATTGTCTGAACAGATAATCCCATTTCTGGGCTGGGAGGTGGCAACAGGGTCACCAGTGAGCCTGATGAAACTCTTTTTTACCTCATCCATCTTTGCTGCAAGCAATGTAAGTGTCTGCTCCCTTCGGGGTTCTGAGGAGAGCAGATCCAAGAGCTCCGGGACAAATCTCTTTGCATTAAATGTTGTGGGCAATGCCCCGTTTGTCTGCTCTTACAGGTGCTCAGACAGAAGGTCTAATCCTGTTCATCCCAGGAAGGTGGTGCAGTGGTGACTGTATTATGTACAAACCTGCACCTCCCAGCTATGGAAACAGTCTGTTTTCCCTGGATAGCTCCAGCCTGGGAACAGCCCCTGAGGAGAAGGCCTCGCTGGGTTTGAGAGGTCACATACCAACATAAGTCCAGCACAGGGCACTTTTGGACCTGGCCAGCCAATCTCCTGAAACTCAGATCACAGGATATTTTGGATATGTCAGGTCGTGTCACTGGATCCACATATCTGGAGTGTGGTGGGGAAAAGGGACTGGCAGTACTTTCATCACAAGAGCAGAACGAGGGAGGTGAAGTGAAATCTGTCACCACCAAAAGGCTGGAGATGGGGACAAGGGAACAGTGAGTGTGTGCAATTGGAAATCAAGATTCCTGGGAGCAGCCTTCTGCCAGGAGAGCTGGCTCGGCGGGGAGGCTTCGCACTTCCACGGTGAGGTATTTATTTATTTATTTAGGTACAGTTCAAGTGCCAAAATTAATTTCAAAACTGATAATGAAGTTTGAAATCCCACACTGGGATCTGCAGAACTGCTGAGGCAAGAACAATTCCCTTTCCCTGACAAGGCAGGCAGGCCCTGTGCGTGCACAGACACTGCTCAGACCAGGCTCCTGTCAGCCGAACAGAACTGTTTGTCTGACTGCCACGCTCACAAATAAGATGTCAGAATCTGAGCTGTGACTGCAGTATATGATACATGTTATACTGCTTCAAAATGGGGCTTCTCTTAGTAAAACGTGGGCAAACCAAGTTCACCAATGAAATATTCCTCTGCGAGAATAAGAACTACTCGACCCCAGCTTGGTTAAGGTAGTTTGTACCGCGAGGTATTTTTGAAAGAAACCATTAGGTCTTCATTCAGAAAACATTTCCATTTTATAATCAGCCCAGGATTCTTTCATGAGAAGGATTAAATAACCTTAAAACAGTTGACACAAATTTCTGATTTTCTGGTTGAGATGAACAACTCATTATTCATAACACTCCACTGCCTATGTCTGACATTCTTACTGACTCTGCAAACCAGCCAGAAACCCCTGATCACAGAAAAAATACCCTGAGGCAGTGCTGAGACACCAGGCCCAGGCACATCAGAGGCTTAGAGACACAATCAATAAAGTACATCATTTATAAGCCTTGTTATCAACCACAGATGCTTTGATTGACAGTAACATGGGACACGACAGCTCTCAGGCCACCTCTGCACAGACTGAGGTAACACACAACCAGTGCAGTTGAAGCAAAGCTCTCCAAACTTTTTCCAATTAGGAAATCTGATTACATTCTGCATTTGATTAAGTTTTCCAAACACCTTTAATTTCTGAAGTGCTGCACACTCTGTACCCTCTCCCTCACACACATTACCAAAGGAGTACAGGAGCTTTGCAGCTTTCCTGGCATTGGAACGGATGTTACCTCGGAAGGGGACTTCTACAGAACCCCTTTGAACTCTAGGAATGTGGGAATGCCACCTGAGAACCTACAGGCACTTGGGAATGTCACTTCAAATCCTGCCCAGACTGGTAATGACGTTTTCCCCCCGCCAGCTTTGTGGCAGAGCAGGTGTGGGAATTCCGGCAGTCTGTTCCCAACTCCGGGCTCAGAGCAGCTGACACGAGTTACCTCAGTGTATCTGTGCCCTGCTGTCCCCCAGGCAGCCCTGGCTAAGCCAGCCCTGGAGCCAGGAGAATTAATGCAGCTCCAGTACAGGGCTGTGCTCGGGTTAATTAGCTTGGCTTGAGGGGGAGTGGAGGGGGAGACTAATCAGCAAGGGCAAGTTGCCAGGCTAATGTGATTATCCTGCATCCAGGACCCCAGCTCAGATCTCTGCACCCAATTGCCTGCACACACCATTGGAGGCAGCTCAGAACACCAAACTGCACAGTAAACCAGCCTAAAGAACCAAGGCAGCTGTGAAGGGGCAGCCCGGGGGCTCCTTTTACCTGGTGCTGTGTGTCCAGACACACAGATTCAGTGAGGAAGAGGAAGAGGAGAAGGAGCAACACAGGCACAGAGCACTCCAGCTCCCACCTACACCTTCCTGAATTTTCTGACAAAAGCACATTAGGGATGCCCACTGCCAGGGGCTGGATCTGCACCTCAGCAATCAGCAGCACTTGAAAGGTTTTCCTCACGTGAATTTGTCTAAATATTCTGAGGCTAATCAAACCTCGGACCTCCACAGCACCTCGCAGCTGTGAGTTCCAGTTTCATTACAGACCATAAAATAGCCCAAATAACTCCTTAAACCTGCTGCCCAATAAGACTCTCTGCTGCTGGTCTCCAAGAAAGAGCAGGGACCTGAGCCTAGACAGATTCTCAGCTCTCATTGCAGGCACAAGCGCAGTGTCTGAATTCCCCTCCAACAAATACTGGTCCAACATCTCTAACAGAGATGGAACATTCCAGTTGTTATACTTCAGCCTTTAAAATGACTAAATTTTCCCCAATTACTCTTTGTTGAAGTCAGGCTTAAATGCTGATAGTTACACAATAAAGTGCTTGGACAGCCAGACCATGGGATGAACTGTGGGAAGAAAGGCTGTGCTGATGGTTGGGCAGGGCTGTGTCAGGAACTGAGAGGTGATGTCACCAGTGCTCTGCAGGGTTTATAAAGTGACTCTCTCTTCAGCGTTACCTGCTTGTCCCCTTGCAACTGTGCTGCAGCACGTGCTTCTTCAGAATAATGACAAGTGAATATGCAAGGACCTGCCCAGATATATTTTAAGAACAAGAGGCCCTGGATAGACTGCTAAGGGAGGAGGAGGAGGGGGGCAATGAATGTGGAGAGCAGAGAGCTGGAGAGAGTGCCAGTGTAGCACGGATCCTGAGGAGAGATGAGGCTCTGGAAGGAGAGATTACAGCTTTGCTGGGCTCTGCAACGCTGACAGCAGCAATTCCCACCTCTCCTCAGTCACTCCTCTGTGTGCACCTGGGGAGATGACACAGAGAGCCAAGCCCAGCACAATGCCCATCACTGCCTACATCCTGCTGGGATGGGGGAGAGGAGCCTGGAGTGTCTCTGCTCTGTTCCAAGGAGCGTGGCTGCAGAAAACAGCACAGTCACCCTCCCCAAAGCCTCAAGGTTACCGAGTCTGCTGGGGAGGATGAGAGTGTGTGTGTGTGCGTGTGGTGACTTGACAGAAATACTAATCCAGCTGAGCTCTAGGATTAGGGAAAGAAATTAATAGGAGAACCTGCAAAAAGCACGAAAATAACTTGCATATCCATCTAGTTTATTCCTCTCCTGGGCAGGAAACACTCTTCCTCTCACGTGAGCCACAGTTACTGCAGGCTGTGGGGTACTTCTGCAGTCAGTGATGAGCTTAGATGTGAGTGAAGGTCTGAGCAGTATGAAGTAAGAAAAGCACAGCTGAGAACAGTGGCAGGGAGCACTGGGTGAGATCAAGTATGTGGGGCTTCCCCCCCTAGGTCAAAGCTGTCAAGTTGACTCAGCTATAACATGGAATTGCACAACATGACTTTGGGAAATGTTTCTATCAGAATCCTTCAGGATAGACCTGTAGGGGCATTGTCTCATGCAGCAAACAGACACCAGTCTTGGATGCAAAGATATTGCAAAGATGTAACACTAGGCTGAGGTTAAGAGATAAGAGTCAGCTGCTGATCCTGCCACTGACTCTCTGTGACCATAATAACTATGCAATGCAAGATGTGACAGACAGGTCCCTTTTACCTTTGCCTCTGGGACTGGAAATCAAACAGTCACATCAGAGTGCCAGATCTAGAGAGCTGTTCTGAGCCAGAGCTTTTCAAGGGAGGCCAGGGCCAGACCTGCACGGTGGCTGTGCCCCTTGCAGTGCCCACGGTGGCGTGACTGCTCTGTGCCACAGGGGACTCCCCACTTGCACTCAGGAACCTCAACACTGCACTGGCCTGGAGGGGGCAATATCCCTCTCCAAATTCTCCATGGTTCCTACCACCCCATCCATCCCATCCAGCTTCCCTGCCTTGCAGAAACCAGCACAGCATGAAATGAGATGCTACAGGACCGGATTTAGACAGGACAGGGATTGAATGTCCAAATGTTCAGTGAATCCAAGGCAGAGGGAGGCAAGCCCTACTCCTGAAGCCAACAGACAGCATGGCTCGGCTTTTATTCCTCTTCTCAAAAGCCCTGTTTGTACAAGGGAAGAACAAGTTGGTTTGGCAGAGGTCTAGACAACCTGAAACCTCACCAAAAACCCGCTCCTGAACCTTGTCCCGAGGGTTACACCAAGCAAAGCCTCTCAGGACAGTTACCAGCTACAACCTCCTCTCCTGTTTGATGTTCCTGCTGTTCCCCTCCCTCCCCACTGCCTCCTCTTTTTCTGGCTATTCCCAGAACAGCTCCCAAAGTCCCTGTAGGCTGAGCTGTGCTGAGGAGAGAGGCAGAGCCCACAGGTGCCCTCAGCAGAGGTCTCTCAATTGCTGCTTCTACCAGTCGACCTCCAAACTTGTTGAGATTCTCTCTATAATATGCTTCACCAGACACTTTGTCCCATGAGGACTGAACTAAATTGAGTTTCAGGGCTGCAAATCACGGAGCAGCCTCATTTTAATCATGGCTATTCAAGTGCTAAGGAATTCAGAAAGTAAATACATATTTGTTTTTAGGCCATCATTTGTCCCATTTGCAAGAGGAAAATTAACGTATTCAATCCCTGAGGCTTCGATCCCCGGAGAAAAACTTGGGAAATGAACCTGCTAAAACCACTACACATGAAATACACCCTTTGTGAAATCTTCTATCTGCTGCTTTTGTCACAAAGCTCTTCCCCTGTATCCATTAACACTGTCATTCACGTCTCCACATTCTAATAAGGCTCTAACATTTCACACTGCTCCTGCCACCCCCACTGCAGTCCCTGCTGGCTTCCTGGTGACTGGTTTCCCTCAGCACTGATTGGAATCCAACTTCCAGGGTCAGTGTCTGCCCTTGTCTTCAGGCCTGGCTTGAGACAAAGCCCGTAGTGCCCAGTGCTGCAGGTGTAACCTTGGCTGCTCTAGGCTGGCCAGGTGGTTGGATTTGCAAATCAGTCCTTGACTTCTATGCTACTTCAAACACATTTGAATAAATACTCTGCATCCAGAGATTTGATCAGCTTGCGTTCCTGGTGCTGCAGTGTCCTTCTCTTTGGCATGCCTTGCTGTCCATTAGAATTAGTCTGAGCTGTAACACAGAGCTAAAACTCTACACAAAGCCCAGTGCTCTGGATGCATCCCGGTCCTCTATGTTCTTCTCCTGGGCTTTCTCTCTCTTTCGGCTCCAGCTGTGGTTTGGGATCTTCCCTATCCTCAAAGCATGAGTCAGCCTCTGACCGTCTTTGCTCTCCCTCTCTCCCCTGCTCTCTTTCCATGGCCCAGCACTGTAATCTCCATGTCTGAAACTTGTTCCTAGGCCATCCCACCTCCTCCCTCAACATAAAATTCACCTGGACTGTGCATGCTTACCATAATCTCCTCACTTGAATCACAGCTCCCCTTTCACCTACTCTGACTGCACCTGGCAAGGTCAGACAGAATAGGACCAGTTCCTCTTAGTCTCCAGATTGAATGTATCCCTAGGACCCTGACTGTAACAGCTCCTCACCTATGGCTTCCCCAGCCCCACTAACTGAGGGAAGGTGCTTTTTTTTTTGGATGCCCTGACCATCTCACAGATTTACAGCATCACCTTAAACCCAGCACCATCCATGGCTGCTGCGGCAGTGGGACCCTGATCAGCTGTGACATTTCTGGCTGTGCCCTCCATTGTGCTGTTCAACAACGGTGCAATTAATTCCACAGCTACCCGGGGAACCTGCTCCGAGCTCCCAGCTTTGATCTGGGCTTTGGGGTTTGTTCTGTACCTTCACTCATGAGCACTGAAGTGAATAATCTGGATACTTTTAACAGAGTACTTGCTAAACAAAAGCTGCACATTCTGGAACATTCACTTGGGGTTTGAAACAAGATCTCGGAAAGGAAAAAGCGACTTAGGATTTCAGATAGCAGTGACATTGATAACGTCGATCTAAAAAGACCAGCAGAGACAACAAAAACCACCCACTTGCATTACTATTATTCATCTGATCTTGCATCTGTTTCTTCCAGAGGGTCTGCTGGAGTGAATGGATGGGGATGAATTACCAGGGAACCGCACCTCGGGGTCACTGAGAGCACAGAAAGCCCCGTGGGGCCGCAGGAGGGCTGCCAAGCCCAGTCCTTACCTTCTCCTGGTACTGGCGGCGGGAGGAGTCCAGGGACTGGATGAGGGCGGTGGCGTGGCCGATGAACATGGCGTAGCAGGTGGCCCCCACGATCATGCTGAGCATGGTGAGCCACACGTCCGACATGCCCACGGGCGCCTGCTGCCCGTAGCCGATGCACAGCATGTGGCTCATGGCCTTGAACAGGGCGTAGGAATACTGCTTCCCCCAGGAGTCGTTCTGCGGAGACACACAGGCACAGCTTCAGCACCGGGACACGGCGTGCCGCACACGGACACGGCTCGGAAAAGCACACCCAATGTTACACCCCAAAATCCATGTTTAAAGCACCTCCATATGTTAAACAGGCGGTTTAATTCTGCGGCGGCTTGGAGCAGCTGGGCACGCTCCACTTGGAAAAATAAGCACGGATTTAGTCATCTGACATTACCTACTTTGGCCACAGTTCTTCCCGATTCCATGTACTCTTTCCAGCAAGGAAGCCAGACTGTCTGACACGCTGCTAACCTGGGATAAACTGAGATGATGCACTGGGATATTTTCACAATGGCCCACATGTGGGAGAAGGAACTGAAGGGAGTGATTACTCCAGTGGGAAATGGACTTTAAAGCAGAACTGGTAAAAGACTGGTAAAACCTTGCCTGAGCAAGGTTACTGGCAGCAAGATCTTAGAGTGGGGAAAATCACTCCCCAGCAATTTAGGAAATGGTCAGGATCTGTGGTCATTACCTGAGGAGGTGGGAAGGGCAGAAAATGAAGTTGATAATGTGCGGACAGCAAGTTCTTCTCAGTGTAAAACGGGGCTTTTTTTCAGGGAGCTGAGACAACTACAAATGGTCTCATTTGAGAGCAGCAATAACCTGCCAGGAGAGGCCAGTGGAAGGCAGAGGCTCCTCCAGGACACCTTGTGCTCTGCCACTGCAACTCACACAAGCAGCACCTCAGCAATTACATCATGGCACAGGGAGAAAAACCAGCATAAGATTCATGATTATTCTGATTAGCTTGAGTTCATGGAACAGCTCAAGGTACATTTGCTGTCCTGTGGGTACTATCTGCTAGCAAGTCCTTGCCATAAAACCTTGTAAAGTAAATGCACTGTCATCGCACATTGCTCTTCCAAGGCATGTGAAAAATGCCTGTGCTACGTGACCCTCATCGCAGCACGCGACCTGAGCACTCCTCAGCCTTCTCTCTGCTCCTAGGAAGGTGTGAACGTTATGGATGTAGCTGTGCAAGCACATGTACACAGCAACTGGGAAGGTCACTGCACAGAAAGCCTGGCGGTGGCTGGTCGAACAGCCAAGGAACACTTGTGTGACCTCCACTCATCAGCCTCAGCACCAGCGCCCAGCAGAGCTGGGATCCCCTGGATTTACTGGGCACCTCTTGGAGGTGTGCAAGCACGGTGAGGTGGGTGGGGAAGATCCCTGCAAAAAGCTCTGAGAGCCACTGATGCAGATGGAAATTTTTCAGTCATCTTACAGGTAGCAAACAGTGCCAAAGCACAGCCCTGCTGATGGGAGCTGTGGCATAGAGCTGGGACCTCTGGAGGGAGCTGATGCCTGGTTAGGAGATAAGCACGTGGACAAAGACAGGGTTAGTGTTACCGGGCCAGATTCAGTTACATTATGCAAGAGAGGCCTGATTCACTCTGCAACAAGAAGGGCAAAGCCACACCAGTGCCAGCAGAGCAGACACAGGAGAAGCAGCACATTCACAGCCCAGCAGAGATTGCAACCTGCTCCCTGCTGGCGCCAGCCTGTCTGGGCTCACCTCCTAACAAAGCAGGAACCTGCTCCCCTGGAAAAACTACCCTCGAGCCAAGAGAGAGGGGGCAAGAGACAATGTGGCCATTGGTGACTGCTCCTGGCTGTGCAGTTGCTCGTGTGTGTGAGGAGCTGCAGCCCAAAGGGGAGCCAGGAACAGGGGAGGGCAAAGGGCACCTGTGGCTCTGTCCAGGGCAGCAGGAAGGGTCTGGCCATGGTGCTTCCTCAGGTGTAAGGGCCAAAGGAGTGAATCCTCTTGCTCCTTCATGCCTAGGCTGTGGCTCCAAGAGTCCTAGCCAAAGAAGTTGGGAAAGGGGGGAGGCATTTTTTTTCACCCTCCGTGTTTTCTGTCATTTTGGAGACTCACTTCTGATCCGTGAAGGCACTGAGCAGCTCACACAGGCATTCCTGCAGCCTCAGTGCTAACATTTCCATGAGACACAGGTCCTTTCCCTCAGCCTTGGAGTACTGGCAGCTAAAGCCCCTGCACTTACAGAATGGCTGTAAATCCATGGCTTTAGCCCATCCACTGTCCTCACTTCAGCAGAGAAGTTGGAATCCTGAGACGACTTTTGCTTAAAATGGTGCATCGGCTGTAAAAGTGGGAAGCACGTGTTCTGCTTTACTGGGGCAGAGAGGGCAGGGCAGGTGTCCTGTCCCATTCCTTCCTTGTTAAATGAATTCCCTTCCCATTTCTCACTGGATGTTGCAGAAATGCTGCTGCTTTCTGAGTTCAGTGTGGCAGTAGTTTAACAGGGCAGCACACCTCCACAACAGAATTGAGAGCAGGGAGGAAAGAAATGCCGAGGTGAAATTCCAACGGGAATTTGGGCACACAGAATAAGAACAGCTGAGCTAGAATGTGATGTATTAGAAAACTGGCTGCCAGGGTCTCTAATGGCTGTGAACATCTGGGCACCAGGCAGGCTCAAGTTTTAAAAGCCATTCTTCCAGCAACTTGCTGTTCAGGAGTGCTGTTTACAAGGAAGTTTGCCAGTGTTTTGTAGGAATTAGTCATCCCAAACTCTAACATCCAACATACTGAGCCCTTGTAGCCTGCAGAAACACTTCTGGCTCCCTGGGAAGTCACAAGTCCCAACCTCAATTCCCATGAGCAGCACTCATGGGAGGACAGACTGAGGAGACGGATGAGTAAAGACAGGTTGAGGGGCCAGAGCTGCAGGAAAACACGGAGTGCTTCAAACAAATCCTGAGCAGCGTGGTCTGCTGGGAGAGGAGACCAAGGACTGCTCAAAGAGAGGCACTTCTGTGAAGGGGAAACCTTTCAGAGCAATGACCTTTAGGATACAATCTGTAAAAAGCACTGGATTCTCACTCATGGCACTGCCTATGTGACAATTCCTTGCCTATAGGTTTAGTATAACTTTAGATTTAAGGCCTTTTGTTCTCCATAGGAGGAGCAGGGAGGTGAACAATGCAGTAGTTTAGGCCAGGCTAGTAGTGGTGGTTCCAAACATACTGTAGACACAGGTTTACCAGCACCAGGTGCCTCCTCCTGGCACAGCCTGTTTCCATAAGAGCCACACCCCTATATAATACCCCACTCCACCAGTCCCCATGGTGGGAGGGCTGTACCACTTCAAATATACTGGAGTGGCTAAAATGGCCCATGAGGGGAGGTAAATGAGGCTTTAAACTGCAGGGAAAAAAATGACTCCTTGTTAACCAAATCCCAAAGCAAGCAAAAATGGAGCTACAGATCTGTGCTTGAACAGAGTCAAGAGGGATGTTATCCCAAACATATGCCAGGCACGGAGAGCATTTGCAAAAGGGAGTTAAAATTACTTGGAAGAATTTTCTCAGACTAGTTCGCTTTTAACATCAACAGTGGCAGTGCTAGAAGGGTTTCTCTGGGATTAGAGCCTGGACTGCAATGCCTCTGCTCAGATCCACCTTTAAATACTTGGAGACAACGTTCCTGGAACTCTTCAAAGGCAGTGCTGGGTTCTGTAGTGTCTGTAGTATAGAAACAGCTCGAGGAAAAGTATGGTGTCTTACAGGGTGTTCTGGTTCTGATGTGCACTGAGTGTGTCTGGCTGAATCCTCACTGGAGAAGATTAGTGAGAGAAGAAGAGACACAGAGAAGCACTGGAACTTCTTGGGCTGGGGCACAGTCTACAGGCACAAATGGGATGCCTGACTTACACCATTAACTTTTCAGAGAACTAAGGAGCTGTAGTGGTGACAGGCCATATTTCAGCCTTGCGAGCTCCCACGTGTCTCAGCAGTGATCTTATCTGGCCACTGAGCTGTTACTCGGGGTTTGCTACTGCACTGCCCTCAGACCCAGTTGTGAAATAAGGGCTCTGACCACCCCTGCCCTCCCCTGGACAGCGCTGGAACTGCTGGGCCGGAAAACACACCTGGGGGGAAGAAATGGAGGTGATAGATCAAACCACCTAGGACAGAACCGCCTGTTCTGGGCTTGTTTCCAAGGAGAGCTCCGTGTGGCCTCCACCTGACAGTAGGGAGTTTCCCAGGACTCTGAGGGCACCAGTCCCAGTTGCCCCAGTCAGCCCTGCCTGGGACCCCCCCAAGCACACTCTGCTCCAGGCCTGGCACCCACCCCTTGCCTGAGCTCACTGTACCCATGTCCTGGGCACTGAGCACGTGCTGTGCCCTTGTTTCCAGCCTTGCCTCTGCTCCCACCTCATGCTGCTCCCAGCTGGACTCCCTGGGTAGACCCTGGATGTGACTGTCACCCTGCCTTCCCTGGAACGGTCAATAGCCCCAGTTATCACTAGTTCTGCTCTGCCCACCCGATTTTGGACTGGCAGGACTGTGCCCTGGCTGGTGAGGGCACTGCCTGTGCCTGTTGCCCTTGGCTCCTGGCTCACATCCCATCGTGGAGCAGCCCTGTTCTTGTTGCTCCCTAACAGATTTTATAGAACATGATAATCTGCTACTCAGATTCAAGTGTCTGCTGAGGCAGGGCAGGAGGGACCTGCTGGCCCAGAGGCTTGGGGGAGTTAGGAATCACACAGCACAGCCATGCAGGACTGCTCTGTCTTCCCACAACACGTGCTGCATCCCTCTCTCTTCCTGCTTTCTATCAGCAACACCCCAAGAAAGTGCTGTGAGCAGGGAGGGGGGATAAGCTCAAAGTGAATCTGCTCCCCTCCCTTTGGGGGAAGGAAGGAGGATCAGTGTTTCCTGTGCAAGGTTGCTGAGTTTGCCACAGGGATATTTGCCTTCCCTGCAGGGTTTATCAGTTCAGCACAACACCCCAGGGAATGAGCCACGTGTTTCCAGCAGCCTTCAGGTCTCAGCAGAGCTCGGGTTCCTGGGACGGAGCTGCCAGGCCAGGGTCTCGGGGAGCAGCAGCAGCTGACTCACCAGTGCTTCCAGTTTTTAATAAAGTGCACTGCAGGGAAGCTAATGCTGAAGCCCCTGGGACTGGGGCTGAGCAATTAATACTGAAAACATCTTTCCCTGCCATTTCAGGAGTCATCCAGAGACCAGCTCCTTCACAATTGCTAAAGATGGAACATGGTGCATGTATAAAACACCAAGATGAAGTGGACTTAGGGATTTATCGAGCCCCTGATATGATTTTGGCAACACAGGACCCTTCACAAATCCCCTGGATGAGGATCAAATCTTTAGGAAGCAGATGGGAGGTGATGAATCTCCTTTCTCTGCTGCATCGAAATCAGAGCTGGTTTTATGGACTGCCAATGGGAAACCCCGGAGCAGTGGAAAAGCAGCGCCAGCACACTCAAGGAGAAAGCCTCTGAAGCTTTTGGCACTTCACTTCCAGCTCCCCTTGCCTGCAGCAGCTTCAGAAGATTTCTCTTTTTCTACAGTGGTTCCATCCCAGCTTTGTGGCTCCTGTGTGTAATCAGGGCAGTCGTGCACCAAGTGTATTTATCTCCTCAAAGCTATGACCAGGTCAGTACAGAATGTCCCAGAATCCAACCTACTGTCACAGACTGATGCCATCCAGGCTTCTCCCCTCCCAACCCTGTCCATCACAGCACTCAAACAGAGCCATTCTGGAAACTTCCATCAACATCCTGGCACCAAAGCCTGAGAAGAGCCCAGACCTCCAGTTTCTTGTTGCTCCTGACTCAGTGGCCTCTGCTATTACTTCACTTCAGACCATATGTAAATGCCATCCACATCCATCACTGGTCCCAAAGACACATCTGGAAATTGTCTCAGGAGATTAAAGAACATTATTGTAAGAAAAAAAAAACACCTATCTGATTCCAGAAGAACTAATTACTGTCTTTGTTAAATATTCCCATCTCAAGCTATTCTGGGGCTGGCATATTCCTGAAGTGGAAGCCACCTGAACTATAGGTGGGGCATATAACCATCTCTCCAGTTCTCAATCCCAGTCTCCTGAGGCTCCATTTTCAGAGATAATAATTCTTTTTCCACTTCTATTAAGTGGAAAAAAAAAAAAAGAAGGTGATTTAGCTGCAAAGAAGAAGAAAAATCACACAAGGCCAGTTTAATTCCCAGCTTTACAGGCTCTCAAGGCTGGGAAGACAAGACTGCAGCATGAGTGAAGCTCTGCTCCAGATAGAAGCATGGTACCCTGCCCCTCCTGGAGATTCTGCTGAGCCTTCCTGCCTCTGGAAGGCATCTTTCCCACTCTCCCCACTGTTGCTGTCAGAAAGGTGCCTTGGCTAAATCTCTTCTTCCTCTGTTCTGTCTTCTGCCACTTTTCAAGACCTTTGCCCTTGCCTACAGTTACCCCGAGGGCAGCTGCAACCCCAGCTCTTACCTCTTCCCTGAGGGATGGATGGGAAGAGCAAAGAGAAGTTGCTGCCATCAACCAGCAGCCGGATGTTGGGATAAGGGAAACATGGTTCAGATGTGCTGTTCTGAACCTGTCCTGCAAGGGCACCACAGTCAAGTCTCCTCATGGGATGGGGATGGGTTCAGCCTGCACCTCTGAGCTCCCCAGGGTGAGGAGCTGAGTGTCCTCTTGAACCTGAACAGCACAAGGGGGCCCTGATCTTTGATTGCTCCTGCCATATAAATAATAAAAAGGCAGCATGGGGGAAGACCAGGCAGCTGCTGCATGGGTTGTTCTTCTGCTGGAGATAAACAGAGGGTTCCAGACTCCAGAACTGTCAGTCTGGCACCTTTCAGCAGCAGGAAGTGAACGATTATTGCAGAGGGAAGAAATGAATAAATAAACCCCAAACAGACGACTTTTTCATGGATGCTCACTCCTCTCAGGCACAGGCAGCAAGTGCCCACAGCTCTGCATGTGGGAGGCATGGCGAGCTGGCACAGCTCTTATACATTTTACATTTGTTCTGTTCTGCCCGAGTGCCTGATTATTTCCTTTTTTTTTAAGAAGAAATTGGCTGGGGGAATCTGGAGGTTAAGAGCTGCAATGAGAGGCAATTTTTTAAGCTTTGTCAGTTTTTGCTGTTTAATCAACTGGACATTGTCCCTTTGAATAAAAGATCCTGAATTCTCAGCAAGATGGTTGAAAGGTACCATGAACTCCCCGTGCATTTACCATATGGTATCAAACTCCCTCACAGCAAACAGCAGAGGAGCAGCACAGCCTGGGATGGCATTGGGAAGTCTGGCTCCTGATCCCATGATGGGAGGCCCAACTGTGGCCCGGCAGGGTCTGTTTGAGCCCACCCTAATGGGACGTTGTGCAGCTCCATGGAGGGAAGGGAGGGTGATCACACCGGCCCTTCAAGAGGATATGGAGCAGAGGGCTTCACAGTTTTTTGGGACCGGTGATGTGAATGATGGATCAGACCCAGCTACGGTTCCAGGACCCCCTCTGTCTCCTCCTTTGGCTCAGGATGCCCAGAAGCCATTAGAAAACCGTTTCCACCCTTGCTCCTTGCTGTTTGGAGCCAGGAGGGGGAGCCTGGCTCCTGCCTTCCACAGCAGGACCCGCAGCAGCTCTGCCGGGCCGGGTCCTGCTCCGCAGCCCCGGGACCTCTCCCTGCAGGATCTGCCTCCCAGGCGCCTCCGTGCCCGCAGCGCTGGATACTGGGGAGCACTGGGAAGCTGGCGGATGGCATGTGGGCGCTGGGTAGGGTGACCGAGGGCCCGGCAGGGCTGGCACTCACCACCATGCGGTTCAGGGACACCCAGCAGTCGTCGGGGAAGTCCTGCAGCATCGGCACCAGGAACTGGAGGCAGCCGTCCCAGTGGCACAGCAGCAGCATCATCCCAATGAGGTTCACGATCCTCACCACGGCACTGGCCAGATCGTAGGTCATGTGGAAGATCTGCAGGGGCCGACAGGGAGCAGATTAGATGGCAGCTCCCCAAAAACAACCAACCCAACATAATTAGACGCAGTATCAGGGTCAAGAACTTGCTAAAGTGACAGAAAAGGCTGCATCAGCTCAGGTCAGGCACAGTATGCAAGCAGAACCAGCTGAAAAACAGATTAAAAACCAAAATACAAAATCATAATCATTCACCTCTCTTGCCCTGTGTTTTTGCCTTCTAATTTAACATTAAAAGCTCCATAACTCATTTTATAAAATAAGCTGGTTGCAAATATTTCTGGAACATTAGCCACTCCTCGGAAATAAACTCTATCATTACATCTTTTAACTGCAGTGCCCTTCTTTGATTTCTGTTCTTGCTGAATATATGTTACACAGTGACCCATGGTGGCAGCTGTCTTTGTACTGGATGTCAGCTGCAGTCTCTGCACATATCAAATGCAAGAAAGAACAGCTTCAAACTCAGCAGAGACTTCTAGAAGAGGATCTGATTCATCTATTTTCTTGTATTTCTTGTATTCTGCTGTATCCCAGCAAGGGTAGGCAAGGAACAGAGAAGCATGGCAGAGCTGTACAGGAGTTCTTAGCAAGGAAGCCCAGAAACCTGTACACAGCTCTGCAGTCGGGTCTCGAGGGTCCCTATCCCCACGCTGCATGTGGGGATAGGGACATGAGGGACACTGTTTTCCCTACAGTAGAGTGTTGTGGAGACTTTGGGCTGCTTGGCTCTTTAATGCCCAGCTTTGTGATGACAGACACACAGGGCGTGTGGTGGCTCCTACCCTGAGCTCTGTATCCATCCAGGTTTAGTTTTCCCTACCTGAGGTGGGCTCTGCAGAGGGATTGCTGGCCCTGTGTGGCTCAGCCTCTTCTGCCATTGACACAGTTCACGGAGAGAGGCGACTTTCCTGATACTGGGAAAAGGTCTTTCCCCCAGAGAGTGGTTGGGCACTGAACAGGCTCCCCAGGGCAGTGGGCACAGCCCCAAGGCTGCCAGAGCTCAAGGAGCGTTTGGACAATGCTCTCAGGGACAGGGTGGGATTGTTGGGGTGTCTGTGCAGGGCCAGGAGCTGGATCTGATGATCCTTGTGGGTCCCTTCCAACTCAGGATATTGAATAATGCTGCGATTCAGCCTGGCAGTGGTTTGGATATGTAAGGACCACACAGTGTGCTGGCTTCCAGTGCATCCCCCGAAAACACGGACACTGAACACATCTGGCATCCTCCCCATGTGCTGCCGTATCACCAGGGCAGTTTGGACAGTGCTGGGATGGATGGAGGTCCAACAGCCACGGCCCAGCCCTGCCAATGTGTCCTGCTCTGGAACCTCACCTGGAGGAATGTGAATCCCTGCTCCTCACACACACAGACCTGCAGTCTCTGGCAGAGGAGGGGGAAACACTCGGCCAGCGGTGTGTGAACGGAGCAGAGACTCCCTGCTGTCAGCAGCCAGGGCCAGGCCTGCTCAGGAGCCCTGCCTGGGCTGAAGGCACACATAGCCTGCCTGCTGTGCAGCCCAGCCTGCAGGTGACACCATGTCCTAGTCGGATTTAATGGAAGGGAACAAAAAGTAGAGGAATTGAGGAGCAAAGAAGACTACAGTGAATCGGGTGAGGCTCATGTCCCAGCTCTATCCCTGCCTTTCCTCCCTGACCTGAGGATAGTGCTCCCTCACGGGATTATTTCATTTAGCTCTGTCCTAATCCTGCTTGAAGCTTCCCACAGAGCTTAAGTAGCCCCTTGTGCTCTCTCTGGACTCCCCAACAGCCCTCCCACAGCCCCTCCACTCTGGCCCACGTGTCACCTGCCCTGTCCCCTCCACAGCTCTGCCCTCACACCTCGGCTGCTCCAGCCCTGCCTGGTCACACGTCCTGTCCCTGCCCTGCCACCACACCTCTCCACAGTGTGAGCCCGTGTGTTGTACAGCTGACCTCCAATGAGCCCTGCAGAGCACACAGTGACACCTGTCCAGTCTCACCATTTCCTTGGGGATGTGGCAGGATTAACTGTCAGTTCTTGGGATGTAAATAAACCTGCAGACACAACTTCCTCACAGGCAGCGGCCAGAAGGGACACAGACCCTGACCCAGGTGTATGTAAGACAGCAGAGCCTGGGCTCCTCCCAAGCCTGGGCACAGGTGGATTGAGGTGACTCCCCTGGGAATCACCTCCGGAGGGGAAGGTGACTCTGAGGGAAATGCCTGTCAGGAGGTGTCTGGGACAGGCCACGGGTGTGCTGTGTGACTGTATGGCTAAATCCATACAACTCCTGGCTGCTCCAACAGCAACAGTCCTGCCCCTCCCACCACCCATGGCACTGGGTACCTGCCACATTTGCCTGTACCACGGATCAGCCCCCTCTCCTCCCACAGTGAGTCAGTTCAAGAGCTAAAAAGGCAGAAAACTTTTGTTATCACTGTTATCAAGGAAAGGATTCACGGTTTGCCAGTTGGAATTGGCTCATCACTGTGCTGTCGGAGCTGGCTGTTCAATTTGGATGCCTGTTTCCACACCAGATATTAACACCTCCCCACCTAATCAGGGTGCCACGAGGTCACGTGCTCGGAGCGGGGTTAACATGCTCAATCCAGGCTGGGAGGGAGCCACAGAAGGATGCTGGAAACCAGAAGGATGAATGATTTGGATAACTGCTGCTAAACTCCATTATTTCTGCTGCATCCAAGATGCAGCTGGAGCCCACAATGCCAGTCAGTGTGAGAAAGGCCATTCTAGAGGTATTTCTGGGCTGAAAAGAAGAGCATATCCAAAATCCAGCATGAAAGGCTGTTCTAGGAAATCCAGCTCTCAGTGCTGACTCAATAGGTCAGTATGAAAGCTGAGCACATAATTCATAAAGAATAATTCCTCCTGGTTTCCTCTTTTTTCTCCCCCTTGCAGAACTGATCATTCTCATTTAGATAACCCAAAGTGATTCCAGGCTGTGGGAGGGAGAGCCAGGGGCTGTGCTTTTAATGAAGCCAGAACAGCACTTTGCAGAAGCACCTCTGAATGGATCTTTTGTGTCACCAGGGTTTTTACTGTGCTAATGACTTTTCCTCTCACACCTCTGTGTGTTTTCAAAGAGCTCCAACCCTCCTGTAACCCAGGGAACTCCAGCCAGGGACAGGGTGAAGCCCTGTCAGACTGAGGAAGTGCCTTTCTTCCTATAATAGATTAAAAGCACAGAAAGAGCCTGAGGGAATGGATGGCTCAGGGGACAGGTGAATGGATATGGAGCTTCTTATACGATGGTTGGGCTGTCTCACTGGAGTCTCTGGAAGGATACACCCCCAGGGTGACACACCTGGTCTGTGGCACGGTTTAACCTGGGGAGATGCACCATGGCTCAGGAATTCCCATAAGTAAGCCCAGATTATGAACTCCAAGTGTAAATGTCTGAACTGCAGGTAAAACAACTCCAATCCCAAATGTCGGTCTCAGGAGGTACCAGCTCATGGCCCCTCCTTGGAATACATTTGCATTCACATACAAGGGAAAACCAGGCAACACTGGCTGTGCAGCACACAGGAATAACTGCAAGGGTGTGAACAAACACCTTCCCCTGAGAAGATCCTACTGCAAACAGGATGCTTGTGTTCCAGGGAACACAAGGTGCTTGTGTTCCAGGGAATACTGACTCCAGGAATGTGCTGGAGAGTGTTGCAGTGCCCTACAGCAATTCTATAGCTTGCCAGGGAGAGGTGGGGAAGGAACATTCTAGAACAGCTGGTCCATGAGTGGTAACTGGAGCTTCTCTGGTTTTCATCATTAACACTCAGGGATTTTTGTCCTGTTGTAACACGACTCAGGCAGGGTCCCAGAGTATCACACCTCCTTCACCCCAGAACTGCTTGTGCTTTCTGCCTCTCTGCTGCCTGTGACTGGGAAGGAAGAGGAGGAGAAGGGCAAAGCATGGATTCACACTTAAAATCACCTCTTTTCAGGGGCATTCTTTGACAGAGCTTATATCCCTGTTTCTTGACAGTCCAAAACAAGCTGTGGTTTCAGAATCCCTGCTAGAAAATCAGTTCTGTCCTTCCAGCTGAAGGACACATTGCATGCTTTCTGAAAGGACAGCTTGGGAAAGTGGGAGGACCAAAACTTCCCTCAACAAAGTCATCTCCAGTTATGTAAGAGCTCCATCTTGGAAATCCCACTTATAGGGGACAAGCTATTGGGATCCCATCAGAATGAATCTGAAATGTTGTCAGCCCCCAATGACTCGGTGCAGTCCTCCCTTATGGGCTCTGTACTGCAGCATTCCCTGAACCTCAGCTCTGGAGCTGGAAGAAATCAAGGACCCCATGGAGAAGTGGGGCCTGGCTCTGGCAGTGAAAGCAGGGCTGTGATGGAATCAAAGCTGAGTGTTTAATTAGGCATGTTGTTTTGTGTTGGCACGTGGCTTGGTGGGGCTATCCAAACAACAGCCCACCAGAATTCCTGTGATCCACGAGGGCTGTGCCACTGTCTGTCTGGGGCCACAGAGGCTGGACTGCTCCATGGAGAGGACCCTGGGGCAGTGCTGTGCAGGGAGGCAGCTCCCTCCAGGCACACTCTGCCAGCCCTGGGCCCTCCACACAGCCCCTGCCACTGCACTGAGCTCCCCAGCACAGCCAGGCTGGGATGTGACTGTACATCCAGGCTGGGATGTGACTGTACATCCAGGCTGGGATGTGACTGTACATCCAGGCAGGGAAACAACTGCACATCCAGGCTGGAATGAGACTGCACATCCAGGCTGGGATGTGACTGCACAGCCAGGCTGGGATGTGACTGTACATCCAGGCTGGGATGTGACTGTACATCCAGGCAGGGATGTGACTGTACATCCAGGCTGGGATGTGACTGTACATCCAGGCTGGGATGTGACTGCACATCCAGGCTGGAATGTGACTGTACATCCAGGCAGGGATGTGACTGTACATCCAGGCTGGAATGTGACTGTACATCCAGGCAGGGATGTGACTGCACATCCAGGCTGGGATGTGACTGCACATCCAGGCTGGAATGTGACTGTACATCCAGGCAGGGATGTGACTGCACATCCAGGCTGGGATGCGACTGTACATCCAGGCAGGGATGCGACTGCACAGCCAGGCTGGGATGTGACTGCACATCCAGGCAGGGATGTGACTGTACATCCAGGCTGGGATGTGACTGCACATCCAGGCTGGGATGTGACTGCACAGCCAGGCTGGGATGCGACTGCACAGCCAGGCTGGGATGCGACTGCACATCCAGGCTGGGATGTGACTGCACAGTCAGGCTGGGATGTGACTGCACATCCAGGCTGGGATGTGACTGCACAGTCAGGCTGGGATGTGACTGCACATCCAGGCTGGGATGTGACTGCACATCCCTGCTGGTTTTTTATGTACTGGAGGTGCTATGCTTGGAACAAATGGGTTGTCCTGGGGGTTTGAGGACAGCGATACAGAGGCATCCTGATGATCCTGACTGGAGCCAGCACGGCTGAGCTGGAGCTGCACACCCTGCAAGGGAGAGCTGACAGCTGAACGCTGTCTCTGCACAGAATCCCTTCCATCCATGGCCTTTCTGAACAGACTCTGCACCACAGGGAGGCAGTGAAAGTGCTCACTGCCCTACCAGCAACATCACAGGACTTCAGTAGCACCACATCCAGACTGAGAGCCCTGCTGGTCCTGAGCCAGTGCTGGTATCTGTATCCACATGATGGTTAATCTACAACTGTGATAAATCCCCTGTGGATAATCAAGGAGCTGTGACACTGCTCCAGCTTAATAGAAAGCAAAGAATTTACTCTTCATTTATGCCTTAAAAAAACCAAAGGCCTGAAAAGGAAATACAAATCTCCAAAGAGAATCAAAACAGTATCGTATGTTGTTCTGAGTGCTCCAGGGTCAGAGTCAAGGTTGTTCTGCTGTGAGGAAATTCATGTTTACTTATATTTAAGAAGAGTATTTGTGGACTACGGGGAGGAAAGTTGACATGTCTTTTACTCTTCCTTTTTTTCCTTGGCTTTTGTAGATAACAGAGGTAAAGATACATTTTCCTCACAGAGGCATTAGCTGCCTTTTCAAACCTCAGTGTTAATCTCCTGATATACTGGGGATAGGTGGTTACTGCCAAGAGCTTTTCTGAGCTGAAAGTACTGTTACCCAGATTACTGAGGGTGGCTGTGCTGAGTCTCTGCAGCAGCAGCAGCTCCTGTGTCTCTCTGGATCACCTTTACAATCACTGGCTGGGCCTCATCCTGCTTAGTTCTGAAACCAGCCTGGACAACAAGCTCTTACTCATTCTGGCCAACAGGCAAACTAAAGGCAGCTCATTGAAAAAACAGTGGTTTGGCTAATTTTGGGATCACTACCACAAAACCAAGGCCAATTCTTGTGGCAAATGTCACCTTCTCCACACTCAGCATGAATCTTGACTGACACAACCCTCGTAAGAGGGGAAGGGCTTGGGAGCCTTGATGTGCAGATCCATCCTGGGAGGCTGGAGTGAGGAGAGAGACAAACAACACGCACAACTGGCAGGATGGGCTGGCTTCCCCAGGAGGAAAAATCCTCTCCAGACACACAGAGCATTATGCACATTAGAGCACCGAAGCATGGAAGCCATGAGCATCCACAAGGAGCACAGAGCCAACCCCCTGAGCAACTCTGCGAGGACACGCAGGAAATCGGAGCTGAGAGGGAAAGGGCAGCTCCCCCAGGAATTCCACCCGTTGAGTAAACCCACCCCACTGGGAAACACGATGTTTCAGCAAGGCAACACAAAAGGGCTCAGCTGCTCCTTTCCCTCTCCTGGTGCTGCTGTGGGAAAGGCATCATCAACCCCTACATTTGCTCCTTCCTTACCCTCCCCAGCTTCCCAGTTATTCTTCCAGTGATGTCACATTTAAGCTGTGCCAAAATATAAACTGATTTTACTCCAAAAGGTTTGCTGTCTCAAGTAACTCCCCAGGTTTTGGTGGAGAATGGACACCTTTTGGAAGAATGGAAACATTTTTCTTTGGGAAGAACGGACAAAATGCTGTTCTTGGCACTAAACCATCCAAAGATGCAAACTCTGAATTTCTGAGGCAACTGTTGCTCATCTTGCTGAAAATATGCTCAGTTAAGGAAGAGAATTCTGTAAAGGAACGCAGTGGGGTTTATTTACTTCGCAGTGTCCCGGGAAGTGGGAGGCCCCTGTGAAGGATCAGCTCTGGGTCAGACAGCCTTGGGCTGTGCTCATCACAGTGTGTTCGGCAGAAGGGCTCAGTGGTACGGGAGGAGGGAATTTGGGATCCAGATTGTGTTGGGACAACGCTGAGAGCACCAGGCAGCACAGCAGATGGGCTGGAGACGGGAGATCATCTGTGGAGCACAGCTACAGCTGCAGGCACTGTGCAGGCTCAGGCTGTGCTCCACAGCTTGGGGTGCTGTGGGATTTGGTTTTGCCTACTTTTTGCTGCGCCAGCAAGGAGAACTATAGCCAGAAGATCAAGTTTTAGATGAAGGCAAGAGTTTGGGGTTGATTCTCTTTTTATGCTTGCTTTGCACCGAATGACATAATCAATGTCAGCGGAGTTGCTGATGCTGCCCTGAGTCACAGCGAGAGGAGAGTCAGGGCTGTGATTCATTGGGTTTAACGCTCACAGGGGAAGAGACTGGGGATGTGCTTGGCTCAGGGCTGCCTGGAACAGCGAGTCTGAGGGAAGAGCACCGAGTGCCAGGTGTTAAAGAGAGATATCCAAGCAGATTTTACACTTAAAATATAATAATCCTTTGTGCTGCTGTGGCAGTTTTCATGTGAAGGTCTCAGGGGGCTCGGCTGACATTAATCTGGTGTGCTTCCTTGTCTCCAGTGTGAGCTCTGTTATTCCAGATGGGCCAAACGAGGCACTTAACAGGGAAAAGCCACTTGCCAGAGGTTGCACTGGAAGCTGAGAGCAAAGTTTTGAGCCCAGCCTAGGGATGCCAGCTCTGCTGTCCTGCTCTAACCACTGCCCATGGACTGTGGGTACCAGCTGGAGCCCAAGGAGGTGCCCTTCAGGTCCAAGAAAAGCCTCAGTGTGTCTGTCATGCAGGGAGGCAGCAGGATCCTGCTGCAGCCGGTGCTGTGAGGCTCTGTAAGAACATGATGCAAGCCTCTACCTCCTCCTGAGATGATTTAACTCTTCCCAGGCAGCTTGCTTTGCCTAATGGAAGTTCTTCTCCAGGTAGGAGCTGAGGGGCCGTGGACAGAGAACAGCAGAAAGCCAGTGCAAAAAGGAAAGGTAAAAAAAAAAAGCATTTTCTTGCCTTCTCCCTCAGAGACTTGTGTCTACTGGAAAATATTTACAGCAGAGAAAGGTGAAATATCAGGACTAATTAGCACTGAGAAGGTTGGTATAAATGGCAGATGTTTATGGATATATATAAACCCCAAAGATCCTGCTGCCACCGTGTGTTTTGCCTCTTGCACTCCCGGAGTTGAGGTTGTCATGACAGCAGCCCCCCTTCCTCTCTCCATGCCACCATTCCCAGCCTAGACTTTAATCTTCATCATTTTCAGAACTTTTGTCACCACGGCAACGTGACACAGACTTTTAAAAATATTTTCTAGCACAACTCAAACAACTGTCTTTCCTGCGTGGTTCTCCTTAAACCTCTAGGAAAAAACATTTAGGGTTGGATTCTGCCCCTGCTGAGCCGGGCTGTGACTCCCATGGGTGTGAGACAGCAGGGACAGGAGCTGGCTGGTGCCTCCAGTGCGGAGGAACGGTGGCATTTTCACCTCCCAGGGAACAGCAACACCAGGACTGGGGCCGGGGCTTTTTCCAGCACCTCTAGGACTTTGGAGGAAGCTCCCCTTTGCTTTTCCCTAGGGCTTATGTTTCCATATGCCTTCAGCTCAGGTTTTCAACAGGATCTCTCACTACAGTTGAATGTCTTTGGAAAAAGATAAAGAAAACAAGCCCCCAGAGCTGTAAATAGGTTGGGTGTCTCGTTCTCAGGGGGAATTAGATACCTTACCTGCCTAGGCTGTTTTTAATCTCTCCTGGCCCTTATCTGCATCTTTGGGAATTGTAGTTCTCCTGACAGGCTGGCAATGAATCACTTCTGGAAATAGGTCACAGGCTTTTTTGGAAGTTTAAGAATGACCAGAGTCACCAGACAAAAGGTCTGTGTCGCTCAGTAGCTATACATAGATGTGCTTAGGGAAAGGAATATCTGGGAGGCCAGGGGGAAAGGGAGCACAAATACCTGAGAAAGGGGCAAGAAACACAAGTGGTTTGGAACTGGGGCCTCAAGGCCTGGAGATGGCACCCAGAAGGAGCACTGAGTGGTCTGGGAGGGTGGTCCACACGGCTCTGTGCTGGCTGGCACTCAGGGGAGGTGGAAAAGGGAGCTGAGCAGCACAGTGAGGTAATCCATGGATGACTCAGATGATGTAGGTGAGTCCAGGCTGTAGCCTATGTCAGAAAGACTCATTTGTGGTCTGATCAAAAAGTCACTGAGCTAAGTGGGAAAACACCCCCTGAATGCACTGAGCTCAGGCACAAAGTCAATTGAAACAGTTGGCTTGGACCAGTAATGAGACAAAATACTTATGGCAATATTGATCAGGGTATGCCATTACCTAGGCCAGTGCCAGCCTTTCCCTCGGAGCACGGATCTGTTTGCAGCGAGGAAACTACAGAGTGGTATGAACAGGTGTGCTGAGGAAGGGGATCCCCATCCTCCCTCCCAGCAGCACCACAGGTCCCGAAGCTGGGCCATACCATGCACTGTTTGGAAGCTGTTTGCCTTCCTTAAGTGACAGCTTAGTGAACATCCCTGATCGAGAAGTAAAGTTAAAAGCCAGTAACTTTAATTTACTTATTATTTTGGAGCTGTTGCTTTGGAGTTCATCAGATGCTCCCTCTGAAGCATTTGAGAGTGGACTAAATGAATGTCTCGTCTGCCACAGGTGCCTCCCTGTCCCATTTACCTCCATGCAGGAGCCTCACTCAGGGAACTAGGGACTGCCACCTGGATTTGTATCCATAAACACACAACCAGAACACAGGAGAAAGAAAATCAGATCAAGAGAACAGACTCTTCAAATGAGAAAGAAAACTGACTTCTCAAAATTCAGACTGCCTGTAAAATAGCCCTCGTTTCCAATCTAGAGAAAGCTGTCACAAAAGAAATCAGCAGTGACCTTTGTTTTCTTATTCCTTTCAGTCCCATTTGAAGTTTTTAGTTTAAAATTCATAACAGATTTTTTAAAATTCAAGACTGATCCTTGGGGATCCATGTGACTAACACCTGAGATATACTATCAACTCACCAGGTCCTGCCCTGTAACTGCAGACTTGCTGAAGAACTACAGAACTCTGCAGTTTGCTCTTGATCAATCAGCATTATTTCTTTAACACAGTTTGCATTTCCATCAAGACAGCAAAGCACACACATATTATCCCACTACTAACCCCATCTGGGTTTCTGTAGGAGCACACGGAAAGAAGTTGAGCCAAAAATGCACAGCCCAAAATGGAACGAGCAAGTGTCTGTTTGCCTTTGAAACAATTCCCTCTGCACAGGCCAGGCAAGGTCTGCACAGGCAGGTGAGGCCCCCCCCACGTCCCAGAGGGGCTCAGGCAGTTGGAAACAGAAGAGTTTATAGTTTGATTACATTTCTGTCCAAAAGCAGAACCTATTGCTGCTCCAGCCTGGCACAGCCTGCCAGGATGCTTCATGTTCTGCAGGGAGATTGAGCACTTTCCACCTAACTCAATCCTGCGCTTTAATTCGATTACAGCCACGGCAACCAAGCACAACTTCCACCCTTGACTCCTGTGATGCTGTTAGTCACTGTAACATCCCTGGAAGGAAGCGGCCTGGCAGGCCTGGAGCTGTGAATGGTTTCCTGCTCCACGAGGCAGCGAGTGTGACACAGATAATGCAGCTCCTCGGGCTGCAGCGCCGTGACCTCGTGTCTGAACAGAGAGCAGAGGATGCTCAGCACAAGGGCCCTGCCTGCACATGGGCTGAGCCTGCGAGTCTCTGTGCTCCACTCTGGGCACTCTTTCTTGTCCTTGCTGGGAACATTTCAGGGAGGGCAGGTGGAATGCCCAGTGCACTTCCCAGCAGTGCTGGAATTGCTGCAGCCCCGGATGAATTCGGAGGAGCGCCGTGCCAGCCGCGGGCAGGCAGCTCCCGGGGCACCAGCACCACCAACTCCAATCCCCGTTAGTGTTGGGTTTTTCCTAAGTTGCTTGGACAGACACTGGTCTGAATATATCCAACCAGGGTCTGAATCATCTTTTGGGAGACCTCACAGTGAAAGGTTTCCGTGATGCAAATGTATTTTCATACAGTGTGTCACACGTGTCACGGCTGGTCCAGGATGAGGAACAGGGAGACAAACACCCTTGTACTCTCCTGGAATAATAACAGCAATATAACCTTTTCCACATTGCAACGTGCACCTGAGAGAAGGGACCTCTCTAGGGGACAGCACAGTGAAAATAACTCCCCGTGTAACACATCCCGGAGGACCTGGACCCTCCCATAACCTTCAGGACACACCCACACAGGCTGCACCCATCCCAGGAGAGCCAAGGGGGAGTGGCTGGGTGCATTTATTATTTGCTTTAAGAATCTAGGGCAGGAAAGACTGTTTTTTAACTAACAAGCAGCGTAGATTATATTTGTGAAAGTATGACAGATTAATTCCTGCTGTGGTTGTATATAGATTATAGAAAAATGAACTAAGTCAGAACAAAGATGTTTAAAAACAGTACTTAAACTCTACCTAAAATATTCCTAAACCTCCATTAATACATGCTGGGCAGGAACAGAGTCCCTAAAGGCTGCCATTTTAATTAGAAATCCAACAGGAAATGCTGCCTGATGACAGGTATCAAGGCAAAAGATCCCCAGAGCCACAGCCCAGGAGGAGGAGATTTGCACAGCTCTTTTAGGGGTATAACACAACAATATTACAATAATTGTAGCAACAGTAATAATAACATTTGGGAGGGATGTTGTATGTTGAAGCAAAGGACAGGGGTGTTATAAGAAGGTGCTGCTGTCCTGTATCTCCAGCTGTGCCTCAGAGGCTGGATCTGGAGGCAGGTCTCCACAGGGAGAACAGCAAGGGAAGTTTCCCCTCCTTAGTCCCTGTACAGGGCTCTTCCGTCCTTCAAACAGACCTTCAAACCTTGCCCCCCTTGCCTTGCAGCAAACCTACACCACCCAACCACCCCAAAAGCAAAAGCTGTTAGAAAGTGCTTTCAAAAGGCCACACCCTTCCCAGGAAGGTTTTTATCCTGTTCCCCTGAAAAGAAAGAGGCATTCAGTACCAGGTCCCTGTCTGCCAGTGCTGGAACAGACCCAGACACCAAATGCTCCTACAAATGTTAACAAAGCCCTCATCAAACCTTTTCTTCTTGCTGCATCATGTGATCAGAAAGTATTTTATTGGTATTTCTCTCTAAAAAGGCACACTGCCTGATCAAATTATTTAAACAAAGCTGCTTGCTTTGGCCCCATTTTTGCTATTTTCCTTCTGAAATGGCTTTGCTGCTACATCCATTTAATCTTCCCTTTTAACCCTGCTGGGAATGGGACCCACCACTGTCCTCATTCAGTCCTCCCCTGGCCTGTGGGCCTGACTTCCCTCACTCCAGGGTCCACATGGAATCATTTCACCTTCTTCAGCTGAAACCACAACTAACAAGGTCTCCAACCACATCAGCTGTGGAGTCCAACTGCTCCCAAAAGAAGGAGTTTCCAAGACCAGTTAATTCAGAACAAGGCACCGGCAGAGGGCTGATAACCCACCTCCTTGGAACACTTCCCCTGAATGTGTGAGAGATGGATTTAAACTTGGAAGCAGGAGTGGTGTTTAACCTTCCAAAGCTGTTGTCCACCTTGTAGCCCTGGATACACTTGGAGCTCACACAAACACCCAAACTGCCCTGAAATGGTGCTGCCTGTGGAAGGAGCTCCAAGGGCTGAATACCTGCATTACCTGCTGCCTGGAAGAGTGTTTCCTTGACTGCATTTGGAATTTGCTGCCTTTTCAATTGCAGGGACTGCTCCATATCTTTGCTGAATACGGCAGGAAAAATATATACAGCCCTCATCTTTTTCTAGCTGACTTATTACTTTACAGGATTTTTTTTTTCTTTTAATCTCTTCCCCTTAAAGGAAAGAATTTCAAGCTCTTCCTTTATTCCAGGTTGCTCTCAATCATTCTCAGCAGTTTTCTCTGAATTCACTTTACTCTCTAGTATAGAAGTAGCCCAAGCAACTAAAATTGGGACATTTCTATACTCGGTTAACCTACAATGGCCATTTATATTATTTTTAGTGCTTGTTTCCACTCTGTGCTCCCCCAATTCTTGTTCCCTTTTTTATCCCCTCCAGCAGAGAATCAGAAGGTAAGAAGTTCTACAGAAGAACCTTCTATAGAGAAGCTGCACTACAAAACAGAAACAGAGCTGCTTTAAGCCCTCATATTTACTCTGCTCGGTTTCTTGTGCAGTTTTAAAAGAAACGGAGTCCTTTGGGAATCCAGTTCAAAACCTGCTCACTCGACCTCTCCTACCTTGCCCTCCATAGTCTGGATCATTCTTCAGCTTCAAGCTGATTTAACAACACCTCGTTGCTGTGCAAACCCCCAGTCCAGCAGCAGGAGAATGTGCCCCTGCTGGTGTAAAAGAAATGGGCAGAAAACAAAAGTGATGGCAGCAGCACTGAAAAACGACCAGGGACACGGAGTACAGGAGAAGGACAGCACTGGTCATTCCTTGCAGTCCCCCAGCAGCTGCCACAGCACAGCTCCCTCTCAACACCTCTGAATGGTTATTCAGAGAAGTTCTGGGGGGGTAAAACCTCCCTGACCCCTGTGCCTTGCAAGAGCCATGTCTGCACTGGCTGTGCCTCCAGAGGCTCCAGGCTGCACCCACGAGACTGGATCTGCACTGGGAAGCAGAGATGGGCTCCAATAAGCAATGGGAATGTGGAGCCAGCCTTGTGGCACACACTCTTCCATCCCTAGCAGTGGCTGCAGCACTGGTTCAGGGCATCAGCAGTGAATTTAGGAGGGCTGAGTGTCTCAGGGTATCTGCTCCTGGATGCTGAGCACCCTCAGCCTGGATCTCTCCAGACCACGTGAATGAGAGCTGTGCAAAAGGGCAGGAAACACTCAGACCATCTACCTTGGGAGTGGAAGGTGGCCCTGCCCACAGCAGGGGGTTGGAACTGGATGAGCTTTATGGTCCCTTCCAACCCAAGCCCTTCTATGATTCCATAATTCCATGAAGTCAGGCTGTGGGCTAGTCCGTGTCTGGCCTGGTGCAGATGCAGCAGATCCCACACAAGCAGGGACTCGAGGAGTGGCTCAGATCCACACTGAAGGGACAGCAGGACTCGAGGAAGGCTGACATTGCCTTTACTCCCCCCCAAAAATGTAGTAATGGAGTGGTAAAACTGCAGCACAGGATTTGTGCCCCGGAAAGCAAGCCATGCTGTAAGAAGGGATGGAAGGGACCAGTGCAGAGCTCCAGTGGTTTGCATTTACTATAATGAGTGTCTTTTCCATGAGCTCTCCTAACCTGAGGCAGAATCATAATTCAGTGTCAGCAGTGATTATAAACGAAGCCAGATCCCTGACCCCGCAAAGCTTTGGCAGAGCAAGAAATGGGAATCAGGACACAGCATGTCAGGCAGAGGATGGAGACACCAGGAGCAGCTGCAACATATGGGATCAGGCAAGGAGAACCAGCAGGGCACTGGAGACACTCTTCCTAGGCAACATTAAAGTTCTCCTTTCAGAAAGCTTTAGCACTAGGGCTGAATGACTCTGAGCATCAAATAACACTATTAATTTCTTTTTCTGCATTTATGGTGCTTTCCCCTCCATAAAGTGAACAGGAATTCATCTGCAGGCAAGGAGCTCTGCCAGAGCAACATGGGGAGAGAAAGTTGGGCTGTTCTGAAACCCAAAACTTCAGGGTTTCTCAGCAGCCTGTGAAGGAGTGGTGGGATGCCTCAAAACAACAAGGTTAAACTGAGCATGGGATGAAGCAAATGCAGGGCACCAACCTTGACCAATTCAGCCTTCCAAGCCTGGAGGGGAGAAGCCAGATAGGAGCCTACTCCATCAGTTTAGGGCTCAGCATGAAGTCAGAACCACGGGACCTGGTTTCCCAATCTGTGTCCCATATACCTGAAATCTCACAAAATGTAAGATTTTTGCCTCCTTTCACTAAACTTGGGTTCCCAGCACCATCACATTCCAGAATGAAGTGACACTTGAGAATTCAGTGAAGTTTCCCTCTGTGACCACCTACGAACTGGTAACTTCCTCCAGGGAATTTGTTCAGGAGCATGCTGAACAAATGCAGCAGTAGTAAACTGCTGCAGCAGCAGTAAACAAAATAATCTGAGGCATCAAACATTTCACAGCCCTCAGTGGGGAGACTGATTATGGAAAGGAGTCAGGAACAGATGTCTGATATCCCAGTTATTAGTTTGGATCTCCCTAAAACGCCAGGAACCTCAATCTCTGCTAGGATTAGACTGGTGTCCAAATTTTTAATGAACTATTGGTAACTGTCCCCACTAGGGAGACAAAAAATGATCTGAACATCAGGATTTCATTACAGATCATATCTGTGGTCCAAATGGAGGATACAAACACTTTTGACAAGACTAGTGACAAAGAATTTGGCAATTATCTCTACTTCAGATGTGCTGGATGTGGAGAGGAAGGTGAGGAGGGAAGTGTTGAGGATCATTAGGGATGAAGTGAGGACCATGGAGCAGAATGTATTGGGATGCAATTAGAGAAAACTAATTAGAAAATTAGAAAACATCAAGGGAAAATACTGATTGTAAGGGTCTTTCAGGGTCTTTGCCCCATCCCTGGAAGTGTTCAAGGCCAGGTTGGACAGGGCTTGGTCTAGTGGAAGGTGTCCCTGCCCGTGGCAGGGGGTTGGAATAAAATGACTACCTTCCAACCCAAACCAGTGTGTGACTGGTTTGCTAAGGGAAAGGTAGGGAGCCATATCACCTGGAGCATCAGGAATCAGGGCTGATAACAAGTACAGGAGGCTTCTCTGAGCAGCTGCAATTGTACCTGGATCTGCCCAACCCAGCACATCCCGGCTCTGATCCAGCACTCCCAAGGTGCCCTGGCAAACCCTTACCATTGGAAAAGGCATCAGGGAAGACCAGCAGACAGGCTGGGAAAGCCCCAAAGCCACGAGTCTGCCCGTGTGTGCCATCACCCCCAGCACGGCCAGCGGGGCTGTGCTGAGCTGTCAGCCCCACAAATACCCTCAGGCAGCACGAGAGGATGTCTGTGCTCCCAGGGATGACCACGGCTGACTTCAGGCTGCCAGGGCTGCAGGAACCAGGGGGATCTCTCCCTGGCCAGCCCGGGAAGCGGCTGACATTGCTCTCCTGTAATTACCAGCTGCAGGAGCTCAGCCCTTCCCACCTGGCTGCGAGTCCTTCCAGCAGTCAGCAGAGCAGTGCACAGCCTGCTGTCCCGCTCCCAGGAGGCTCCAGACCAAGGACTTGGAGCACTCCACTGCCCTTGCAGTGCAGCCTCCCAGCCAGCCACCTGGCCTGCCACATTTCCCAGGATTTCACACGGAGTTAAGCACTAACCCCCCTCTCCTGGTTATGTCCCAGGCTCGTTCCCCACCGCCAGTCGGGCTTGTTCCTGGCCCTTTCTCCTGCCAGTGCTGGCATCTGAAGTTGGCAGCTGCCTCCCATCCATCAGCACATCCCCTGTTCTGTGCCAGCTGTCAATTAAGCTGGCACACTGGTGCAACCTTCCCACCTTCCTGGCTCTGGAAAGCATGGAAGTGCCAGCCTCAGAGGCAAGGGGCTGGCTGTTGGCTGTTAGTCAGGGTAAGCTCTGCTCCATCTGCAAACAAGTGATGGGAGCAGGAAGCCACTGTGTGGGGTGCTGATGCCCAGCTCTCATGCTGAGGAAGTGCCTTGTCTGGAACACAATATTCTCCACCCCTTTTAGCTTGGTCTTTCCACTTCAATCACTGTGGAAATATCCTCACCCCCCCCCTTTTTTATTTGAAAGATCTCTCCACAGAATAGTTTCTCCCCACTTCCAGAATAGCAGAGGGAGTTTTGGGGTGGTATCCAGAAAAATGGCTGGCTAATCAAAGCAGCCATTCCCTCCAGTGACTGATTGGAGCACCGGCTCTTCTCCCTCCCTCTCGCCCATTAGCAGATCAGGGTCAATGGCTGAGCTCTGCGGCTGCTTCCCGGCCGGCAGAGCCTGCAGGGGTGGGAAGGGCAGGCTGGATGAGCTGCACATCCCGCAGCCGGCAGTCGCTCCGGCTGGGCCCACGTTTATCAGGCAGGGAAATGGCAGAGCACTCCAGCGCTCCCACCCCCGGGAGCTTTGCCACACCGCTCTCAGAGCCCACGGTGTGCTGGAATCCCGGGAGCAGGGAGGATGCAGCAGAAGGAGCCTCCACGGGGCTGTGCAAACCTCGCCAAGGCCGAGGGTGTTCACTGGGGGTATGACCTGCTCTGGACTGTACGATCCCTCCTCCGTGGTGCTACTGATACCCAGGGGGCAGAGATCCATAGGCACCTTCCTGCAGTGTTGGTGAAGCTCTCCAAGGACGAGGGATCCCTCTCCCGTGGCCGTGCATGGCTGGTGGGGTGGATGCACAGCTGCAGCCAGGCTGAGAGGAAAGTCCAGAGAGCTTCCAGTTTCCAGCAGCAGATGGAAGCTGCTGCCAGCAGCTGCAGGTCCCCAGTCAGCACTCTGAGAGCACGGCCGCGGCTGAGGGCTGCAGATAAGGGGAGAGTGCTCTGCGATAAGGTTCCCTTTAAAGGCACCGTCTCCTGGAGGAGCTTGCTGCGTGCTGTGTCTCAGGAAGGGGGAGGAGGGAGAGGGGAAAGGCCAGAGGAACATGTTCCAGCCTGGCTCCAGACCTCCTCGTCTGCATTCCCAGCACTCACAGTGAGCCAGGATGGAAACTTCCTAAAGTGGGCTGTGTTCCTCCTTCCCTGCCAGCGGCTCAAATGACCTTGAGGAGGGCAAGGAGAGGGGCACAAAATCCGTGTATGAGAAGCAGCAGCATCTTGTGCCTGTTTCTCATCTCCAGCAAGGTTACTGCCGTGGGACATGAGAGAAGCTCCAGGAAGGATCCCCCGAGTTCCCTGGAGCACAGCTGCACTCCTCCCACATGTCTCACAGGGTGCACTGTTTGAGGCAGCAAAGCAGGACAGAGCTGCAATCTGCTCACTGCTACACTCTGAACCCTCTCCCTCATATTGGGTGAGAGAGTTCTCCTTTTGCTTTCCATGCTGGAGAAGTCAATCTCTTCCCCCTGGCAACAGCAAAGACCAGCTCTCCACTCTGGCCCACTTGTTCTCTGTGGTCCAAAGCACAGTCAGACCCTGGCTGAGCATGGCAAAGTAATCAAGTGTGCAAGACAATGCTGCTGCCAGATGGACAGCTCAAAAAAATGACAAGGTATTGCTGCTCAACACATTTAACATCTGTCTGACACTAGCCCTCGAGGATCAGACAGTCCCATGCCAGGACAGACTGGGGGATGCAGCAGGCCTTCCTTCCTCAGCTCTCCTTTCTCCTGTCTGCTGTGAAAGCCTCTTCACTCTGCTTTCCTAATGCTCCGCTGGCCTTCCCCGGTATTTCTTTCCCATTCCAGAGATGGATGGAGTCTGCCTAATGCTCAAGACAAAATACAACCATGTCTTTCAAGTCTGGAGGGAAGAGAGCTAAAGTGAAAAGTTCTTATCTGTCCTTCCTCATACCTACAAGCCTGAGATGATTTATCAGCTGAAGAGGCAGGTGGTAGGATGTCTGTGCATGCTGGCAGGGAACAGGGAGGGAGCTCAGAGTGCAGAGGGGCAAAGCTCACCCCTGTGGGGAGGGGAAGAGTCCTCTGGAGAAGGCACAGCCAACCTGAATCACAATTTTTTCTCCTCTCTGCACCTGAACACAAATGACAGCCCTTGTTATCCCTCCTGTGCATGAAAGAGTAGTGTGGGAATAGAGAGGGAGGTGATCATGGCACAAGCTTCCCAGGACTCATGAGCGGCACAGGGCAGGGAGAGTGAAACGGGGACATACAGGGGGAGTGAAGAAGTGCTGGGCTCACATGACACCCAGAGTTCATCAGTGCATTACAACACATTTACTCAAACCCACCAGAAGAACATCCCCTCCAGCTGTGCAGTGGCCCTGACAGCTTTGGCTGCACCAAGTTTGCCTCATTAACCAGTTTCAGCTTAATTCTTTGTAGCACCAGAAAACAGGCACACTGTAGGGAGAGAGTGGAATTAGTGGTGTTTGGGTGATGCACACTGGAGAGGAGTCTAATCAACCCTATTCGAGGGATGGCCTCTCCAAACTGGGCTGCACTGAGCAAATCAAGAGGAATTAACACCCGGCACTTTGCTGGGTGAAAAAAAAAATATAAATGAAGAAAAAACAAACACAGCTGCTGAGTCTTAACTGCTCTCCACCCTCTCCAGGGACTTGAGGAAAAGCAGGCCTGTCAGCTACTTTAAGGGACATTATCCTCACAGTTTCTTCCCAGTGTTTACAAGGCAGCACTGCTGCTGCTTGTTTGATTGCTTGTCAGTGCCAGCACAGGGAGAGGTTCTCCCAGAGTTCACCCTCCACGGGTGCGTGGAGCCAGACCTGAGGTGATCCAAGGGGAGTGCAGGCTCCAGCTGCTCCCTGCTCCAGGCACACCCAGCACTGGGCAGAGAGGCAGCACAATTCCCCCCTGAGCTCACCCCAGCACTGGGCAGAGAGGCAGCACAATTCCCCCCTGAGCTCGCTGCCCACAGTGTTGCTGCTCTCTCCTCCTTGAGAACTGCACCAAGTCACTTCTCCCATCTTCAGCTCCTGGCCCACACATGACTCACTCCTTACCTCAAGAATTCCCCTCAGACCAGCCTCCTTCTGTTCCAAATCCATTTACACACTGCACAGACCATTATCTTTTCTGGATGGTCCATCCTGGCTGGATCCAAACCAGAGAAACACACTCCTCAAGTTTCTCTTGTCTCCTAAGGCCCAGGAATCACAGATACAGAATAACCATGATACACCATCCTCACTGTGCTCATCTACCTTGATGAACCCAAGTCAAGAGGTCAAGGGAGAGGATGTTGGATACATCACAGAATAATGAGACGCTGGGATGAGCTAAGATCAAGATATATATGTCCTACACTGGGTCAGGGCTCTGCTTCCAGAGAAGAGTAGGAGCAGTGTCCCCCCAGCCCTGGGGACAGGACCTGCCCAAGGGCACTCTGCAGAGAAGTGGATGTTCATGTCATACCTCAGTGGGATTGCTCAGGGTTTGTGTCAGAGCAGATCCCAGGCCTGGTGGCACCTCAGGAGTGTGAATGAACTGCAGCTGTTTGAGAGCTGTGAGCTGACTACACTATTGCTTTCATTTATGGCAAGGAACACTGTGGGACTACTGGCATGTGGCTCATCCCGAGCCCAGAGGAAGCTGGAAGAAGAATTCTGGTGGTTTCTGTTTTCAAATCACATCTCTCCCTTTCTTTTCCCAGCTGTCACAAAAGGCAGAATGTTCCCCCTCATCAGGCCCTTCCTAATTCCTGGCTTCTCCCTCATAAATAGTGGATGAGCAAAAGGCAAAGATACCATCGCCAGTTCAGCAGGGACCTGCCTGTTACAGGGCTCTGCCAAGGTACACAAGGCCACCACTGCCACTCAACTTTCTCAGGGAAAATAGTTTTCTGTTTAAATTAACCAAACTCTGCAACCTTCATCTCCCTTTCCCTCCACACATGGAGGTGTGCCCTTGCCTGTGAGGATTTTTGAGTGTGTCACTAGACTAAAATGCTCTGTGTGGTGCAACCCATGTCAGGAAGTGCTGGGGTAGGGAGGGAGGCATGTTAAGGAAAAGGAGGGCAATTACCCCACTCTCTTCAATTTTATGGCACAGTCTTGTTGGGGAACTTCTGGACAGGCATTATCCAGCTCACAGCTCTGGCAGCTGCTGTTCTGCAGGACTTCTGGCTTAGGAAGAGGAGAAGACACAAGGCAGGAATAGTTCTCAAAATATCCCTAACCATGTTGGAGTAGAGAAGGTGACAGACACTGGAATAGCAGAAAACAGGGGCCACACATTCCTTGGAATGAAAAACTGGGGTGAAGATCGGCACCTTTACAATCCTTCCCTGGTAAAGTAGTGCTTGAATGAAATGAAAAAAAGGTTCTTGTACTGATGCTCTAGATGCACTTCCAAATCCTTTTCCAAGATGGAAAATTTTGCCATGCATTGCAAAGAGATTTCAGAATTATCTTCCATTCTAATGTGACTCTGGGAATGTGGAAATTGCCTCACTCTTTTCCTTCGCCCTTGGGGTATTCCTGCTTAATCAAAACTGGGAGGGGGGGAGTTAAAGTAGAAAAGGAAGCTTAAAAATATGCATCCTTATGAGAGAAGCAAGAATAAAATGTCATCTCAGCTCTGAAAAAGTTACCACATTGATTTCTGCTTCATAAAAATGAGGTTAAGTTGAATGCATTAAGCTGGCAAACTGGATAATTGCATGTCCTGAAACTGTCTTCAAAACAGCTCTTTTCACAGCAGTGCTCAGAAAATAACTTCATCAATACGGCTCCTGCCCATTAAACCTTCACACACCTCTCTGTGCCTGGCTCAGGAGTGAAGCTTGTCCTTCCCGAGAAAGACTTTTTCTTCCTTTCACCTCAAACTAGTGGGGAGAGTGAGGCTGTTTTACATCCATTAGCATTTTTCTGGCAAGAAGGAAAGAGGGTGAAAACCAAACGTTTTCCAACACACTGTGTGTTGCAGAGTCTGGCACTGTGGCTGGCAACTTCTTCTCTGGAGTGGAAGCAAGACTTGCTCAGAGCCAAAGCTTGGCCTCAGGCTTTGCTGCCTTGTGGAAGAGCACTCCTTCCTTCCCCAGCCAGCCGAGCCCTCGTGCAGCCCCTGACCTTTCTGCAGGGCTGACACTGCCCTGTCCCCTTCCCCAGCACACAGCACTTGGAAAGCCAGGAGCTTGCCTTTGGCTGCCCCGTTCATGGCAACACATCCCTTCCTCAGCCCGCAGCATCATCTGGTGGTGCTGGAGCGCGAGGTCTGAGTGCTGCCCTCCATCCCAGCCAGCCGGGGCTGGAGAGGGGCCCGGGCTCTGCTCTGCTGGAGCTCCCCAGCACAGCCCCTGCCGCGGGGGTTGTGCCTGCAGACAGTGAGGTGTGAGGGGTACTGACCATTGGATGCTCCCTCCCTCCAGCTCTGTCCACTCAGGAGAATAAAATGGACTGGGTCAGTCCCACTCCCGTGGTGTCAGTGTGCCTCAGAGTGCCCAGCAGCTCCATATCTAAACAGCTGGCCAGATACAGATCCTTTTCCAGACTCCAGCCCCTTAATGACACCAGTGAGTGGGGTATTTTTGTCTCCCTGCTGGCAGAGATTTGCTCTCACTCCAACCCCAGCAGGAGGAACTATTTGGGTCCCCATGTGGCACTTCCCCCTGCCCAGTCACTGGCTCAGAGCACGTGAGGATGCTCTGTGGGGAGATGAAAGAACTGACTTCAACCTCTCTTGGCAAAAAGCAACTCCACGCTGCCATGCTCCAGAATCCCCTTTTCTTCCTCCTCCACCAACCAAGATGATTTTTTAACATGGTCCTATTTGGGCCAAGTTTCTGCCTCATTCACACAACTTACACATTTGGCACGTTCCTTTCCAGCCCGGTCTTGCTGAATACAAGTGAGGCGAGGAAATGCTGTTCTCTTCAGCTGTCTCATTAAAGTTTTCCACTTGATATGAATGCAATCAATAGTGCCTTCCTGGAAGAAGCTTCAACGAGAGGAGTGATTAATGTGCAACCACTTGCCAAGGCTAATGTGCCTCAGACAAACTGGCCTTACAGTGTGGGGTGAGGCTGGCAGAGCACAACTCCCACACTGCTGAGGGACAAACCCACATCTGGCAGTGCATCAGCAACCCAAATGGTAACAGGAATGTCCCTCTGGATGATTCAAAAGCTGCATCAGCACTATCTGAACGTGCCTCACATACACCCTGTGATATGCTGGACAAGGCTGTGTGGGCTGGTTTGAGCTCACACACAGCCTGAGGTGCTCAGCACCAGCTCCAGAGGGTGCCCCTTCACAGTGCTCCTTCTATGAAGCACAGTCCTAAGGAGGTGTAAATCTGTTCCTATGCATTCAAGGGAACTGGGCACTGCCACTGCTGGTTCCTGAGCTCACAGGATTTTGATGTGATTTAGAAGGCTCCCAGAAGTTTCCTTAAACTTTGCCATCAGAATACAGGGTTGACAAGATCCCTCTTCCTGCTACCATACCTGTTGCCCCTCTGCTGCCCTGGGGAGGCACATCTGCAGTGCTGTTCCCAGCTCTGGGCTCCTCGGACGGGAGGGACACGGAGCTCCTGGAGTGGGGCCAGCAGAGGCCACGGAGATGATGAAGGGACTGGAGCATCTCCCTCACAAGGAAAGGCTGAGGGAGCTGGGGCTGTTCAACCTCCAGAGGAGACACCAAAAGGGGACATCCACGTCTGTCAGTGCCTGCAGGGAGGGGCCAGAGCATGGACCAGGATCTGCTCAGGGGGGCCAAGCAATGGAACTGGTGCCCAGGAAATTCCACCTGAACATGAGGAAGAGCTTCTTCACTGTGCAGTGACTGAGCACTGAACAGATTGTCCAGAGAGGGTGTGGAGTCTCCCCACGGGAGATATTCCAGACCTGTCTGGACTCAATCCTGTGCCGTGTGCTCTGCAATGACTCTGCCTGAGCAGGAGGATGGGACCAGATGACCCTCTGTGGTCCCTTCCAGCCTGACCCATCCTGTGACTCTGCTGTAGGTCACATCTCCCCAGTCCCCATGTGACAGTCACACTACAGGCTGGACCCAGGGTCCTGCAGCACTGCAGCTGGAGCAAACCCCATCAATAAAGCTCCATGGTATTAAATCTTGGAAAATGACACTGGCAGGAGGAATCCTCCTGCCAGACTCCAGCACTTCTCCTTTGAGGACCCTCTGTTATTGCAACACAACAGCAATAACAAAGCCTGCCAGACCCCCCCTCCAGAAACAATGGCCTGAAGGAAAATGAGAGGCAGCTGGCACGACATGGGCATTGAGCTGCAGGCAGCTGGTGCTGGCAGAGGAACACGGAGACGTGAGCTCCCCAAGAGAAAGGGAAACCTACACTGTGTCCGGGGAAGGGACACGTACGGAGGAGGCCGGGAGGAGGCTGAGGGAAGAGGAAAATGAAACGCTGGAGCAGCAACCAGCTATCACAGTGATTAGAGATCATTAGGAGACCAGCCTGGCTCTTTAGAAACCCTTCACGATTCCATCCCAGCATGAAGGCACAGACTGAGGGACCCTGTGACCCTGAGAACCAGAACCTGGGCACAGGCAGGACCCTTTTATTAATGTTCCTCACACCCTGGTCAGGGGGGACTTCACTTTAGATGGGGGGAAATTTAACCATCTTGCTCCTGCCACAGGGAGCCTGAGGCTCCCCAGGGCCAGTCCCAGCTGATTTTGTCAAACAGGCACCTGTCTGGTAAGAACAGATCAGAAAGAACATATCCCTGAGACAGCAAATGACTTTCACTTGCTACAAGCTGGATCTGAACTACTGACCTAGAGACAAATGGCTCTGTGCCCTAATCCCAAGCCCCCAAGCCATGTATTCCCTGATCATACCCTGCTGTTGACAGAAGACACATTAAGCACTGCCAGAAGGTGACTGTAAAAAAAATAAAAGGCTTTTTCCTTTTTATGGCAAACTCTGTGGCTGCACAGCTATTCAAATATTTGCCTGGCTCCTTATAATTCATTAGAACCCATTTTTGATGATATTCTCTTTGAAACTGTATTCCCAGTGCCCAGGTGGGAAGCTGGATTTGCATTAGAGCAGTAGAACTTCCTGCTAAAGACCAACTTCCCCAAACAAACTGTTCTTTCTCCCGACAGGTAACGTGGCACAGGGCAGGGGATGGATCCCTGGATGCCCACAGGCAGGAGAGGGAAAATGTCATGTACAGGAATGGAGAACATCTGTCTCCTCCTGTTGTCTGCTCTCCCTCCACGAGGATGTTGTGCTGAAGTGAAAATGGCTCGATGTAAAAGGCTGTGGTAAAAAATCTTGAACAACCTTCTACTCAAATGTCAACAAGAGGGTTTTTGCCATTGATTTCAGTGCAGGATTCTCTCTGAGAGGAAAAGATGCTTCAAATTTTGGATCACTTTGTGCAGTGAGAATGAAAACTTATTATTGTAACTGGCATTATGGTTCTAATAAGCTCCTGTAAGGACATTAAGACCAATGCCTGATAAAGCTGCCTTCAGAAATGAGGTAATGCAAATTTAGGACAAAACCCAGCCCATTCGCCCCTCCCGGCCACATTACCAGTGTTTGTGAAGTCTGATTTTCCTCAAGGGTGGTCAGAGATTTTAATGAGTTACTCTCCTGGGTCTGCCTTGCTATTTAACATGACAGAATTGCAAATCATATCGATAAAAAATCTGTTCAGCTATTTTGAAGTGCCTGTGGAACGGGACCCTGCTGTGCCGCTCGGGAACAATCATTCTGCCCGGCTCCTCCCCTCCCAGGAACCACTTATGGATTTGGCCTAACATCATATCCCCCAGGCCACTAGCCATGTTCATTTAATTTAATTTTAAAAAGGCTACAAATAGGTCAGAAGAAACTAAGGGAATCAGCAAATCAAAATGAAAATCAGTTGGGAGCCATGTCCTCCTAGCCTACGGAAGCTCCCTCCTAGTCCTTCCACACAGGCCCTCCAGCCTTTGAATCAATTTTCTGAATATCTGAGTCTTCTTAAAAGTGACATCATCTTTCAGATGATGCAATCTGTGCCGAGTTTTTACTGGGAAGTTGTTACTGGCACCTGAGAAGATGCATTCCCTCTGTTCTAAAGCTTCTCTGTAATATGGAAACCCTGGGGAATAAAATGACAACACTCAGGCAAGTTTGCAAATTTTCAGTGACATAATAATTTGAAAATCATCAAATTGTCCTTTTCTTCAGGTTTCAGCTGCAAACCCCAAAAGCTACAATCTGAAAAATTCCTCATTTATGATAATCTTATCATTGTGATATATATCAAAACCAGATAGTTCCTTTCCTTCTCATCATAATTGCTCCCACAGAGTCTGAAATCAAAATATTTTGGTTATCTTAGCCTATGTGCTATTTGGAAACCAATTTACAGGAGCAGGATTTTACTGTTGTTCCAATAAATGTTCCTTGTTCATAAGTCAAAATAGTCTGATCTTAAATATAGGTTGCTGCTTCCTGGCACCAAACACGGGGGTAGATGCTGTGCATAAAACAGGGAAAGCTCAGCAAACTGCTCTTAGGGAAAAAATAATATACAATCCCTTTTGCTTATGAAAACCTACAGAGGTTTTTTTTGTCTAACATTCCCAGTCTGCCCAGGATGTTTTGTTTTGATTAAGCCCATGGGTTACCTGGTGTTTGTGCCTCCTTTCTTTCTGCCAGGTGACCTTGGGGTAAGGTTTGTAGGATGTTCATGTTTGGAGTCTGCCTCCTCCGAATGGTTTCTGAGCCCAGCAGTGGAAAGGCCCAGCTCCCTGACCCTGGGACAATGTGCCTCCATGTCCACAGGGCCAAGAGCCACAGACCAACCTGGGCACCCTGAGAGCTGCTGGAGCGGTTCCAAGGCCGAGGTGACGAGAGCTGCCCTGGGCAGGGACAAGGCACGGCTGGAGCAGCCCTGTTTGGTCTGCCCTGGCAGGACAGCTTCACAATCCCACTGTGCCAGCCCTCCTGCACCTCTGCTGCTGGCCTTGGGAGCTCTCAGACACTGGAGTTTGTGATCCAGTACTGAGGCAAGTGAGGCTCCAGCCAGTCCGTGTACACCTGCCTACACAGCAATCAATCTTCCTACTGCAGGGGAGACACGGCAGACACTTCAAAAAGACTCTATTTATATTCTGCCCTACTGGTAAATTCATTCGTGGGGCCACTCATGCAAAATGCATAATGCAAATGAAACTGCTACATTTGGAATTAAGCTTATTTTCGTACTCCAGTGAACACGAGTGCATTAGGTTGTTTTTCTTCCTTTTTAGTTTCCTTTTCTCTTCAGGTTGTTTGCCCAGCTAAAGTCCCCACAGCACTTCTCTGAGATCTGGGGGTGGATGTCAGAGCAGTCTGCTCTGAGCCACAATGGAGCAGGCACTTCAAACCCCTGGCTCTGGATCCCACGGACTCCTGCCTGGCATTGATCTGGAACTGATGAGAGCCTGGCTGCTTTACAGCACTGCAGCCCTCGCCGAGGCTGCTCTCCCCTCACTGCAGGGGGAGTGATAAATTCATGCAGAGCATGGACAATTGCAGGGAAAGGCACGGAGAGGCTCACTGAGAACTCAGGAAGTGACCACTTATCCCTGTACTCACTCCCAGTCCCACTAAAGCACAGCTGTAACGTTCTGGGAGGCTGAGTAAGGAGAGAACACTCTGTGTGTGCCGAGTCCTCCTCTGCTGCTCACACAGGACTCTCAGTCCCAGCACTAGTTATGAGCGAGGCAGCAGCAATCCCTCCATCAGAAGGCACTGCCCCGGCAGGGGAGTGGGATGTGCAGGGGAGTGGGATGTGCAGGGGAGTGGGATGTGCAGGGGAGTGGAATGTGCAGGGGAGTGGGATGTGCAGGGGAGTGGGATGTGCAGGCTCTGCCCAGACAAAAACACCCTGCCCTCCCTCAGTGACTGGTCCACCCACCTGTGTTAACTCTGCCTCACTGCCCTACACACTGTCCTTCTGCTTCTTTAACTCTGCACAGCAACCTGCCCCTCATATACAACCTGCCCCTCATATACAACCTGCCCCTCATATACAACCTGCCCCTCATATACACCCTGAGTAGGTCTAGTCCGACACTGCTCCGTCCTACAGGAATGAACACTTCCAGATCACCACTGATCGGTGCAGTGAGGAAAGATTAATGTGGACTTTCAGACACAGATCATCTGTAGGCACTTCAGAGTGAGAGGAAGAAAGGACTGTCAGTGTGGTTCCAGGGAGCACAACTCCCACGCAAAGATGAAGCAGCACTTCTCTCCCCTGTCTCCCCGTTGCTTTGTAGCAGGCACTGCACCAATGGTGAGGGATCACCCCTTCCTCTGCTTCCCTCCCCCATGTGAGAGGGTGGGAAACCTCCCAGTATTAAACTCTCTCCAGGAAATTGCTGCTTGGGTTGAGCCCTGTTTGACAAAAAGACTATCGTGTTTGGTCTGGCAGGCTCTGCAGTGCATAACAGAGTCTGCATTGCAGTCCCAAACTGCAACCCAGCACCATCTGGCCCTTCCACAGGCAGCACTGCATCGCTCCAGGGAGCCTGTTCCTCGGGGGGGTCTGGAGAGCACCCGGCTGTGCTGCCCCAGCACCCACAACAGCAGCAGGAGGGAGCAACATCCCACAAATTGGGTTTGAGAATGAAACTAGAAATGGCTGCCCAGTCGAACTATGAGGAGCAAGAGAGGGAAAAGCACTGATTTGCTTTCATTTCATCATTTCTTAAAACAAATTCAGTACAATCAAAAGCAAATATACTTAAATCCTCTTCAACCACCTCATGGAAGGGAAGTCAAGGAGCAGAGACAAGCAAGCAGGGAGCTCTGCACTGCTGTGGGTACTTGTAAATCACTGTGAAGGAACTACTTTAACAACAGCCTAAGCCACCAACTTGCCTTTCCTGAGTGCTCTCGGAGTGGAGGACAAAGAAGCAATGCAGCCACGGGACAGGATAACAGACCTGCAGCTATTCCACTGCTCTCTCAGCCTCCAACCTCTTGAGTCACACCGGGAAGGACACTCCTGCTTTATTCATCTCCACCTCTCCATGCACTTCCTGCCTGTGCTACGAAGCAAATGAACCTCGTAGGGAGTTCTTGTGGCTGTCTCTCCCTCAGCACCCTCGCAGCACCTTGCACAATGTCACCCCAGACCTCAGCAAGGTGTTACGCTCTGCTCTGAGCGAGGCGCTCACAAACTACAACACCACAAAGATGAAGCCTGAAATTTGTAAACTATGCCCCAGTGCTCTCCCTGAGTCTGCCACGCTGGAGGAGGGGTCAGTTCAGCTCTGCCATAAATGAGTGTTCTGACAGCTCGGTGCAATCCAGCCATGACTTGCATGGCTGCTTTCCCTTCACGTTCCCAGGAGCACGCTCCGCATTAGATCATGCTCTGCATCAGGCTCTGCTCCAAAGCAGAAGAGAAAGTATGGGGAGGAAGATGAAATTGCCTTGACCAGCTTTCCTTGTCCGGAAAATATGCTCCTGAGGTGTGGAGAAAGACGCAGGGAGCTTTCTCTCTGCTTTGGAGAGCACGGAGACAGGAAAAAATAACTAATTTTCAAGGTACTTGAAAGGTTGCACCTTCACTCACATTATGCCTGACAACTCACCCTGCATCCTGGAACTCCCCTGAGAACAGCACAGGGTCCAGGGGTGGTAGTAGGGATCTGGCTTGCACTGGACCTTTATGTCTTTAAACAGACTCTCTTTGTCTGCAGATTGCTCTTCCTCTTCCCCTTAAGAGAGTGTCACAGAATTTAGACAGCAAGGTTATAATACATCACCATGCTTCTCTCTTTATTCAAGAGATAAGCACATAGAAGAAGCAGATGGTAAACAGATGCCACAGGTCCTGCAAATCAGCTGTCTCTAGACCTTTCCTCTGAGCTGCTTCTGGCCCTTTTGGGGCTCTGGGAGGGCAAGCCCTCGCTGTCTGGGTAACTGCTCTGCTCACAGGCAGCTCTATCACTACACACTTCCTGCAAGGGGTCCTGCTCTCCTCCCAGCCCACGCAACATCTCCACACATCATCTCAATGATGATCCTCAAGCCGACAGCACAGTCTCAAGTGCCTAAGTAACAAGATGCAGAAGGCCCTCTTGGGAACCTGCTAAAAACAAAGCATTAGGCCCCAGCCACAACTGTTTAGCAATGGCACTGGCATAAAGGAGGAGAGTGGGCATTCAAAGCAAGCACTTTTGCAAGGGAAGATTAAGAAGTCAGTGCCCTAGAGGCTGGGCTCACCTCCTCCCACTGGTGGATGTAGCGGATGAGCCGGGAGAGCCTCAGCAGGCGGAGCAGGCTCAGGATCTTGGTGAAGCGCACGATGCGCAGGGCCCGGGCCGTCTTGTACACCTCCGAGTCAATGCGGGTCTCCACGATCAGGAAGATATAGTCCACGGGGATGGAGGAGATAAAATCCACCACAAACCAGCTCTTGAGGTACTTCATCTTGATCCTCTGTGGGTCCAGGATGATCTCGGTGTTGTCCTCCACCACGATGCCTGTTCGGAAGTTGAGGACAAGGTCGATGAGGAAGAACGTGTCCGAAACCACATTGAAGACAATCCATGGGGTAGTGTTTTCATCCTTGAAGAAAGTGATGCCCACGGGGATGATGATCAGGTTCCCTACCATCAGGAGCAGCATGGTCAAATCCCAATAAAACCTGGACAGCAAGACAGAGACATGTGAGATCAGCCATAGAGCGGGAGATCAGGGAGCCCGGGTCAACAGAACTAATGAACTAATACATCTCTGCTGTCAGTCACTCCCTTCGCTGCTGCTCTGCCTGGTGCACAGAGGGCACAGGCTGCTAATTAAGTAATTAATATCACAGGAACACTCATCCTCTGGCTTCAAGGGTTCAGAAAGGATTGAGGGAACTGAGTGCATGGCTGGCCATGCCCACTTGGAAACTTTCACTGGGACTTGGGAGCTGCCCCAGAAGAGACTGACAAACCTGCACTTATTACAGCGATTGTTGGGTAAGGAGAGAATTTGGAAGGCCTCAGTTTGTATGTCAGTAAAGCCATTTGGGGTCAAAATCATCAAGCTGATCCTTCTTTAGAAGCAGCCAGCACTGATAGCATTGGGATCAGGATGGAACTGGAGACAGTGCTCAGTTCAGATTTCCTGCTGAGCCAAGCTTACATGGAGCCTGGACTTCAGGACTTAGTCCACACTCTATAGACTCCTGTGTTGTACAGAAGTAATCAATAAAGCCCAGAGTCACGTGCCTGGAAATATCTATTTCATTTCTAAGGAAAGTAACAACAACATTTAACTGCTCTTCCATGAAGCACAGTCTCCAAGAAGCTTATCTTCACCTCAGTGGCAAGTCAATATTATCCAGTGGACCTTACAATAACATCCCTTTTTGTTTTGAAGGTACACACAGTCTGAGTATAATCCCTAATTTATTTGTTTGGGATTTTTTTAAAGATTTTTCCACGGGTATTGGTGTAAAAGATACACAGTCTGACAATGTGGTCACAACTCAGCCAGAGTGAGGACTAAAACCTCTCCTGGGTGTCAGTTTGTTGAGGAGCCTTGCTGCCCAACACAGTGGTGCTCCAGTCCCCTCCAAATGTTTCACATGTAGAGATGCCAGTGTATTGTGGGCTCCCATTGCCAAGATTTCATCAGCTCCACTTTGTATTCTACAGGGCAGCCACTGTAATATTGTGAGATACCACAACTAACTTGTCACAGCAAATGAACAATTAACAGCAGTGATGGCACTGGAGTGACTCTGGATTTACACTGATTTAACAGAGGAAAGTGTTGAGTTTGCTGAAGGACACGCACATGCTGCTCCTCTGCCTGACACATTACAGTCCAAATCACTGAAATGTTTTAGGAGAACTGGATTTGCTTTAAAGCTCCTCAAGCTCTACCTTTGTTAATGGTTGTTCATTTAAAACCTGAGCCTCAGACCAGACTGAGCTGCTGCACGACAGGATCTCTATAGCAAGGCAACAACACTGGTTTGTTAAACTCTCAGCAGGAAAACTAAAAGGGCAGAATATGCCTTAAAAGCCTTCTCTGTACAGAGTCTCTCTTCCTGGTAAGAACACAACACTTTAAAGCACCTAAAAGCATACTTAAGATTCCAGCTATTGCACCTGTACAGACAGGGTCACCAGCAGCACACCAGCAATTCTCAGAATCACTCAGCAGAGGCTGATGGGAACTGATTTCAGAATAAGCAAAGTTATTCACTAACGAGGTTTCTAAAAATGTCATCAACTCCCTCTTCCTTACTCTCAAGGTGCCGTGGCCCTGCAGGGAGGGAACATGCAACCCTTCCCTCAGTCTGGAGGTACAGCGGTGCTGGTAGCACCCGGCACTGAGATTTGTCCATGTGGCTCTAAGAGCAAGGCCGTGTCACACAGCAATATGCATTAATATAAATCCATGTTGTGATCTTCCTTATTAAGGGCCTGAGATGATGCTGCAGCTTTCCCGGGCAATTAATCTCGATAATCGCACAATGGCAGGAAGTCTGGAAGCAGTGTGTGCATTATTACCGAAAATAAATAACCTCCCAGCCATCTTTAATTTGCCCTCGGGGATACAGGAGGAGATATGCACAAAGAAAATGAGTTTTCCCAAGTTTCAAATTAATGGCATGAACCAGGCATGGCCAGGCTTGCAGAAAGTGGCTTTCTTCAGAGATCTTTGGATTTTGTGCCTCTTCCTTTTATGCTGGATGGTGATTTCCATACTTAGTGACACCTGGGGACACTGACAGCAGTGGCAGGATGGCTCCCAGTTAAAGGAAGATGTTTTACACACACACAGAAGCCCAGTGAAATGCTTTCTGCCTGACTGTGGCACATCCTGCTGCCCTGGCCTCTCTCAATCAGCTGTCCTGCAGCATTTCTCACTCTTCCAGTTCTAAGCTCCTCAAACTCCCTTCCACAGGCTCTTCTCTCCCAGTCTGCTGGCACTGCTGACCTGCCCATGGAGAATCATGGGCTGCAATGTGGGCAAGAGAGGTGAAGTGCTGAAAATCATGGCCATGTGTTTCTTACACCCCAGCTCTCCTCAAGGGGGTACCAGTGACCCAAGATTACTGCCACAGGCTCCCCTCAGTTCTGAGCTCCAGAGCCACCACTTACAAACTACAGAAGGTAAATTTTGTACCCAGGACATCCCTACTAACAGAAGGGATGTGTCAAGGTGTCAAGGAGGATGTAACCTTTGGGCTCTAAGAAGGAGGCAGAAAAAGCTGGAAACCACCAGGAATCTGGTCTGCACACCAATTCCAGCACCTGCCTTTACAATATAAACTGCCTAGAAGTTTCAATTAGACTATTAAGATCTGCACATTTCCATTTTACCTATATATGAAGTAGGATCTGCTCAGGGTGGCATCCCTGGATTTAGACTGAATTAGACTCCTGGGGACCACACCACCTCAGAGGTCTAATACCATCCATGTGTCATGTTGTGTTTACTCTCAGGAACATCTTTTCACTCCCTGTAAATTATTGGCCACAAAGACTAACGGTGCATGTGATGTATGTAAGGGCAAGCACCAGCTATTAATAACCCATGTTTTCTGTATTTCTGTTGTTCCTTTCACCCAGGGATTCCACGGAGCTGACAGTGATGAAATTGGCTCCACTGCACCCATGAGAGGCAGATGGAGTTATTATCCCTGTCTTGCAGATAGAGAAGCTGCATGGCAAAATTAAGAGCATGGGATTTGTCCATGGAAGTCTGAGGCTAAATAAGGGTTAGGACCTGTATTTGATTCTTGAGTCTAACCAGATCTGAAGCTATTCATAGAGCTTGCAAAAGAGCTTAACAGAGATGCATCTCTTGGGCATCTTCCTTGATATCCTGTGTTCTTCTCACTTCTCTTCCTGTTTTCAAAAGCCTACATAAAAAATTAATAAATATGAATGTATTGTTTTATTATAGTTGACTCAGTGCAACTGAACAGCTCACAGCACAGGGAACAGCCAGCACTATATAAACCAGATGTCTTGTTCAAACACACTTGGTTCTTATACTACATCCTACTCTCTGCACGCTTCTTGGATCTGAAAATCACATTTTAACATGCACCGCTACCCCCGATCTTTTAATTCCTAATATATTATTTAAACAGAATGCGTCTGAGAATTAGTGTGGCAGAGACACTTCAAGAATATACGCTCCTTAAGCACTGCTGGTGTCGCTCAGCTGATCTGACAGTCTGTACACTTTGTAGGTATTAATTTGTGGATTTTGGACATCAGATCATCTTTCTGTTCTGTCTAGTGCATACTGTAACAGCAGGCCAGGAATATTGCTTTTGGGAGTAATTGTAAAATTAAATAAACCTTGATTTTTTCAAAACTATTCCATGGTGCAGTGCGACCAGTTACAGTGCAGGAGCTCAGGAAAGGCTGTGAGGAATTGGAGAGGAAACAGTGGATCTCAGAGGATAGAGGTGAGCCCAGTCAGCACCTCTGGTCAGAACAGCACTCAAACCCTGCCCCGGAGTGGGGCACATTTGTGGCCTCACCTTCTGTTCTGGCCCTATAGTGTTTGTACTGTCAGGAGAAAATAGACTCGAGCAACCTCACCTCTACATTAACAATGCTTTTTGGATGTTTCCAGCTCCTGCTGAAAGGCAGTCAACTCTGGGTTGAAGTGAGGCACTGCCTCAAAAGGAAGCAAAAACAAAAATGTACCTAACTGGAAATGCCAGGGAGCCAGGATACTCTCCCCAGCAGTGGGATTTAGCTCAGACGCCGTGGCCAACCTTGCTAACCTTACAAGAACAGCTCTTCAACGAACAGATCTGGTTCAAACCAAAACCAAACACAAATCCAGTTGCTCTCCCAAGGCTCGGTGCTCTCTCCAGAAACAGAGTGCCACCTACTGAGTCCCACATGGAATCTCCATCCTCTGCTTTGACGGGGAGGAATTGCTCCTTAATTCCTTTAAAGAGCTGCTGAAAACCTGCCCTTTTCCCCGGAGCAGCAGCTCCCTTCCCCCGTTCTGGATTGCAGTTGAATTAGACACTGCTGTGCTCACCACCAACTATCCTGACAGAAAGGAGGTCGCCCTGTAATTCCCAGCACCGCAAGTGAGGCTGGAAATAGAAATCATCTTTCGTAAAGAGCATATTAGCACATGTCAGGGTGGCTGGAGCCACAGTGAGAGGAAAGTTTACTCCAGAAAGCAGCCATTCACAGAGGAATCTGAACACAGAGGAGAGGGAAAGAGAAAAAGCAGGAAAAGATCCTTCCCTGTCTTTGGAAGCATTGCTTCTCCCAGACAGGAGTAGGCGTATTTCTGCCTGAGAGTTACAAACTTTGCTTTATCGCTGAGATAATGGGAGGAACACGGTGATTCACTGCTCCTAAACACACTAAGGGACACTTAACCAGCTACTGAATCCAGGAATTCATTTGTGAGTAGAATTCATTTATTTATAGGGAGTTACTCAAATACCTGTGTGCTTGGAAACCTCTTTGCCATGAACAGCCAGCAAAGAGACAGTCAAATGACTTACAAAAATATTCTGAACGCTCTGTAATAGGAAAAGACCGGGCTAAAGGAAAAGACAAACAGTTTTAATTCCTTCTGACCGGTCTATGCAAATAGTATGCGTCCTCTGCCATGCTGAATAAACCTCCTGAGAGCATTAGGAATTAGCTGTGCGCTAGGACAGCAGGAAGAGAAGAGCTCTGCCGTGCCCCAGCCTCCTCCAGAATTCCCTGGACGCCTGCTTCGGCAGCGCCGGCTGCTCCTCCTGCAGCCCCGGGTCCATGGCTCCCACTGAACGCCCTGCTGGGCAAACACACGGCAGAGTGGAGATCCCCCGGGGCTGGGGCGGGGGACAGGGGCTGTCCCCAAGTCGCCTGCACCCACCGATGCTCCAGCTGCCTCCTCCCGGGGCCTGGGGAGGCAGGGCTGGAGCTGGCAGGGACATCGCTCGTTCCCTCTGGACTGGGATGGTGAGGCCGCCGCGGTGCCTCGGCTGAACCAGTCGGAGGGACGGGGGGTTACCGGGATGGGCACGAGTCTGCTCGTGGTTCACCCCTGTCAAGGAGCACAAGGCCTGTGGGGCAGGGAGGGTTTGAAGTGTTTACATAAGCGGGTGCCTGACTGGGGATATCTCACAGTACAAACCCGGCGTGTCCCTGGGAGCACTTTGCATCGGGATCGCTTAAAACTCCTGCGCTGTCTCTGACAGCATTTTCATTGAATTCAGCTGTCAGTTCCACCCCAGGCAAGATATTTTCCAAGGTCTGTACTTAGCCTTTGACTTAGATTATCTTCAATCTACATAATTGCTCACCTAATCTCCTCTGAGCAGTGCCGAATTCCAAACCATGTTTCAAGTTTAGAACATATGCTCATATTATTACCTTAAAATATAATTACATGGGTTTCGGTAAGTGGAAAATTAAGAAACCTATTGCTTATGTAATACTCGGAAATGGCATTTGCAGTCCAAGCAAGGTAGCCTTTTTATTGCTTCTCTATCATTAATTTTTAAAGTAACACTACATTATTAAACAATAATCAACACCCTGCATTTTTCAAAGTAATGTTCAAACATTAATTAAATCCCAACAGATATAATTAGGAAGGTATTATCATCTGATATTACAGATAAACTATGAGGTGCTACAGATTGAAGTAACTTATTCAGAGGTAGAACTACCACCCAGAAAACAAGCTTGCCTATACTCAGAAAAGGTTTCCAGTCATGTTATAATCTGTAATTTGATCAGTAGCAGCAGAAGGAAAATTTCCTTTCTTTTCCATTGTAAAAATATAAATACCCATGTTACTTAGCAATATTTTTATTCCAGCTATAATAGTTGACAATTTGCAAACAACACGTTTGAGGCACTGATGCATTTAAGCAATTATAACAGAGTGCACTGTGAACGCTGCCCTTTCTTTAACTCACAGAACACAGGGCATTACAGCCATCTGAGCTGGCCTAAATTATCGGTTCTCTGAGAGCACCTACACTGCAGCCACTCTGCTGTTGGGCATCCTGGAGAGGTGGGACATCCAGAGGGACCTGGACAGGCTGGAGAGGTGTGTCCATGTGACCCTCATGAAATCCAACAAGCCCGAGTGCTGGTGCTGCCTCTGGGTCAGGGCAACTCCAAGCACAAATCCAGGCTGGGGGAGGAATGGATTGAGAGCAGCCCTGAGGAGGACTTGAGGCTTTTGGTGGATGAGAATCTGGACACATCCCAGCCACATGTGCAGGTACCAGAAGCCACCCTGTCCTGGGCTGATCCCACAGCAGGGGCAGCAGAGGAAGGGGGATTCTGCCCTCTGCCCCCTCAGGTGAGATCCCCCTGCAGAGCTGCCTCCAGCTCTGGGGAACAACAGCACAAGGAGGTGGAGCTGCTGGAGCGAGTCCAGAGGAGGCCACGGAGCTGCTCCAAGGGCTGGAGCCCCTCTGCCATGAGGAAGGGCTGAGAGAATTGGGATTGCTCAGCCTGGAGAAGAGAAGGCTTTTGGGTGACCTAATTGTGGCCTTCCAGTACCTGAAGGGAGCTGACAAGAAAGAAGGAGGGAGACTATTTACAAGGGCCTAGAGTGACAGGACAAGGGGGAATGGCTTTACTCTGACAGAGGACAGGATTAGATGGGATATTGGGAAGGAATTCTTCCCTGTGAGGGTGGTTGCCCAGGTTGCCCAGAGAAGCTGTGGCTGCCCCTGGATCCCTGGAAGTGTCCAAGGCCAGGTTGGATGGGGCTTGGAGCAACCTGGGATAGTGGAAGGTGTCCCTGCCCATGACAGGGGGCTGGGCAGGATGACCTTTAAAGGTCCCTTCCAACTCAAATTGTTCTATGATTCCATGTGACAGAGATTTTGACATGAGAATTCAGAAGCATTGAGGACTAGCAAAGCAGACCTTATATCAAGGACAATGTACCAAGGAGTGTGTTTGTCTGAACCAGGAAACAGCTCAGTGCCCAGTGCTCAGCTGCCTTTTCCATCAGGTATTAGCTAAGGAAAAATGGCAATGCCTTCACCTTGTGTGGGCCCTGCAGGGAGGGAGAACAAGCCACATGCCAGGACCTCCTGCAGAGCTGGGACACTCAGCATTGCCCATGGGAGCTGCCAGGGGAGTCACCAAGAAGCCAGTGGTGACTGTCCTTCACCAAACCTGCATTTACCAAGACACAGACATTTCTCTGGCCCCCATCTTGCCAGTCTGAAACAGGCTTTGTGAATCAGCCAAGCTGGACAGTCCTGACCTTTGCTGGAACAACTTCCTTGTGTTTCCTGGTTTTCTGCCTCAGAAGACCCAAGCACTTTGCATTGTCTTTGTGCTGAAGTGCACCAGTCATGGACCAAAACCACAGTACGAAAAGTATTGTTCAAGCACATGAGAAAACCACCGGAACCTTATCCCAAAGAGCTGCTGACACCCCTCCTCATAAGTGCATTTCACTTTCAGATTGGGAAGCTGATGACAGGAAAGCTGATGACAGGAAAACGGCACTCCGAGTATGAGATAGTGCTGTCGTTCCCTCAGGATGCTCCCGGTGCCAGGCAGTGTGAGTGAACTCCACAGCCAGTGCTATCCCTGAGCTCAGCTCCATGCATGGAGCCAACCCTGCAGGGTGTTGTTTCATTACAGTCTGGGGCAGGCAGGACAGGCAGGCTCACGGAGGTGCTGCTGCCAGCCTTGCACGTGTCCCGGGATAATGAGAGTTCTGGACATGCAATGTGTAGCCAGTGCCTGCCACCCAACTCTGCAGTGCTTAACAGAACTGTATAGGCATTTGCAGGAGTTTTATGTGCAGTCTGCCACTTGATGAATGCAAATGTATTGGAACACCTCCTCCCAATCCTCTGCAGACATACTGTACCACACAGAGACAGGATGCTCCTGCACTTCATGTCCAGTAATGCTGGAACACAAACATGGCATAAGGATAAGAAAAGTCACCGTGGATTCGGCACAAAGTACTCAATTGACCACTGTCCTTGACTCCTGCTGCCTTCCTGCCTGCAGATATCACCTTAACAAATTAAACCCTATCTTAAATCTATACTTAGAACCCAGTCTTCCCAGAAAGGCAAAAATAAACAAGTTTTCATTTCTTACACAGAGATAGCCACAAGAGACTTCGTTTGTTCCGGCTCTAAATTTGGAGCATGAAGGCCAATAGAGCACACATCCCATTTCCGACTAAAACAGCATTATTAATATTTTCTCACTTGCTTGGATACATCTATTAGTATCTCATGCAGAATTCCCCTGTAACAAGCTGCAAAAGCAGTGAAATATTTGTGGGTACTACTCATAGGAAAGCTTATTCCCTCTCCTTTTGAAGGCCCAGAGGACCAACAGTTATACACTGAACCCAGACAATTTATTGTCGTTCTCATGGCACCACTGAGGTGATCACAGATATAAACTGTTGTGCAGTGGAAATCCATTGCAGCAGTGGCTGGAGATGCCATGGGAAGATAACATGGTACAGATTCAGTGGGAGGTTTACAAGCACAAGATTCCTCCAGAAGGAAACCGGGGCAGACCCCGCTCTGACCTGTCTGGGTGCACTCCTCTCCCCAGTGGAGGGTCAGACACTTGGGGCTCCCTGCTGAGGGAAGGTGTAGCCTGAGTGCACAGCACTGCTGTGCTCTGGGGTTACCTCCTCAGAGCCACAGCCCTGCACAAGGTGTGTCTCACTCCGTGACTGGCTCAGCAAACCCCATCAGAAGGAACCTCCCACCCCACATCCTCCCAGGCTTAAAGAATTCAAGTACCATGTTCTATTTGTAGCATTTAACCAAAGCTCTCTGATGGCACAAAGCCCAGGCCAGGAGAGCTTAACCCTGTCTTCATAGCCCACCCTACTGCACTCATTAATATTTCTGGATTCCCCTCTGCTCTGCCAGCTCCACAGTGAATCCCAGAGGTTTTCAAGGTGTTGGATGTGTATTGATTCCACCTTGCTCCCAGAATACATTATGCATGAGCCTGCCATGCTAAGGGCCTGGCAATTCCACATTGTTTGATCTTCTGAAATCTCCTGCTTGTATGAATATGGAAAAGTTCCTCTTTGTTTGCTGCCCATTGATCCAGACATTGACCCTTCTCCGTGTGCATTTATCTCTGATGATTTAATAATGGAAAAGACCAATAAGCTGAGGAAAGGAAGGAAGCCCCTTCAGGGGGACCTATTGCCATGGAAACATGCCATATGTTGTTGTTGTAGACAACAGAGAGATCAATAAGGGCTGCAGCTTCCAAGTCATTGGGAATATGTTGTGGAATGTGAAGGATTAAAGCCCAAAGACATGCATAAGTTGTGACATTATCAAGTTCAGGCCCTGGCCTATATCCAACATCCAGCATGAGTCAAATCTTGATGCTCGGGCAGTCAGATCTGCATCAGAGAGCTCTGAATTGTCTCAAACATCACCCATGTTGGGCCAAGGGTTTGGTTTGTACACAGGTATATGAAGGAAAACAACTATCGATATCATCTATATGGAGGATACAGATATATATCCTAGAATTGTGGAATCACAGAATGGTTTGGGTTGGAAGGGACCTCAGAGCTTATCTTGTTCCCCAAACCAGCCATGGGCAGGGACACCTTCCACTATCCCAGGTTGCTCCAAGCCCCGTCCAACCTGGCCTTGGACACTTCCAGGGATGGGGCAGCCACAGCTTCTCTGGGCAGCCTGGGCCAGGGCCTCCCCACCTTCTGAGTGAAGAATTTCTTCCCAGTGTTCCATGTAACCCTTCCCTCTGGCAGTGGGAAGCCATTCCCCCTTGTCCTGTCACTCCAGGCCCTTGCAAATAATCTCTCTCCATCCTGTCAGTTCCTTTCAGGCACTGGAAGGCCACAATCAGGTCACCCAAAGCCTTCTCTTCTCCAGGCTGAACAATCCCAATTCTCTCAGCCTTTCCTCATGGCAGAGGGGCTCCAGCCCTTGGAGCAGCTCCGTGGCCTCCTCTGGACTCGCTCCAGCAGCTCCACCTCCTTGTGCTGCTGGACCCCAGAGCTGGAGGCAGCTCTGCAGGGGGGTCTCACCTGAGGGGGCAGAGGGGCAGAACCCCCCCTCCCCTGCTGCCCACACTGTGGGATCAGCCCAGGGCACAAGGGGTTCTGAGTATGTCTATTAGTTTAGAGTAGATGCAGAGGACACACAGCACGAACTCATGGGACAGGTATCTCCCACCACTACCTTTTTGGTGAGTTACAAGGATGACAGGCTGGGTTCTTAAATATTTTGTGTTGACGTGTCTCTCTTAATATGACTTTATGTGAGATGAGGATGTCAGCCTCACCACTAGGAAGCCAAATTTACTAAAATTAAACACTAAAATAAGGCAGAGAAATGACATGAGTCACAGAACTAGGTAAGAATCACAGTTTAGAAAGTGGGGGATGGTGGAGGGGACATTGCTGAGCTTTCTGCGAGCTGTTGGTTTGCTTTGGACTGACAAATTTATGCCCTCTTGCTCTGCAGCAGTCCACAAGGAAGTGACAAACACAGGCAGCAGAGAGATAAGTCATCTCTGCTCTTTCAGCCAGCTGAGAAAAAAACTTCCCGCCATCTGAGATGCTAAAAATGTTCCTCCTGGGTATTGCTGTGACACAGCTCAGTGTGGATTAGGAGTCACAACTCCACTCTCCCAAAATGGAAAGCAGGGGGAAATGGTCTCTTAAAGGCTTCCCACTGCCAGAGGGCAGGGTTAGATGGGATATTGGGAAGGAATTCTTCCCTGTGAGGGTGGTGAGACTCTGGCCCAGGTTGGCCAGAGAAGCTGTGGCTGCCCCATCCCTGGAAGTGTTGAAGGCCAGGATGGGGCTTGGAGCAACCTGGTGTGGTGGAAGGTGTCCCTGCCCATGGCAGGGGGTTGGAATGAGATGGTCTCTAAGGTTCCTTCCAAGCCAGTGCAGTCTGTGATTCCATGATTATTCCATCATCCAGGCTCTCATCGAGGCTCCCAGAGCCCTGTTTGGGGTGTGCACTGTAAGCTCTGAACCAAGCACTGCCAGTGCAACCATCTCCACAGCAGCTCACTCACCAGTGGGCTTGAGCAGCCTTAGAGACAACTCTCTGTGGTTTAGCTGAGTACCTGGCCATCCAATTCTCTAACAACGGAAGACCAACAAACACAGAAAGAGCTTCCTGTGCCTGAGGATGGATCGAACCTGAGCCTGATGCAGCTGCTGTTCAGCTACATGGAGCGATTCACCCGCCGAGGTACATCTCTGCTCACAGCCACACCTGCTCTCATATTCTCAACTTCTGAAGTTACCAGGATTTATGTCTGAGACAAGCAAGAGCATCTGCCAGACTTCAGCACCCGTGTACGCATTCCTACCACTCTGTGTGAGCCCTGGATATGCCAGATGGGGCAGGGAGAAAAAGTCTAACCTCTTTTCTGCTTAATGGCAGGGTGGGAATCCAAAAAGCTGCCAGAAAGAGGTAATAGAAAGTAGTTTGGGGTTTTCCAGTGGTCTTCTGTATGATCATATTCAAATCTGTCTCACTAAAGGCTCAAAACTTCCTAAACCAGATGCTCACTGAAGGGAGGGAGAGCCAGCATGACAGAGTATTGTTGGCTGCATGTGGCTCTCCACAGACCTGGAGGTTACACAGCACAGGGTGAGAACACCTGGGAGACAGAGTTCCCTCCCCAGTCAAATGCCTTCTTTACCAAGTGTTGCTTCTGGGTTAACAAACCTTGGCCAACAGCAATGGCAACTCTCCTGCGCATTTTCTGCCTACTCAGCGAATGTGGCTGAAGTGTTGGGGGAAGTGCCAAAGGAACAATGTGTAAGGACCACGGATTGGGATAGATGGAGGATAATTCCACTCCTACTGATCTGTATTACAGAATCAACACTGATTTACATCCTTACTTTAGCCCTGGTGGGCAATGTTCTTGCTGGCATCGCTGTTTCAGACAAGGCTGAGCACACAGTGCCATGAGCCTCTTCCTGTGGGGAAGAGAAGCTGGGGTGGAAGAGAGTAAGACATCGAAATGGTAATGAGGTACTGCCTATGTGTGCTGCAGTTTCAAGAGCACAAAATACTTTTCCTCCCCAACTCTCCCACTGCAAACATCAGACTTGTGTTTGAAATGAGTTGTTCAGGCTGGAATGGAGTACAATGAATCCTCAAAAAGACTAATGCTGCTGGGATCTTGGGGCTACTCAGGTACCTGAGACCCCAGACAAGAGATAAATCACCTTCCAAAAATGCAGCAGTTAAGGGAGGAAAAAAAAGTCCAATTGCTTCTGATTATTTTCAGTCTCAGAAGAAACTTACTGTGCTAAGGCTGAGCTCACCTACTGCATCCATGTGAGTCCACTGTCCCCTCTGAACATGGGATGCTGAATTAATTCCTGCACGTGCTGAAACGCTATGGAGCTCCCAGGAGACTGTTTCTCTTTTGACCTCAAAGCACGTTAGGGCAGGTGGTGGAGTCTCACCCTCAGTATCTGCCAGTGGGGGAAGCTGAGGCACGGAGAGGCAGCTATTCCAGAGTGCCTCGCTCACACACACGACCTCAGCAGAAAGGAGAAGAGAGACCAGGAATCCTCACACTCACTCGAGTGTCTGGGAGCTCCCAGCTTAGCCCTTCAGCTCCACAGAAGGGCAGATCCTCATGCAAGGAGCCCCTGGGCTGCAAAGCCCCTTCAGTTCCTGAGAAGCTGTTGTGGTTGTCCCCCCAAATGTTTCTGCACTGAACTGACTGAAATGAGGGAACCCAGCAAAAGCTGAAGGGCAGCAGGAGGCTTGGGGGAAATGAGGAGGGCCTGGAGCATACTCTAGGAGAATGGAAAACTCAGAAGCTGGACATTTGGAATATCTCCTCCCCAGAAAGGATACAGTCAGACACGTGCCCACAGAGGATGCTTTGAATCACCAGCTGAATCACACAGAACATGAAGAATTCAGTGGCCACGTTCAGGACATATAAGGCCTTTCCCCTCAAGTCAGACTGGTAGGAGCCAGTTTGGCTTTTCACCTTCACTGGGTGCCATGGAATGTGCCATGTACACTCCTGTAAAGGAAGCAGGTGATGAGATCCAGGCATTTCCACTTAGCACCTCTCATCCTTTTGCCAAGACAAAGGATGTTGACGGATCTCTCCTGCTCTTCCCAGGACACACTGCAAATTTCTGACTTCTGATCTTGGTGGTGTGGTGGGGATTCCCAGGGGATTCTCCTTTATCAAGTGTTGCAGGGTCTCAGTGACCCACACAGTCCTCCCCAGCCATTTGTTCCTGTCAAGAAGCCTTCCAGAGCAAGCTGGAACTGCAGCCTCTTCTCTCCTCACTGTTCCAAGTCCCCATTACGATAAAGGTGAATTTGCATAATAACTCTCCTTTAAAAAAATATACAAACCAGGAAAACATTGGTTGCAAAACTTGTTCCAGCAACTGCTGTAACTCTGATATCCAGTGCTGCTCCTCCAATATACAGAGTGCCAGAGACATGCAGACAAATAGTGATGGGCACCATTAAAAAATGCTTAGATAAATGTTTTCCAGTATGGGCTGGACTCGCTCTGCTCTACTTAAGTCAATGGAACACAGCCATTGAGCCCTGGGGGAGCAAGTGCCAGTCCTAAATCATTTCTTTGATTAATTGTTTTGGGGAAGGAAGAATTCATTAAGCATTCTGCTCAGCAATTAGAAATAAATATATTTTTAGAATGAACAACCTGCCAGAAACAAGTTGTTTCAGAAATATATTCAGCTTGCTGCAGCCCATTTTCCATCAATACATAACAGGGAGGCTCCAGCCTGCCAGCTTCCATCCTGCCTAGAGGGACACTGCAGGGAAAGGTAGGACAGTCCTGTCACCGAGGGACTACTTGTGATGTCTGCACCACTCAAGTTCAGACTGCTTGAGCAACCCACTAGAAAATAATGTACTTTCTCTGTATATTAGTATTCCAGACATAAAATGGGAATATATATCCTTGCTAGTTCACAGAAATATGACAAAGCTATTTCTACAAACAGCTGGGGCAGTGCAGATATGATAGTCATGAAAACCCAATAAATAATGTAAAAAACACTTTGGCATCAGGCTCAGACATGCTTCAAAGTGAATGTGAAATAACAATCTCTGCAAAGATTTTTGGACACGACCAGTATAATTGCCCCAACCTTCAGGTAGAACTGAAACACACAATTTGCTTTGCTGACACAGTAAATGATCACCAGAAAGACAGTGGGACAGGTACCTGTTCCAAGGCAGTGATAGTCAAACACTTCCCTATTGAAGGTGCAGATTCCATTAAATGAGTGTGTGTTTTAAATTACCCGTTTTAACTTTTAAACTCCCTTAGTGCAAGGCAGGAGCTCATCACAGGGTCTGTTCACACCTGAGCCCAGAGAACCACGTGGAGCTGTGAGATGGGCAGTGGCACTTTGCCCTCCCAGCCAGGCCAGGAAAATCTTCCTCTGTTCCTGAGTCTGGAAGAGGACACCCTAAAAGAACCTAAACATGCTCTGGGGTCTGAAAGTTACAGCCACAAAAGACTATTCCAGGCTTTTAAGTTTCATGTCTCAAAAGAAAAGACACGTCTTATCCCTTGGTTGTGGTGCCTAGAGGCAAATCTGTTCCCTGCTCCGTTTTGGGAATGTAGGATGGCAGCAATGTCTCAATGAATTCCAGCTTTTCCAAGAGGAACACACTCTCAAAGGGCCCTCTTCTCTAAAACATGAAATATCCTTGTAGTTTTTTATTTCTGCACACACAGGACCCAGTTTCAAGGCCACTGCAGCAGGATTTGATTTCAGTGGGAGCAGGGATGTGCTGGGGTACCACAGAAATGGGCTGGGAACTTGTGCACTTCAGTAACGCTGCATTCCGTGATTTCTAAGGTTTTCTTCAGTTAATCGAGTCCTTCTGTTTCAGTAAGCTTAGAGCAAGGCAAAAGCCAGGGTTCTTCTTGTTTCATCCCACCAGAAATGTCTGTGCTGTGACTCAGCCCAACTGGCTGGCACTTGGGAGATCACAGGGAGGGTGAGGAACAGGAGAAAGATGGTTCAGTGATGAGGGTACCTGGGAGAAAGCTCTGCAAGCCACTCCAGCCAACATCCTCAGTGCTCCGGTGGGGAACAGCAGAGGGTCTTTCACTGGAGTCCGGGAAAAGCAGAGAGCAGATTAGCTCTGCTCTCAAGTACATCGAAAACGCGTTAGATATTCAGATAGTAAATTAGGGATCTCCTGATGCAAGACATCAGTGAATCAGAAATAGCTGTTTTGTGGGTGAAGAGCAGAAAATTCAGTGCTCTAAAACACCCCTGCTGGAGCAACGGGCTCACTGAACCCTGCTTTGAAGATCCATTGCACAAACATCAAACTGTGAATGTAATCTGGAATCGCTGCCTTGTGCAGCATTAGCAGGTCTCAGACAGTGCCAGACACAGAGCCCACACGTGCCTCGGAGGTACGTGTAGGGAACCGGCCTGAGGTGCTTCCCAGGAGGAAAACTGATTCCCAGTGTCACCCCCACGAGCTGCAATGGATTCTCACCCATGCATTTGGCCCCATGTGTCTACTAATGAAACCTAATTTCAATGAAATGATCGTCAGTCCTTCTGTATCCATAAGAACTTCAGTGTGTGCAGAAATAACCTTACCCTTACCCAGCACTGTAGCAAGGCCAATGCTGAGGGGAAATGCAGCAGAACAACATCCAACTGCAGCTCCAGAGCAGGGCCTGAGTAAAGCTGAAGTACATTATCTGAACTGTACCACAATTATTCGCAGTGATATCTGCCTGCCTGGAAAGGCGAGTAGTTTGCTCTGTCAACAGCCACGGATTTATAAGGATCAGGGTATCTTATATTGCTACAAAACTACTTCATTTGGAATATCCTCCCTTCTGATTCCTGAGCTAACCAGGCCACATATATTTTGCCTTTCAAAACACAGTTTTCAAAGAGCTTATAAAGATTTCTCTCCCCTCCTCTTGGACCAGCTGTAGGAAAGCTGTGCTCCACCTTGAACTGGACAACTGGAGGTATAGCCAACATATATATATATGTCTTTTTCCCTAACTGGACTGCAGATCTTAGTATCCAGGTTTTGGGCAGGCACAAGTTTCCACTCACCTGTCCTTAGTTCAAAGAGGTGCCCTTTCCCTGGAAAAATCCTGGCCACAAGGATGTGTAGAGAAAGCAAGGCCTAGAGATTATTTGTGGGCCAGGCTGAGGAAATGTGAGTGACTCACGTCAAGGCATCTTGTTGAGCTCTTTCACAGCTTGTCTCTGCACTTCTTATCTAGGAAACTGGAAAGAAATGCTGATGGGCTGCCATTACTGAGAGAGTGTGTGTGTGTGATGATTACACTGGAGGAAGTGTTTCAGAACAGCTCAGCCTTGTGAAAGTAATACCCTAGAACAGCTGCCAAGTCCCAGAGGGGTTACGTCCCCAAGTCAGGCATGACTTCCATCCCTGTGTCTCCACAGCAATGCCCATGGACAGGCATCGTCTTTTCTATTCACCATGGGGTTTTAGGCCCTGCAAAGAGGGTTGTGCTGATTGGGGGACTGAGCTTTTGAGACAATTTGCTGCTTTTTATCCTGCTTTGAAATTTCAGCTCTGGGAAACATCGGACTAGAAAGACTCCCAAGGTGGTTCACGGTGGGAGGAAGAGAAAAAAAGAGGCAGTGGTGGTCTGGATGTGGGAATCACCATCCTGTGGTACCGGTGAGAGTGATCCTTGTAGAGATGTTTGACGTGCCCAGCTCTGGTTTACAGTGCTCACATCCCCATCATTCACAAGGCACTGTATTATTAATGCACCCCCGATGTTATGTATCACTTTCCCAAGCAGACTCATTCACACACACACAACACATCCACCCACATGCAGCAATGGTTAGACAGACACAAAGCATCCAGTAGCCAATTATTTGGGGTGGGAACAGCTTGCATTAGCTCATGATGAAGCTTAGCCTTAATTCTGCTGAGCTGGAGAGGCTGGAGCTGTGCGTTGCTCTCCTGACTGACTGCGGAGCTGGGAGCAGGGCAGATGATGTCAAGGCAAATCTTTTTTTGTCTGCACTGCAGATTTGGCTGTGTGAATTTACTTGCAAATGAGGCTTTCAGATCCCCTGTTCAAAAGCAGGAGTCCTAGGCCATTCCCACATCTGCCACTGTTAGCCCAAATTCCTGTTTGTGCTGCTAAAGGAGCTGCCTGTGTTTGGAAGGCTTGGGCCCAACTTCCAGTGAGTTCCTACAGACAATGAGAAGGCAGTGGAGTCCACCCTGTTTGGGTGATGGATTGGGAGCAGATGAGAGAGGAGTGCCTGTGCTGCAAAGGGACAGCAGAGGAGCTCAGTCACAAAGGGAATACACGACCCCAACGGTGGAACCTTCCATGAGGTTTTGCAAAAGCGAGGACTAGAAACTGTCCAAAATCAGTCGAGGTTTAGCCAAAAGTCACTGCCAAATGTGGAGTTTAAGCATGTCTAACCACAGCATACACGCTGTATGGCCCTGACCAAGGCTGGCACGATCCCAATCACACTTGTGTTTGCACTAAAAGCCAAAGATCACAACAGATTATCCAGAAGATTCAACAGTCAGCCAGCTGAAGGGATGTTTCTAAGGCTGCCACACCACAGAAAGGGACAGACATCTTGCCAGCTTCTGTGCCAGACCTGTTATTTGGGAGTGTTTACCAAAGTCAGGAGTCACATATTCCCAAAGAAAAGGGTAGCACACCTTGCAGAGCACATGACTAGCGAGAAAGAGATGGAACATTTTCTTTTTAGAGCATCTCCAAACCCCACGCAGGGGCTGCACAATTCTCATTTATGGACATAAAAGGTAAAATTCCTCCTGTCTCCCTCTCCCTGAAGGCTTTTTTCCTATCTTTTTCCAGCCTAGTTCTAAATATGCCAGACAATACAGTACCACACACGGAAATGTAGAGTGTTGGTAACCACTTTCCTTGTTAAGACAAAGGAGCCAATGACTCAGGAATCACCTAACAGTACATAGAGCCACTAATTTTTGTGGTCCTAACAAAAGGTGGACAAGGGGTGAGACCAAATCTACTGCAGTACACAAAAATGGAGAATCAAGAAGAAATTCTCACAAAACTGCCTTGTAGATAACAACCACACACCTGCTGACATCTACTCTGGCATCTGCTGTTACATTAAAATAGTTTACAGTCCTCCAGCACCTTCCATGCCCCCCGGCAGCAGTACCCCACTTTTTCAGAGTTGGAGAAATCAAGGCACAGAGTATCTGTCCAGGATGGCTCACAGGGTCCAAAACAGATGCCTGATTTGCCTTCCAGCTTGTCCTTCTGGCTGTTATACATTGCTTATGATTCAAAGTGCATCTGCAGCTAAATGAGCATGGGAGAATGATACAAATGCTTTGTATGGGCATCAAGGAGAACAGACCATCATCTGTAGTCTAGACTGGTCCTTTCTCCTGCCCTTCCCACAATTCACAGAAAAATAAGGATGAAAAAATACATTCCTCTTGTTATTAATAGAAGTATTAACTTGTGCATGCATAAGTACCTGAAAGCAAGGGGGAAAGGTCAAGCATCAGGAATTTGTGCTTAATGAAAGTGGGTTTGCTATCGTTAAAAAAGCTGCCCTGAGACAGTCATCACTATCATTTCTCTTATCACCTGGACTGTTGGGAGAGCTGGTCCAGGACACTGCCTTTGCACTGCCTCGCTGTGCAACTCCTGCTGCTCTGCAGAGAGCCAGGGTGTCACTGCACTGCCTCTCTGCACCACCTCCAGCTGGACACGGAGGTGGACAGAGGGGAGGGAACACACGGAGCAGGGCTGGATAATGAGGGGCCTCCCCGTCCCCCGGTGACACACAGCACGCACACGCTGCTCCTTCGCAGCTGAGCCGCTGCCCTGGGTGACAGTGTTAGAGCTGGGATGAGTGAGCGCCTTGCCCTGAAATCATGTGGGAAGGACTTATTAACTGGAGCCCCCCAGTCTCTGGAATGCAGCCGTTATCTCCCTCCCGAGCTTTGGAGCGCTGATAACTTTGCAAGACATTTCTTCCCCACACCCCGGCAAATCCAAATGCACTTCACCGTGTTTTCCATTCCCCCCCCGTGCTCAGGTGGAGCTGAGGATCACACTGTAACAGCGGCTCTGACCAGGAGAACCGACTCCCAGCAGAGCTCCCCTGCACACAGCCCCACCGGAGCTGAGCACAGGGATGAGGAGTTACTCCATGCACAGCCACCGATTCCCTGGCAGTCACAAGCACCCTGAGCACAGCTGTGAAAATCAAAATCCAGGAGTTCCAGCTCCTACACTGGAGTCAGCTGGCAACCTGCAGCTCCTCTCCTGCCTCTGAGCTCTGTAACAATGGACGCACAAACACAGACAACCCCTCCATCCAAAGAGGCAGAGATTTAAATCCTTAATTAGCACATTTGGACGAGTCACCACAAATGAGATTAGCTTTTGCACATCGCTGGGGAAGCTGCTGTGCCCCTATAATGTGCAAGTGGTGGACCCTCAAGCTGACCTTGGAATTCCCCTTTGGATGCTCATCTGCTTTGCTCTCTCGGCACTGTCTTCCCCGCTGCCTGCAGGGTCTCCTTGGGAGATAATAGCCTGGTCTTCCCACAGCCTGGAGCTGTGACCATATTTGATGTCAGCCACTGTGAATGTACTGCACTGAATGAGTAATTTCAATTTGAAAAGGCACTTCCCAGGTAGCAAACCTGGGTTAAAGGGCAGGAAAAGGTCTCTATAACAGCACCTTGTTAGCCCAGTCACAAATCTGCTCCCTCTTCTCTGTTTCTGGAGTCCTAAGTGCTGTTTCTGCTGACAAACCCCGGGTTTAGTGCTGTCAGCACTGCAGAGATGTGGAGCTGCACAGAGCCAAGCTGTGTTCTCCTGTGCCTCATGCTTCACCAAAATCCAGCCCACTCAATAAGGACACCTGGGCACTCCTCATGCTTGTCATACACAGAGCAGCTTTGATGTGGAGCCTCCAGGGTGAACATGCAGTGCCACCCGGGCAAGAAACCTCGTCCTGCCCTGTAGGCTGCCAAGTGACTGTTTTCCAACCATCTCAGTAAGAAATGCTCTGACTCGTGGCTGTGAGCGCTGTGCAGCTGCGGGGAAGAGGTCAGCTAAACAGTTCAGAAGGAACCCCTTCACCATAATGACTCTGACTCTTCTGCAACTAAAGCAAGTACATCTCATGAAGTCACAGATCCCTAGACAGCCAAAAGGCAGTGATGTCCCCAGTGGGTGCTGCCGGGCTCGAGAGATGGTTGTGGATACTGCACCTGCCCCAGCAGTCACACCGTGTGTGTGGGAGGGAAGCAGGAGAGGACACATGGAAATGAGCCCATGCTCTGTTACAGACCAGGAAAGGGATATCAGAGCACCCATCAGAGCTGGTGATTTTCTTAATTCTTTCCTTGGCCTCGAGTTCTGGAAATAGTCTCATCCTACCTCACACAGGAACAGCCTGGACCGTGATCAGCCACAGACCTCGAGGCATGAGCATTTAGGGGTGAAATCTCCCACTCTCAGGAGCCACTTCCCTCCAGCCTGGCCTTTCCCTTGCACTCAGCAGTGGAAATGGGTTTTTTGAAGTTCTCAAAAGCAGTTGGCACCTTTCTTTTTGAGTGACATTCATCTGTAGGTAAATTGATTTAATAGCTTGTTAGAGTGCCAATTAGAACCAACAATAACTCAATTGACCTATAACTGCTTTGGCACCAACACAGCTTTCAAAAATAAGAGAAAGGAAGAAATCTCTGCTCTGGCAGAGATGAGAGCTCAGATAGTTGGTTTCAAGAGCAAACTGAGGGATTCATGGACTTGCTAATGAGATGCTCATAACACATCAGAAACAAAGACAAATTTCAATGGTTTCAAGCTAAAATGACACTATGTTATCTCCAGACAAAGATCACTCTTTTATCTGCATAATAAATGGATTTCAGTGCAGCAGCAATGACTCCACAGCAGAAAAAACCTCAGTGCCACAGAAAGCACTAGCACAGTTACCTAACCAGAATAACATGGTATTGAAAACCCAAGTTTACCTCCTGATAATAGTACTGAGAAATCCTACACTGATTCCATGTCTATCTACTAACAAACATCTTCAGAAAACACATTTTTCCCTCAAATATAATCTGCTTCATACTAATGCAGTGGAGATTGTGCTTCTATACAAATTCATCGTTTTAAATACTTACCTCCGAGGATTGAGGTATTTCGAGTTTAAAAACCAGAAAACCAGAAAATGTTAGTAGAGTTTGTCTGAACATTGGCAGTGAGTGTCCAAGGATAGAAAGAAGGATAATGTGGAAGGGTTTTAAATTACTAGGCAAAAGGATCAATTCTTAAAACAGGAAGGGGACTGAGAAAACTGAGATTGTTTGAAGAGTCAGAAGGACAAGAGCAACTAAGAATATTTAGAAGGAGAGGGAACAAATTTGGAGAGACCCACCCAGGGAAAAACCTGAAGGATAAGGATGGAGACTGGAACTGGACTGAGGAAAGAGCCAAGTCAGCACACTGCAACTAGAACATTGCAAGGGGTGAGGGGAGATACTAAAAACTAAGATGAAATCTTAGTGATCAGATGCTAAGCTGCATATTGGGATGTAGGACTGGCTGGACAAGAATCCTGCCACAAGAAGCCTAGAAAATGGAGATGGGGCTGGTGGGATGAGAAACATAAACTTGAAACGAGGGATGGGGAAAAAAACAGGTTGGAGAGAGTGGGGCTGGAGGTGAAAAGGAGAAAACATCAGAGAGTTTGTTAAAGGCAGAGCGTGTTTCCCTTTGAAGCCTGGAGAGTCACCCAGGAATCTGGTGCATCCTCGTTCCCTTGCTGTAACTCCCTGCCATGGCCACTGCTGAATTCAGAGCAGAGGGCACAGCACAGCCTTGGGAAGATCCACACCTGCCAATGAATCCAGAGATATTATTATGCTGAGGATAAGGATTGATTTTATTTTTTAAAACCCTAACAACTGAACAAAGCTCTGTGTTAAGAACTGGACTGCAAAGTCAAAATGAAACAGCAGAAGGGAGGTTAGCTGTACATGTGGTTTTTTACAGTCTTTATATGGTTCAAACCACTTCTTCCCAGAGAGTTCATGCTTCCTTCAAGATGGGAGGAAGGGCCTGAGGCAGATGTGTGCAGGGAAGAGATCTCCTATAGGAGCTATATTTCTTGCACAATCTGGCAGGTTTGCAGTGGAAGAGATAAGGAACTGCAGAAGGAGATGTGATGGCCAGGGCAGGTGAGTGGTGCCCTCGAGACTCCCCCTCTGCCAAAAAGTTCCAGCAGAGGTGACAGACAGAGCACCCAATCCAAAACTGTAATTACAGTAATATTCTTAGATGATGATTAAAGAGAACATGATGTCATTGTTTACAGGGATGATTATTTTTTTGCTATAACAACAGACAAACTAACAACCACCAGAGCTTGGGAAGAGGGCGGGTGGGACCGGCATGGCTGTTTCCCAGTCTGGCTGCCCCCCCAGCCACGCTAAGACATGCTCCAAATCACACTGTCCCATCCTCTCAAAGCACCCATTGCTCTTAGAACAGGTGGCCATTAGCCCTGTGCCCTTGTCTTCTGGGTCCCAGGGCTGGCTGATTCCCTCCGGAGTGCCCTCAGGGCAGAGCTCTGAACACGAGGGAAGCTGGGCAAGGCCTCCTGCTCTGCCAGCCTGGGCCTCAGTTCCACTACACCAGGTCGTGGATGTTTTTGACCTCAGTCTCTTCAAGTCTCTGCCACCCCACTCTCACCTGGGCATGACAGTACCAGTTTCCCAGCCAGGGTGTCACAAAGGGAAATGAATGTTCATTGCTGTTATAGTTGAATATTTTATAAGTGCGAAAAATAAAAACAAGAGAAAAATTAACCTTCCCCCCCCAGATTAGGATCTGAGTAAGATGTAATAAAAAAGGTATGTTATCCTACAAGGGGGGTGGAGTAAATGTTAAATAGCTTTTCCCAAGGGAACCATCCCTGAGTGCACTGAGGGAGCCATGGGCTTCTATGGAAGAGATAACGTCTTCATCTGTTGGTAGGGACTGGTATGAAGAGCCTGAATTAAGTTCATGCAGAAAATCTTAGTCATAGCCCTTTGTTAAATCTAAATGTTTGCTTTAGTACTTATTTATGTTATTTTATGTCATTTTCCACATGTGAACATACATGAAAATACCATAATATTATATCATAGTCTTAAAATATATCCTGGGGATACACTGAGGTGTTTCATTTACTGAGGCCTCCCTGTTTTCAAGCTTGGGTCAGAACTTGCCTCATACACAAAGCTATATTCCTACATGGATTGTCTAGTGTGGGATTATTTACTTTCCACATGTGAACTGGGGTGTGAAGCATGTGATGACTTGCCCATGGACATGGGAAATATGGTTGCAATAGTTTGATTCCCTTAGTTCATGGCTACAAAACCACATTTTTTCTCTTGCAACTCGATTCCAAGCCCACTGGAGGCAACACAAACCCAATCCATGCTGCTCAGCACAGTTTGGATTATTCTTCATATTATTCCTGCTTGGATCCCTTCGTTCTGCTCCAGCAAACTGCCCTGGGAATTGACAGGAAAGTTCTCTGCAGCAAAGGCAGCAGGATCTGACTCCCCCCTCGGCTTGCAGCATCCCCATGTCATTCCAAGGCAACACACCACCAGCATGGAGAGAAAGAGAAGAGATCCAAGGCTGGGAGCTGCCCCTCCAAACCTGGGCCTGTCCACAGTTCCCGCTGGATTCCAACAACAGACACAGGTTCTGCTGCCACTCCAATGCTCCCTGACCTTCCCCTCCATGCAGAGCTTTCCCTGACCCAGAACCTCCATGTGCTGTACATTCAGCTCACACAATGGGCACTTTCATTGCTGTGAGCAGAGGGCAAGTCATGGGATCAGAGCTGCCACTGTGGGCAGCCCCTGAGCGTGGGCAGGAATGAAGCGAGGCTGGCACAAGAAGCAGCATTTTGGGTAGAAAAGGGCATTACTGTCTGAGAGCAGGGAGCAGCACCCACCTCAGGGAGCTGCCAAAGTCAGTGAGCACTGCTGGACACTCCACGAATTGTTTACCCTTCTAACAGAACAGGGAAAAGCTTCTCAGGGAAAAGAGTCTCCAGACAGAGCAGCACTCAGAGAGACTGGAAATCAGGTCTGCTCAGGAGAGTGGGAAAGGTAACCACACATCCTTCCCATCTTTGCTCAGTCCCACCAGTGATACTGGGTACAGATGTTTGGACTGTAATTAGTAGATCCCACTGATTCCCCCAAAGAAGGCAGGCTGCATGACACTGCAGCATGACGGGAAGCAAATGATTTTGTTCTTTCCCTACCTTATACCTCACACCTGAGCATCTATTTTTTTGGTGCCACAGAAATCTCCCCAGGGTCCCAGCAGCCAGGGAGTTCTGGCAGAGGAAGCAAACGAAATAATGGATCTGTTTGCAGGAAAGTATCACAAGTAAGGGAGAACAGAGAAGAAAAAAGAATCTAAAATCTGTAGCTGTGTGTGTTACCGAGTGGAATGTTTTCCATTGTTTTCAAAGAGACAGCAGCTTCTATTCTCTGTGAAGAAGTTAATAGATTACTGGGCAGTGAATAATGTGCAGTTCTATTTACATCCACTGTTTGGACTATTTTGGTCCCTCAGATAGTGTATCTGTTCTCAGGTCTTTCTAAAAGCAGCATGCTACACTTTTTTTGCAAGCAATTCTGGGCAGCAGCTACAACCCATATGCTTCAGTCAGCTACAAACTAGACAGATCGTTGTTTGTCTGGAATTTTTTTATTAAACCAATTGTACTGGATCAATGCTTCCTCTAAGCAATACATAACAATTCTATCATAACAATGCTATCTACCCAGTGAAAAAGCTTTCAGAGTCACAGATAAATGTTGATCTCGGAAATACAGTTTGGCTCTGCACCGATGTGCGATCAGCCACAGATGCAAACAAACTCCAGCAGCCAGCACATACATCTGCACCTCAGAAGAGAAGCCAGTACTCTGATTTTCATTAGACACCTTTTAAGAGCTTCTAGAACCAGCCCACTGCATTAGTCAGGAGTACTCAGGGGCACTGAGCTTGGTTTTTATAAAGGTCACTTGATGTCTTTTCCCCTCACAATGGACTAAAAGCAGAAATCAACAGAGCCTGAATCTATATTAATCTGCTTTACTCTTGGAGGGTCATAGATTTGCCACTGGAATTAGCCATATTAGATGCTAAAATGATAATTTAATGAGACAATGATGAAAGCCTCTGTTCTATTCTAAATCAGGAACTCCTCTCGCATAGTGCAAGGAGAAGCAACTCCATGAAGTCAGAGAATTACACCACTGTCATTTCACAGCAGTAAATTGGGCTGGAGCGTTCCATGCAAAACTTCCCATCTCAAGCTGTACTGAGACAGGAGTCACGAGGTCTGGAGCTCCACCAAAATGCCTGGAGATGCACCTCTCTCTCAGAGGGGAAACTGGTTTCTCCAAAAAGACAGAAAGCAAGCTCGGGGTCTAAATAATTATTAACTTGAAACTGGTACCCCAAATGCTGCTACACAGCTTTGGTGACAGCAAAGTGCAGGATAATGGAGCCTCATTCCTCCATGATCATTCCGACTGCTCCGGGATCTGCACCCATCTCTAGCACGGAGCAACTGGGCATTGCACTGCGTAATTCCCAAGGCACAAACCACACTCCTTTGGGTCAAGGATATTGCAAATATTTTGGTAATATCTGCTCTTTGGTGCAGTCTGCTGCATTCCAGAGGTCAAAAAACGCTATTCGTATTCATGTGAGTTGTTTCCAAGACAGATGCTTTAGTAGAGGGGAAGAAGGAATACAAAGCCCGAGCAGAATCTGGAAGGCTCCCACTCCTCTCCTTCAAGGCAGCCTTTGTTCACAGGTCATTTTCCTTGGAAGCCCACACCTGTTCTCTAAGCAGCATCCATATTCCAGCAGACATGCTGCAAGTGATCTAGGGACAGGGGTGAGCAAAGTTCCCCCCAAAATATCCCTCCTGACCAGACAGTGGTGCCTCCAGCTCCCCCTGGCCTTGTGCACCCTCAGTCCCACTGCCCCATCCGAGGCTGGCAGGTGACAGCAGGGACACAGCCCATGTCGGTGTGCTGGCCTTCCACACCACTTCAGAAGAAACACAAGGCAGGGAGATATCAGCCCACCTGGAATCTGCCCCCAAGCAGGTCTTGCCCCAGGGTACAGACACCCAACTCACTGTGCCTTCTCTGCACAAATTCCCAGCTACGTCAGGGCAGGATTATGTTCTAATATCAAGAGTCATCCATGCATTCATAGAGATCTGCATGCACACAACAGCTCAGTGCTCGGTGGGATCATCTGGCTGGGGGGAGTTGGAGCTTGCCAGCATATTTCATTCCTTTGTGCAAGGCTAGGAGTGGCCAAGTGCCTCAGAAATAAAAACTTACCTCATCATTTTAACAAATAAGCACTGGTTCAGTAAGAACCTTAAAAATCCAAACTCTTAGGACCATCTCACCTTGGGCAAGGTGGTTACAACTCAGCTACTGCTCTCAAGTTTGCCAGGCTGGTTCTATGCTGAAACAGTCATAAGGATGGAAGGGAATAAACCCACTATACAGAGACACAAAGACATGCAAACTGAATGCTGCTTTTGCATAAATCCAAATACAGTCCAGAGACTAAATCCAAAATTCCTTGAGGGTGTGACATACAGAGAACACCTTGCTAAAATAACCCAAGAAAACACAGTTGTTAGTTTTTAACTCCAGACTCGTGGCAAATAACGCAAAGATCTACAGCCAAGAGTATGAATTAGGGTTTGCTCTTTTTAAAGCTGATCAGTGTCTCATTTCAGTGTTTGTGAGCTATTGCTCGATCAGTCCCAACTGGGAGGCTATTTTATAGTCCTTCCAGTCTGGGATTGGGCAGGATTGTGCTTGCAAGCACTATGTATAATGCTGTAGCTACTGGAAGCCCTCAAAAGCTCACTCAGCTGTGTGCTTGGGACACTTGAATGCACTGAATTTAAATGACAGTGCAGTCTTCCAACTCACATAGCCTTCTAATAACATTTGTTAATCCAAGCAAATATCAAGGAATCTGGTCAGTGCCAGTGCTGAATCTGCTCAGCGTGTGGGCTACTTGCTAAATCCCTAATAGGTAGTGTCAAGAGGTTTCTGACATGGCTGTTTGGGCACCCAAATCCACCCTGGAGCTCCTTCCTGCAATTACCTTGCTGACTGTATTTTAGGGAATATTACCAGGTTTCTTGTGAAGAGTCCAAAAATTCAATAAAATCATGTAGTGTGACAGATACGTGTTTGAATAATGTTCTTCTACCATGTGCTTTTAAATGTGAGATGTAAGCCTGTTGTAATTAAAGTTGAAGCAATAAACCTTAGCCATTGATTGCACTAAGTAATTAATTATTGATTGCAGTACTTCACATACATATTGCAGAGGACAATTCACCTGTGCAGTAGATGACACTTTGCTCAGAAATACCCAAACACAACCCCTCTGCTGTGCAGAACTACACAATAACTGGCTCTAGGGTTTACAAGTTAGTTTCCTTATTAACCTCCATGGAAATGTTGCCATTACTTTCATAAAGCCAGTGTTAACTATTCCCTATCCAGATTAAATTTGGAAATAAGGATGTACACACGCAAAAGAGAGGATCTTTCTCTGTAAGACTCTGAAGGTGTTAAGTTCCTTCTCAATGAATGCTGCCATCCCCTGCACATACCAATTCCTGACAAGCCATGCTGCAGTAAGACACTGTAAGGAGCAGCAACAGTAGCAACATCCTTCCCTAACTCTTGGGGAAGGAAAAGGGAGAAAGGACTCTGAGGTGTGAAAATGGGAAGCATTAGTCAGGCAGAGCACACATTCTGAACTGGGCATGTAGGACTAGTTAAGCAGCAGACACCACGCTTTTAGTCTGGAGTTGTGCATCAGGTGGGAACATTTTTCCCCATTTACACTGAACTTAAGGAGAGCCTTTCCCCTTACATTAAGCCAAAGCAAGAGATATTTGCTGGTTTAAAAACACAACTGAAAATTAATAATTGTGTGGGGCACTAAAATTAAGGTTAAATGTAAATGAAACCTGCAGATTGTTTGAGTGGAGCAGATCTTGGATGTGTCCTCCAGCTCCCCTGACTAGGAGATGAGCAAGGAAAGTTCTGTTGGGGTGGGTGCACGGTGCAGGAGGTCATGTGGGAAAGGGCAGACCAGCTGGTTTGGAGTGGATCAGGAAGGGGGGGATTGTACCTGAAGTCGCTGTAGGGGTGGATGATCCAGAACCCGGCAGACTTAACCCTCTCCTGCTCCCTCTCCACGGCCTTCTGGCTGCCAAACATCCTCAAGGAGAATTTGTTGACCCCCGGCTGGAGCATGGCCCCGAACTGCCTCTGCATGAAACCGGCTTGGCCCAGCCTCTGCTCCTCATCTGGGGTGATCTGGTCGCACCCTCCACCTCCTTCCACTTTGATGGAAGTGGAGGAGCAGGCCCGGGGGGGCTGCTGAGGCTCCGGGGGGGACGCGGGCGGTGGGGGCGCCGGCAGCCCCTGCTCCAGCTCCCCACTGCCGGGGGGGCTCTTGTCCTCGCTGGGGGAGGCCGGCTCCCCTTCGCCGCCGATCAGCCTCTTCTCCTCGGCCGCGTCGTGGAGGTGCCTGCTGGTCAGCGAGGACAGGCTCCCTTTGAAGCGGCGGCAGTCCCCGTTGGTGCTGGTCTTGGCGCCCTTGCCGCCGGCCTCCGTCTCCAGGAGGCCGGGGTCCCCCCCTCTGCCGGGGTCCCCCCCGAGGGCCCGGGTGCTCCCAGCAGAGGGCGAAGGCAGTGGCTTCAGCCTGATGCTTTTCCTCCGGGTGTCCTTGTCGCTGTCATCCTCCTCGTCCATGATCGACGCCTTGGGTCCGATCTGCTGGGGCAGGCTGTAGAGCCTCTTGCGCATGGAGGGGGGCAGCTTGTCCATGGCCGATACTGCTGCTGCTGCTGCTCAGTGAGAGGGAGAGACCCCCGCTCTGCCCAGGGAGGGGAACCGGCACTGCCCCCAGGCCCCTGCCCCCAGCTCAAGGGGCAGAGGGGACCAGAGACTGGCGTGTCATCTCCTTACCAGGCTGTGGCATCCACAGGCTCTGCATCAAAACACAGCCTCTGCATCCAGAAGGGAAGGGAAGGAGAAAAAAAAACAAAACAAAACAAAACAAAAAAAAACAAAAAAGAGGGAAGGCAAAAAATCCCCCCCTTCTTCCCCGTTGTCCCGATTTGGCTACTTGCTGCTTGTCTTCCCTTGGTGAGTGTTACTGCAATCCCCGTCTGCTCAGATCCTGAGCACTGGGCAAGAAGTCTAGAGGAGAGCCACACACTCCTGGCTGGAAGGCGAGGGAGGGCGGTAGCGGCAGCAGCAGCCGCCTTGCCATGTTGGCTTCGAGATGCAAATGTGCCGTGTCTCCCGGCGGGCAGACATCATCCGGAAAGCGAAGCTCAAACCCGGGTGCCTCAAACTCCTCAACCTGCCGGCCAATAACACAATGAACTGCAACCTGCAGCGGCCACTGCTTGCTTACATCACTGTCATCACTTATTCCTCATGCAGCCCCTGCTCCTGGGAATATTCATGAAGCGATCCCATTCTATTGGGTTGCCATAGGAGCGACTACTGCACACAGGCTCTGCCTACCTGAGACAGCACCCGGGCTTCTTAAAGGGGCAACGCCCGGCGGGCGCGGGGCTGCTCCCGCCGCTCCTGCGGGCACCGGGCGCTGCGGAGCCGCGGGGCCGGGCAGCGCTGGGCTCCGGGCCAGCCGGGGCTTATCGGCCACGAGCACCGGGCCGCCGCGAATTTAAAAATAGCAGCATCACAAACATGAAAAAAAAAAATAAATAGGAGAGAGAATATTCCTTTTCCCTTAGATGCGGGCGATCCCTACTCCTCCTGGAGGTGTGGCTGCTGGAGGGCAGGTTTGCTTGTGTGGGCACGGGGGGTTTTGTGGGAAGGGGCGATTCCAAATCTAAAGGGAAAGCAGCGGTTCACCTTGAAAATCTCACTTGCATGCAAAACAGGGGCTAGGGGAGTGCCTGTCTTGCCTAGCAGAAGTTTGCCTGCTGGGAACAAGCTGCGTTCGCACCCGTCCGCAGAGTGCCGAAGGGTCGGAAGGATCTTTTTTCCTTGGCTGCCTCGCTCCCCGTTAGCCATGCAAACCCGGTACTGTGCCTCCCCTGCGGGGTTGGATCTGTAGAAGCCATTAAATAAAAAAATAAAAGCAAGCCGCATCTCCGAGAGCTCCCCCGCTGGATTGAGGGAGGCTGGGCTGGGCTGGGCTGGCGGAGGCAGTGGGATGCGTGGGCTCTCCCTGCGACGCGGGGAAACCCACTTCCCAGTGGGCACCTGAGTCAGCACTTCCTGCGGCTCACCCGCCACCGGCGCGGCTCCGGGGGACGCTCCTGGGAAAAGAACAGCTCCGCGTGGGAATCCTCCTGCCTTCACTGCTGGCCACAATGCACCCCGTGTAACAGAGGCCAAAGCAGCTGAAATCAGACATTTCCCTTTTGGTATTTGAGAGGGGGCTTTCGGAGAAAAGGAGGTAAAGAGGTAGCAATCAGCCGCGCCTGTGCTTATTTGGGAGTGGCTGCTTATCCTGTGATGTTTAAGACTGATAAACTAGTTCGGATTATTTCCTAGTGTCGAGCCTTTGAAACCAGTGGAGTTAAATTATGAATCTTTTTGGCCATACGAGAGACTTTTGTATATATTTTTGTGTCAATTCAGCATTTCAGGCTTTCTAGAATATTTGTTGTTTCAGACATTTAAGATCCCACCTGCTAGGCAAAGACAGGGAGGCTGAACACAGGCAAGGAATGCCCACTGCAAGCAGGGAGGAAATCGTCACCACCGCTGCAGTTCTGCTTTCCTGAGCAAATATTCACCTCTTCCCTCCCAGGAGTCACTCGCCATAGGTAACTTTGCCATTTAAAGCAGCACATTTCCTTTAGGAAATGCCATGATCAGCAGTGACTTCACCACACACACACACACACACAGCACATGCTTCCTCATCTTTGTTTGCCTGCTCTCTCCTGAATCCCTTCCTGATGTGTTCACCTGCTCCTCTTCTCCTCCCACCTCCTGGCACAACCCAGACTGGCTGTGACTCATTTCAAATACTCTACAGTGCAGCTACCCAGCACAAATATTATTTAATAGTATTACTTTTTTCACAATTTCTGATAGAACAAGCTTTTCTGGGGAAATAACTCTCAATTTTCAAATGTTCCTGGAGATCAAATAACGTGAATTAGGCCAGTGAGAGCAATAAAGGTCTTTTCCCTCTTCTTGTTCCCTCCTCCAGGCACTGGGGATGCTGAGGTGTAAGCACTTGTGCTCCTCAGCTGCAATCAAGTGCCTTCCAAAAGGCTGTGTTTTGATTAACGAGGTGCACAGCATCCAAAACTGATGCAGCTTCTTAAAGACAGTCCCTGATGTTCCGAGAGAATGACAGAGCAGTAAAGGACGTGCTCAAGGAATCGAGCTGTTTGTTCTCCTTCAGCTTTAGGTATTCCAGCGCTCGGAATATCCCCACACTCCGTTCCCTGGCCTTCCTGGGATGTTCCCAGAGTGCTGCCTTACTTGGTGACACAAATCAGATCCTCTGACAGAGACACAACAGGGCAGCCGAGCAGCAGAGTCCTCCTGCATCACCTCTGCAGCAGGAAGGAAATGCTCAGGAGCACAGACTGAGTCAGGGCCTGGCACTCTGCTGCACCATTCCAGAAACACCCAGAGATCCCCGTGCCTGGAATTCTGGCTGGCACTTCCCAGCCACCACTGTCCAGGCTATGTACCACGCATACAGACCACAGGTACCTTTACATCTCTCTATAAAGCATTAAGCTTCGTGGAATCACCCAAGGTGCTCAGTCCAGAAGGTACATTTTTGTGCACCTCTGTCTCCGAGTTTGGGTTCCTAAACACTTCTAAAAACTTACAGGGGTTACAGGTACCAAACTCAGAGGAATTTTTCAAGTCCTTAAAATGTAATGACAATTTTGTGTCCAGAGGACTTCAAAGTAATGATATTTTATTTGAGAGCCTTCTAAGAACTAAGTGCAGGGAGATGGGAATTATCCTTGTCTAATGGTATGAAACTACTATCGTGAACATAATTTATTGCTGGCATTATGGCAGTGCTTTCCATGTCAGCAAATGAACCTTTATAGACATATTTTTAGAATATTTAAGAAAAGCCAGGCCTGCTGGAGGTCTAAGTCTTACCTATCACTGGCTCACAGTACATTCAAAGGGGGTATAGAGAAGTCACCTGTCAGGAAAAGGTAGAACTGTTTTTGAGGGAAGTTACCTCCCTTTAAACAATATTTGTCAGACTCTGCTCCAAGACTTGGCATAGATACAAAGGGAATGGATTTAGTAGAGAGAATGCAGGTGAAGCAGCCAAAGATTCATTTGTTTCTGAAGGAATTTTGCCAGCTCAGATATAGATATATATGGAATATGTATTTATGGAATATATATATATGGTGCTATTTTATTAAAAAGCCAGTGCTGCAATGCAAATGTGAAAAATGACGTTCCAAATGAAGCCAGGACTACAGAAGAATAGACTGAGAGCCATCAAATCTGATATCCTGTAGCTCAGGGAACAGCAGCGGTGCAAGCTGGTCTTTTAGGACCACCTTTGCTTGGGTCAGAGATTCACCCTTGAACTTCTAAATTCTCAGATGAAAATGGAGTCAATGAACATGTGGTATAGCTTGGAAGAACAGGAGCAAGTCCTTTCAAAGCTGCCTATTGTTCTTAGCAGGCAGCAAGTAACTCATAATTGGCATTTGAAACTCATGAAATATTCAACACTACAAAACAGGGAAATTCTACCTTAGAGTTTTCCTGGTAGAGTCTGCATTTGCTGCCTCTGCAGCTTATATTATACCTAGAAGATAATGAAGAAATAATAATGATAAATACACAAATCCTATCTCCCCCTCGGCCCTATTAATTACCCAAGTGTGCTGTCACACTGTACTCATTGAAATTCAGCCAGGGCTTTCTTATGGCTCTGTGCTGTTCCTTATGGGAGCTGTAAAGTGGGGGACTGAACTGCTGGAACATGTGCTGAGGCCTATTTAGGGCAGAGCCAAGAGGGCACCTGAGCATCTGTCTGGATCAAGGAAACAGCTGAGCAATGGGAAGTGAGATCCAGGCCGGGATGCTGGGCTCAGGGGAGCCAGCCCACAGGGCAGGGGGACAGGGAAGAGTCCCACAGAGCTGGATGTCAGGATGGAAGGGAAAAGTCCAGCTTTGCTGTGCAAGAATTGCCTTGGGTTTTCAGAAAGAACGGTTCAAAGTCCATCAGTGGGAGCAGAGAGACACTGAACAGATCCCTGACAACGACAGGCTGTGGAGCCTGGCAAGAGAGGCAGCAGCAGGAGAGGAGATACACAACAGGACAGAAAAGCTTCTATCAGGAAGTGCTTGGAAAGCAATATTCATTCCAACTTCCAGTGGTAAACAAATCTGGAGCAATCCCACTCTCTTCACCCTTATAAGCAAGACCAAAATATGAGCACTTGTGTAGGATATAAGGGGGTTGCTGGAATGTGCTTACAGCTGACAAACAGCTTTGCCACCCCGGACTGCAAAAGGAAATGTTACCCAAAGAATCGGCCACGTTGGTGTCTATGGAAAGAAGTCACAGACTCTGCAGAAAATACCCCCCTGAGATTTTCAGGATGTTGAGATGTTTTGCAAAAGCTGGTAATCCTTGCTGGAGCAAGTAGCTGAAAATCCTAGCTAGGAACGGATTGATTAGCATGAGCATCTCGCCACCTGACCTTTAATGTTCCCCTTGGAGAACAGAAACCTTCAGAGAAATAGAAAAGCAGAGACAGGTAGCCATATACAAAGCTCTGAAGAAGAGAAATGACACAGAGGAGCTGCTGAGATTGGAGCAACTATATGATTTAGACACAATTACTTTTAGGTTATAAAATTTTTACATTATGGTCTAAACTCTACCAATGAATTCTCCAATATTCACAGTGAAATGCTCCTATTGAGCTTGCATCTTGAACTTCAATAAAATTTCCCTTCCAGATGTATATTCCATCAAATTTCCATTTAGAAACCAAGCACTAGCTTATTTTTCTACCCTGATGAGCAATTATTCAGGTTTGGGTTCAGACAGCGTGGGGAGGTTTGCTCAGTCTGGATCAGCTCAGTGACTGTCAAATGAGTCTGTCTTTCACCAGTGTTTCATGAGCTGCAGCCTCACAGAGAACAAGGGATCCTCTCCCGAGCCTGTCCCACCGAGACATCTCCTGTCTGCATCAACTGGACTATTTTGGATTATCATGCAGCGCTGGATTTGTTGGGAAATGTGCCACTGTCTCCCACAACAGCAGTGGCAGCCTCCAACTTGGGGACGTCCAGACTCTGCTCTTAGTGAGCTGCCTTCTGCCAGGGCTGACTTTAACCCTCTCTCTTCCTCAGAAGTAGTTAATCAAACAAACCCAACATCATGTTTCCAAAACCAAAGTTTCCAGCCATACCAACTGTCAGGCACTTTACAGCTCTGACTTAAGAACTCATAATCCTCATGGATGTACCTCAGCAATGCCTCCCTCCATCCAATTGCTGAAGACAGGCAGAAGACTGAAAAATTTGAAATAAGATACTAATTAGAAACAAGATGCTGTGTGAGCAAAATGGCAATGGAAGAAATGTCCCATAGATTTATGCCTTGTGACTGGAGTCTACCATGTCTGATGTGCAGGATCCTACACAAACCTTTCCTCCATAATTCACAGTTGGACTGTCATGGTCTAGTCATTTATTGATGCTGGTGCCGTGGGCTGCAGCAGCTTTGAGCAGAAGGCCCTCAGAGATCCCTTGAAACCTAAATTACCCTTTAATTCCATGATTCTGTGACTCAAGAGGAATTCTCTCTTTACTCCAGCCACCTACTTCCTATGTAGGAAGATATTTTCTTTGAGACAAAATCCCTCTGTCAAATTAGTTTTAAACCATCAAACAGGTTGCAATGGTAGTAGGAGGGAGCTGACAGCCTGATGGGTACCAGGCATGACTTTGTAAGCTTCACTTCCTCGGGCAGGCAGCTAGAAGGCATGTCATGATTTTGGAGAACAAACTCAGACATTTCCACACTGATTCAGAATTTCTAAACTCCTAAGAACAGCCAAATTGCAAAGCCAGGCTTAGTCAGCACATCTAAACCATATGGCAGGAGAAGAGCTTCCAGCAGAAGATCCCAGGTGATCATTGCCCCTTACAGACACAGGGGTGTTTCAGGCAGTTACCCCTCCCACTTGGTACCTGAAATGGAGGAGAACTTCACTGCCCATGAAAACAAGGCCAAAGGCAAGGGAGATCCAGTATTTCTGCCTGCAGTTCATTGTTACTGGTGTAAGTACATCCTCTACAAACAAGCAAACAGGTTAGGCCACTCTGAGTCCTCGAGACATTCCCATTATCCTGGAGGGAAGAGTGATTTGTGCCACTGCCATGTCTGTGGCTCAGCAGCAGCACCAGCAATGTCAATAAGTAAAGGGGAAAGGCTTCACTTGATAAGGCTGCAAATCATTCTGAGATTAAAATAAAGGCCTTCTTTGTCTGGGCTTTGCTTTTCGAAACCAGCCTTTGGGGGTACTGCCTGGAGCCCACTCAGCACCAGAAGGGTCTTGTGGTTATCCTAAATCTGGAGGTTATCCCAAATCTGGAGGTGACCTCCTGGAGTTTGTGCCTGCCTATGTCTACACATGCACATTTGTGCTTGAGCTGATCAAGCTTTTGCCTCAATTCTGGATCAAAAATGCACTCCAGGTCCAATTTGGGCCTCTGTCTGTCATTTGTTACTGTTGTTTAAGCACAGGTGTTACTGAAGCATCTAGAAAATGCAGCTGAGACCAAAACCCAGCAGAGAAACACAACATGGCAGCAGAGTAACAAGCTCGTGCTCTTTGAATGCCAGCTCAGTGCTGTTTCCTTTCTGCTTGTTTAGGTTTAGAGAAAGCTTTGCTGAGAGGAGCTAGGGCAGGGAAAACACAGAGGAGGGGGGATCCAAAGCAGAAGAGCAGGGCAGAGTTCTGTAAGGACATGGGAAGAGGGCAGGGGGAGAATTGTCTGCATTGCATTCACCTGGATGATAAAGTTGTGCTGCAGTGCCACCATTAAGGAGGGGCTGAACTTCCATTATAAGATTCTTTATGGTCATTCTTCATCTCAACCACCTAAGCTGAGATTCTGAAAACCTTATCTTTACCAAAAAAAGAATTTCCTTCTTTTGAAAGATAAAGCAAAACCTGCTGGTTTTGGAAACAAGAAGGCAGTATGTGTAGAAGGGGAAAAAAAAAAAAGAGAAAATGCACTTTTTTTTCCTCTTTTTTAAATGGTATTTTAGGAACCAATGTATTACCCAAGTGGCTAATAATGAGATTTGGACTTCCAAATCAAAGGAAGTGCAAGTGCTGTACACTTGTCAAAGATTAAATACTCAGTAAACCCAGAAAGGTGGAGGCAGAAGGTTCATTCTGCGTTTTCTTACCTGTCCCTGCCCTTCCCTGGATGCCCCTTGCCATCCACATTCAGACTGTATGGCCTTGTGCTAATTAAAATCTATCCTGCAGGCATCTCCCTGGTTCTCAGGCAAACAGGGCAAGGACTAGCTCAGATTTCCTCTTCCCCAGTGCCACGGGAGCTGGCTCTGATTAAACAATGCCAAGTGCTCGATGCTCCCTGAGCTGATGAGCAGCAGGGAGTGCCCAGCCCTGCCCACCCAGGGACTCCCCACTGATTGATTTTACCAGCCTGTGTTTTCATTTGTTTTCAACACTCTGCTGACCTTTGTGTAAGGGTTTAAACAAAGCTCTGCAGACTCTTGAGGCCATTGCCTTGATGGTATCAGTTCATCACTGTATAAACGTGGCTCAGTGGATGGCAGCCCTGTGTGTGTTTTTGTGAGGGGAGGGATCCCGCTCACCCGGCTCTTCTGTGAAGACTGAAGCTTTTTTTTGGTGAAATCAATGAGAAACTGCATCTAATGTTACTGCAAGGGCAGGACAACACAGAGTATAGATGCTGCTTCCTGGACTCTGTCTCCTTTTCACACAACGCCCTTTCCCATGTGAATTGTAGAAACACTCCTGGGAGCAGGACAGAAGACAGGCCTTCCTGATTTTCCCCTAAACCATTAGCTGACAGAATCATATTCCCTCCTGTGCTCTCCTACTGCCTGATGGTATCTTAAATCTTCTGTTCAATGGAGCAACTTCACAAAGATGCTTCCTGTGGGACACCAGGGAAACAGGAAAATGGCATTTGCTTCACCATCTGCAATTTAGGAGGATGAAAACAGTTCTTTTTTTTGTTTTTTTTTTTTTTTTAAGAAAAAAGCTTAAATCTTTCTGACAGGGTTCTAGATGATGTGACAGTGTATGCAGCCCCACACAGGGTTGACCTGTGGCGGGATGATGTGGAGAAGCAATCTGTGGCCACTTGATTGTGGCTCAGCTGCTTCCTGCTGGGCACACAGGCTGCCCTGGAGAGCTGCTCCAGTGCCCCACCCTGGGCTTGGCTGGGCCCTCAGGAGTTCCACACTGCAGAATGCCTTGGAGCACTTCTGTCCTTCACTGGAACTGGCACACAGCCTTGCCCGAGGTCACACAGCCCATCTGTCCCTTCAGCTTCCCAGGTTATCCGTGTTCCGGTGGTGTCTGCAGAACACGAGCAGTTCTGTTCCTGTTCAGGGGGGCTGTAACACCCCTGTGTACATCCAGATAGACAAACCAGCTTAGTAAAGCACACCTGGACACCACCACCACTTCCTGCTGCTCCCCTGGAGAGATGTCGGACTGGAGAGCACTCTGGAGCTGGTGACATCTCAGTGCACACTCTACTCCAGAGGGAGCACTTCAGCTTACACAACAACCACCACCACTTTCCCCCTTCTGAGCAACTTCATGTCACAGCTGATGCTTGACAAGCTGCTGTTCAGAGTCTGCTCAAAGGAATATTGTATATTTTATTAGCCCCCTCTGTGCTTGTTAATTCTGTCTTTGTTTCTCACCATTCTGCAAAACCCTTCACAAATCCCTGTTTCAGCGGAGCAACAAACTTCTACTTCCTTGGATTTGCAGGCTTCACTTAACACGATTAGGTGACAGGATTTATTTAGAAATGTGTGGTGATAAGAATACCCAGTTTGTGAGTTATGGGGAGGAAAAGCTCACCATTTTGTTGTTGCTTTTATAAATTCAAACTTCTCAGAAGGAGAAAAGGTTTGGAGCAGGTGTTTGCCACCCACACCTTTCAGTACTAGAGAACGGCCTTTTCTACTGGAAAATGTAGTAAAGTACGTTAATTAAACATGGAAAGGGAGAAGACTGGAGCAGCATGAACAGAGCAGACTGAGTCTTGCTGTGAGACCTAAAGAAGGTGAGATTTGAAAAGACTTGATCTTCCCATCAAGCCTAGGGCTGACACAGAATTTGTTAAAACACCTTCCTGTGCCTTTAATTAGCCTGAAGACTTCTTTAGCTTATTTTGGCTTTCCACAAGAGGCAGGTTTTTAGGCTGGAACACGTAGTCCTCAACCATGCACTTACTCTCTGTTCTACAAGCTTTGGTGATCCTGCCCTTCCCCTCTGCTGGGAAGGTCTCCCAGTGCAGAAGACTCTCAAAAAGGTGGTTAAACTCTGCTCAGGACTCGTGGGAGAAGGTGTTAGCACCAAATCTAAGATGAAGACCCTGCTCAGCGGAAAAGAACTAGAAGACATACTGTAATAGAAAAGATCCTGGGAGCTTAATCTTTTCTGGTTAAGCAAAAGGAAATGTAAGTAATTATTTGATAATAATCTGTAAGTGCCCACATGGAGAGGTGGAGACCTGAACACGGAGGAATCCTCACACCAGCAGATGTAGTTGCAAAAGAGATGCTGCCTGGAAGCTCCACGCCTTCAGGCCAGAATTAAGTTAATAAGTTTTAATGTTGAGGGCAACTAACCTCTAGATTAACATGATGAAGTTTTTTGTAGATTCTCTGTCACAGGAAATTTAAAAAATAAGATTAGATATTTTTTTATAAAAGGTCTGCCTTAGCTCAATCCCAGATACTTGATTTGAATCTGCAATCAATTTGGGTTAGTCCCAGATCATGTCACACGGGAAGTTAGTGTAAATGTTAAAAATGTTCTTTTCTATATTAAATCCTGGAAAACAGAAAAAGCAAATGAACAGTAATAGTGACTAGAATGCTCACACCCTTTTCTGGGTCATTTGTGAGTATGCTCAACTGCTGACATCCCTAAAGAACTCCTGGCACTGTCATGAGGCCTGATTATTTACTTCTACCATCCCTTTCTTTTGTCTACCCATACTAGGAACTTCCCTTATCTCCTTTGGCTGCTTAGTTTCCTCAAGGAATGGATTGTCCACAGCCTTTTCAAAAGTCAAATGGAGGGTATAAATCAGATCTCCCTTATTGTATTTATTGATGACTCTTCAAAGATGTCCAAGAGGTTTGTAAACTATTAGGACTCCTTTTGACACTTCCCAGCTGGAGCAAACTAGATCATATTTATCCAAGTTTTTGTCCTGTAGGAGGTTTGTGGTCCTCAGAAGTCAGCATCCTGCTTTTGGTTATAGTCATCTATTTGAGTACTGAAGATTTCCTCCTAAGCTGGGAAAGCCAGCTGGCCATTCACACACTTGTGCTGTGCTTCTGATAGGATCTCAGCCAAGTGCTGGCTGTGTCCTTTGTAAAGCCAGTGGTATAATCCAGGAATGGACCGATTTCCTTCCTTTCCAAAGGCTGCCAGCACCCCCCTGGCAGTGCCCTGACCTGCAGTGCCGATACCACCCAGGGGCAGCATCCCCTGGGGTCACACAGTCACATGCTGGGAGCACAGGCACACTCTTCCTAAAATGGGCTGATGGTGGAGATACTGAGATCTTCTACCAGCCTGGACCATCACAACTCCAGTTTCAATACACACCTGCTTCAAAGAAAGACTCACAATGAATTCTTAGGGGTTGTCTCTTTGCTTTTCACAGGAGTGGGGCAGTGTGGCCTAATGGTGAATCTAAACTAAACCCCACAAACAGTAAACTTCATTGATGCAACATGTTTGTTCTCCTGTAGAAAATGAATGCAAAATAATGAGATTTCCCAGTCTGTGTAACTATATTGCATGGATTTCCAAGTGCAATGAAGTCAGCTTTAGCCTTCATGTTTTATTAATGCCTTGTAGCCAAGTAAAATGAGTAATAAACTGGCACTTTAGAGAACTGGATGGAGTCATTCGAAAGCTGAATAACAACTAACCCTTCATTTACTGAGCTCCCTCTAGCAGTTTTGCAGTACACACAGAAAGACAATCAAGGAGCTACTGAAATAACTCTCCTTTGCACCAAAGGTGCTGCTTACAGTAGGTGCACAAATTCACTTCAGCACCTTCTGTCTGGTTGCTGTGTTGGGACAAGGAGGAACATTGGTTACTCTGGCTAGGCTACCACATCAATGTTGGACCCAGAATTCAAGTCTTGCTGTCACTTTCTAATTGTTACTCACCATTCTGTAGCACATTACTACAGCTAAAGATCCCCAGAAATCCAAATTAGTTTGAGGGGTCCTTCCCTTATAAATCCACTCTTTCATTCTAGTTCCTCTTTATAAAGGGACTAAAGAGAGAGCATTTCCTGAAATAGGGGAAAATAGACAAAAGTTGTCTTCCATCTGTGTTTTCCCTGAGTGAGAACAGGAAATGCAGATATTATCCCTCCCACGTGCACTGCTGGGACAGCTTTCCTCTCTACTAAAAATTAAAACAGCGAATCCATGTGCCCTGCTTGATTTTCTAAGCAAGGCTCATCTGTACTGTATCAAGCTCCCAGCCTTTGTGACTGCTCACTGAGGCAAGTTTTATTGCTACAGGAGATGAAATGAGTAAGATGCTCACTGCAGAGAATCTGAAAGATTTCACCAAGGCCTCTCAGCAAAGCAGTGGTAAGCCAGGAACTAAAATACAGGATTTCCCAATTCCTCGTGCCACAATCAGTCCATTGGAACAAGCTATTCCTCTCCACTTGTGCTTGTTCAACACTGCCTCTCAGACCCAGAATCCAGCTGTTGCCACTGAACTGAGAGCAGCTGTTGTTAAGCATTTCCCTAAATGCATTCCAAGCCATGTTTCTTTTCACTAAACCTGATGAACCAGCTGCCACAACCACTGAAACTGGAACGACCCACTTCAATCTCCATCTGATAGGAACATTCTAAGTAGGCATCTCTGGCCAAAAAAAGAAATCCCAGGCTGAAATTTTATGACTAGGTAGCCTCACATTTTTTTCTGTCAGTGTGTAAGGAAAGATATAACAGTGCAGTATACAAGAGCTGGCACTGCATTATTCAGAGGGCCTGTGCTGCAGATTCCCTACACTGGCAAGCAGATCATTAGGAACTGGAAGTTTTCTAAGAAAAACAGAGCAAGTGGGATTAAAAAAAAAAAAAAGGAAAGAGACAAGGCTGTGGTCAGAAAAGGTGGAAGGCCCTGCTGTTCCAAGGTTGTTTTGCATTTCGGATCAATAACAATGAACAGTCTCCCAGGCAATGTCAGCCAAGCTGTCTGAGCCTACACCTGGTCTCTCTGCCCTTACACTCCCATGTGCTCCATGGGCCTGAGGGAAGAAAATGGGATCCTCACAGCCCGTGGAGCCTCTGGTGAACTGAAACATGCTGCAGTCCATGGGAATCACTGTGTTAGGAGACAGTCCTTATCTTTTTGCCCTTGACAGAACTCAGTCTGGAAACGCTGGAGGTGAGCGTGTGTTTCCCAGAACAAATGGCAGCACATGCATGACATGGATTTATGCCTGCAATTCCAATAACTCTGCCTTCTTCAGTTCAGCCCTAATTGTAGTGTGCCTCACTGATGATTTAGAGCTTTTGATTTACTGATCTTATTTTACTCTTCCTGCAATTTCACCTCTTTGATCAGATCTTGCCAGCAGGTTTTCATTACCAAATAGGTGGTTTTTTTAAATAGCACAATTGCAAGTCATAATCATAAATATCAATCTTCATAACTCATCTGAGCACTCCATGTTCTTGTAATGTCGTGTGTCAGGACTCTGCTGCGGAGATAAACCCCCACCTGTGTGGCTGCCAGCTTCCCATTCCTTTATTGATTCTCCCTATTTGCTGTAATTGAGTTTTTATACTTACCTTGTTCTTCAGTATATAAATGCCCATCAGAGACAGGAAAAGAGACAGACCAGGGATTTCCACGTCTCGGCACCTCTCAGCAGAAGAGGGTGCTGTGCAACACTGATTAAAACAGATACTTCAGCCACTGAGGCAGTTAAGCTGAGCACTGCCTGTCGAGCTATCAAACCATCTACTACTCACATGACAGCAGGTGGCTGTAGGAAAAAGCTTATATTCCTTATTTTCCACTGGATGGGACGGAAAAAAGGAATAATCTGCAATTTTCCAGCACTGACTCATCTGTTCTGAGTTGCCTGTGTTAAAGCAAGCCTTAAAGGGCTGTTTAGTTTATTATACAGGATGTGTCACTGTTCTGAAATGTTTGCATGTTTAAAATCCAGATTCACCTTTAATTTAGTATGGACTCAACTCTATTTATAGGTGTGTTTGCAGGTATGTGCTTAAGGACTGTGTCCTTAGCTGACAGCAGCCAAGGAGTCCATAATCTCCCTGCTATTACTACTTCTACTGCAGTTAAACAATGAGTTGGCCACTCTGGGATATGAGGCAGGGGGGTGGGTAAGGACTCTATTTCCAGTTTTGCCTCCAGTTTTTCTGGCTGATCCCTTAGTTTTCCAGTCTCTAAAAAGGCAGCGTGCACCTGCTTGGAGACCAGAAACCATTTAGCTCTGACTAGATCCAGGACCCCTGCTCTCCCAGGAAGGAGGCTACACCTCCCCGGCCTTTCAGGAATTGCCAGGAGTGGCCTCTGAGATGCCCCTGGCAGACGATGCTGATAACCACCTTCTGCAGCAGGTTCTCCTGCCACTTTCAGCACACAGGATGGCCTCACACACCACTTTTATTCCCTAAGAACCACATCACAGGAAAGTTCAGCTCTGGCATGAAACGGACTTTGTTTGTCCATCTGTCCGGGCACAAAGTGGCAGCAAAGTGGTGAGAGACTCCTTCCCTTTGCTGTCCACTGGCTGTGACCACACTGAGCAGCTGGTCCTGGGCCACCACTGCTGGGGGCACCGACACATCCCCATCCTGCAAATCATTCCTGCAAGGGCTCCTGCAGAAGCAAAAGGTTCTCAGCTTCCAGAATTCAGCATAACGATTGCTCTGACGCTCCAGAGGAACATTATGCATGTGGATATATACTGGATTAAACTATTCCAACTTGGAATTTGGCAGCCATTTTCAGGCCATGCCTGTATGAGTGTGTAAAGAAGCAGCAGAACGTTTTTGGCCTTTTTGTGCTTCTACCACTAGAGAGCAGGAGAACAGTTCTCCCAGGCGACTGCGGCCGATCGGGCGGGAGAGCAGCTGTGAATCACCCAGGAACTCGTTACACAACCGAGTCTCTGAGGGGGACAACCCTTCAGTCCGTTTATCAAACCCCAGCCATTGCCACTTCCAGACAGGTGAACCCAGGGTGAGTGTGGAGCATGAGAGAACAGCCTGCATCCAGAATAACGTGTGCAAGTTCTGACAGCAATACAGACACACAATCACCCCCCTGTGCCTCCTGGGGACAAGCTCGTTCTTTATTTTTCCTTTTAACATATGAGTGTAGCCTAGATCCCACCCAAAGAGAAGAATATTCACTATTAAGGGTTGTACTCTGCCAAAATACACCTAGAACAAGGGAAACTACATTCATGTGCTTTGTGGTCTGTGATAATTCCTCTGTAGATATTTTTGCATCATTAGGAGAGATATCTCTCTGAACCATGAAATTTGGTTCTAGGTTTACAGTTCTTCCTAATGTTTCCAAAAATATAGGATGAAACTACAGCTGACCTACCAGCTGGAAGGTGCTGAAAGAGGAGAGGTCTTCACCTTCCAGTTCTGTTCTCCCTTCCCTTTTCCTTGCACTCATGGGACTTTCACAAACATTTCTATTTGCTAATCCAGAAAACGTGGGGTTTTTTACTTTGTTTCCTTAGTTGTCTGACTGATCAGAAGACATTTTTTTAAAGCACCTGATGAGAGCCAGAGGCATTAAAAGCAGCAGAGTGTAGGAGGTGGCAGGGGAAATAGAGCTTCCCTCTTTCAGTAGCAGTAACCTTTCGATCAGGTTCATTCTCACACACAAAATAGCAAGGTAAGGTAGAGACGCCAGGAAGGGATTCCTTGCCAGGAAAGCTGTTGAGATGTTTTCAGAAAGAAGTGCTTGAAGCCCTGAAGAACATTCTGTACTGGGCTCTGCCTGGGCAGTATCAGATAGTACCTTTATAGGAGTCTCAGGACTCTAATTTCAGCTGCACACGTAACTCCTTGTAAAAAAGCACAGAGCAACTGAGATTCACCATCCTTCTCATCATGGGAGAGAGGACGAAGCAGTGAATCACAGAATGAAGGACAATCTCAAACAGAAACAACTGATCCTGACTGTACTTCCCACTCCACACCCTGTGCAGGGTGTGTGTAAGACTGTCCCACCTGGCAGTCACATTGTCCTGCAAAACCTTCTGGGAAAGGACACTGTAAACCTGGCTCTTACAAAAAGTGCTGGCTGGGCCTCAGGGTTGTGACTGGCTGTTCACATCCAGCAGTCCTGTCAGGGACATGCTGCTGGCCCAAGGGTGACAGGCAGAACTCCTGTGATGTTACAGTCCAGGAAGTTTGTTCTGCTCTGTCCTTTAGAGCACAGGCACAGTAAGGTGGGACAAAGGCAGGCAGGTACCGAGCAGAGTTTCTCAGCCACTCTAAAATCCATTCAAATTCCTCTCTGCTTTGTTCCTTCACAAAAGTAGCTTTTTACACTGAAGTCATTTTCCCACCAGGTTGTATCAGAGATTGTGCTGAAACCCAAGACAGCGATTTTCTCGATGGTGATAACCAGCTAAGGTTCCACTTTACATATTGACTGACCTATTTAAGACCCAGGCATGTCCTGGGGAGCGTGCTGCATAAATCAGATGTGGCAGCCAGGGGAGCACAGCCTCCCTTCCTACTCCTGGTGAAGAATGTGCATTTGCTTGTACACTTCAGTTGCAAACTTCCTTAAGTGGACTGATGCAATCAAGGAACAAATGATCTCCATTATGGTAATGTGGTTCAGACAAAAATCCTGTTAAAAGTCCCGGCTGGGGAGCCAGTTCCTCAAGTTTAGAATGGAGAGGTCGAACCCTCTGATCTGACCTCAGTTTGTGCTACACATTTGTTTTGGATTCTTTTTTGGGTTAACTGAATTAAATACATGGTAGAAATTAAAGCTAGAAAAGAATAGAGAAGGAATGAGGATCTGACATAGCTTTGAAAAAGGAAGATGTGGAGTGGGAATCTGTCCCTAAACTTCATGATTTGCTCATGTTTTAATACAGTATTTAAGCAAGCCCTACATCCTATTGCTGATGAACTTTAAAGAGGGCATTTATAGTTTGTACAAAAGTTTTGTCTCCAACTTCCTTAGTGGGAAACTCTTCAAGAACATCCCTGGCTTGATGCTTAGAAAGCTCTTTTCCAACTTTTCAGCCTAAATTTACTTGTGGCTTGCTTATGGGCATGTATTCTTGTCCCAGAGTGCATCAGCTTGCTCATACATGGAATCACAGAATGCTCTGGGTTGGGAAAGGTCATCTTGTTCCACCCCCTGCCATGGGCAGGGACACCTTCCACTAGCCCAGGTTGCTCCAAGCCCCGTCCAACATGGCCTTGGACACTTGCAGGGCTGGGGCAGCCACAGCTTCTCTGGACAGCCTGTGCCAGTGCCACAGGTTGACTGCACCACAGAGGTTGGTGCTGTTGGCAAACTGCTGAGGGTGCACTTGATCCCACTGTCCATGTTGCCAACAAAGATGTTAAACAGTCCCAGCCCCAGCCCCTGAAGAACACCCCTTGTCACTGGGACACTGAGCCATTGACCACAACTCTAAATAGAACCATCCACCCAGTTCCTTACCCACAAAGTGCTTCATTTGTCAAATCCACGTCTTTTCAGTTTAGAGACAAGGATGTCATGCAGGACAGTGTCAGATGCTTTGCACAAGGTAGATGACATCAGTTGCTCTTCTCTTACCCACCTACACTGTAACCCCATCATAGAAGGCCACCCAATTTGTCAGGCACGATTTGCCCCCAGTGAATGCATGTTGGCTGTCACCAATCACCTCCTTATTTTCCATGAGCCTTAGTGCAGTTTTCAGGAGGATCTGCTCCATCTGCATCCATGCCAGGTACTGAGGTGACACTGACTGGCCTATAGTATCCCAGGCATTGCTTATTTCCCTTTTTAAAAATACATGTATTACATGACTTAAATTCCCTTTGCTGTCGGCCTTGTCCTCAGCAGATTGCGTGGGATTTAGCCCTGCTGCAATTCTAATAACTGAGTGAGGGGGTTGTTACTCTGCTCTGTTTCTGTTTGTTCTATTCTGATGGGCTTCATTATGGTGATTGATAGAATCCCAGCTAAAACCAGCCCCTGCTGTTCAGGCACTGCATGAAACACCTTGACAGGCAGCTGTTGTTTGAGCAGGCTGATGTTCTAGATCAAGGGTCAGGGAGCAAAGAGAGGGCGAGGGTGGGAAGGTGATTCAGTCATGCTCACATGGTCATTGAGCAGTGAAGGCAGGGTAGGGCCAATGTCTCCTGAGCACCAACCCAGTCCAACATCCCCAGCTGAGTCTCTGCTCTGACACTTTGAGACGTCAACTAATTTTCCATTTCCACAGCTTCACCCTGTCACTGTCTGTGTAACAGATAACACCTAAACCAGCTCCAGTCCGAATGGATCAGTTCACACAGTGCAGTCCAGGATGTGTCTGTGCTGGTGAATAAACTCTGCTCTCCCTGCAGGGGCTGCAGACACCCAGCCCCGCTGTGGCTGCACACCAGAGACACATGAATGTGTAAGTGATGCTGCTCAGGTTGCCAGGGCAGCTCCAAGATAGGGGCCATTCCCCAGTCAGGAAGGGGCCTGTGTATCTGAGGTGTGAGGGCAAAGGTTGGTGCAGAAAATAGCAACCAGCCTTCCTGACTTCTGTTCTCAGCTCTGACTGTGACTCATTACCTGAATCCAGTTCTGTTTAAACTGGTGTGCCTCCAGGGACTCCTGCCACTACCTCTGCCCACCTGATAAACAAGCCCATCATCCTCCTCACACACAAAACCCAAAAGAAGTTGTGTTGTTCTTAAAATACCTTACAGCTTCCCCCAGTCCTCCATACTGTGTGTGACCATAGGCAAGGCCTGAGGCCTTGGGATAAACAGAAAATTGGAGGGAAGTTTTCACTAAAATATATCAGCAAAAAGGAAGAGAAAACAAAGGAATCTTGAGGGAGAATCTGCAGCAGCATTGTATTATGAAACAAGGACACAGCAAAATGTCTTCTTTCCCACTGTGGTGAAATTCCAACTGTAACACGGTGTTCTGTGATGGGCTCCTTATTATCACAAAGACATTGGCAGATTTTGTGAGGAGTTCAGAAAAAAGCAATACAGGTGATTAGGGGGCTGAAGAGACTGATTTGTGAACAAAGATTAAATTAACACAATTAAGTATAGCTTGGCTCAGCAGTGACTGGGGGGTCCCAGACAGGCACCTACCTATAGCTGAAGGGTTTGAATACAAGAAGGGAAATCTAGTGTGTTATGGAGCACTGTAATGAGAAGGAAGGGGAAGGGAGTGGAGCAAAGGCAGCCCAAGAGAATTTCCTGACAGTGACATGTTGCTGCCAGTGACTTGTTGATGCTACATGAACCATGCAACTGAGAAGAGAGAAATGTTCAAGACTGGTAGAAATGAAGGTCTGAGCACAAATGCCTAAACAGCTTTGATATCCAGAGCTGGAGCACAGGAAAGGAATGCCCAGTTGCCCTGGAAAACGCTCCGAAGTTACTGTAGAAGTCACTTCACCTATTGCAAGTCTTTTGAGACCTTAGTTGCAAACAGGCAACGAGGAAAAGGAAGCACTGGCCTCTGTGACCTTGGGCAGTGTCACATAACAGATGTGTTGGCATCAGCGAGGCCTGTTCACGCACGGAGTGACAGCATCCCTTGTGTAACCGGCTCCTGGTGACAGCGGTGATCAGTATCTGTATGAAAGGACACCTGAATGAGTCCCACTATTCTTACTTTCCATGAGCCCGTCCTTGAATGCAGCTGAGAAGCAGAGTCAAAATGGAGGGAGGCAACAGCTATACAAGTGTAGCCTTCAACCTCACCCCTCAGTTTTCTTCTACCCACGTTTCCAATCTCAGGCAAACTCAAACTAGTCCAACACTTGCTAATTGCCTGATATCCCACAGAGCTCTCACAAAACCAGGGACTAATCAGAGCGTATGTGTTAAGTTCCTGCAGGCAGTCTTCATAACTTTGCTGGAAAACATAATGTTGCCCTAACTCAGGAAAGAATTTCACCTTCTATTTGTAAAATAGGGAGCATTACAATCCCCTACTTCCTCACAATATTATGAACCTGATAATGGCTATGTAAAAACCCTCAGAGCTCTCTGGATGAAAGCACAAAGGGCTCATGCTTGCAGAACTCAGAACAGTCTCCCTGGACATTGCAGCTCTGCAGGGAGTCAGCATTATGCTACAGACAAAGGCTAAAAAATCTCACCTTTCTACAAACTATTTCACTGCTGCTACCTAGTATCTCCCAAAGCAAGAACAATCAACCCAGTTATTCCAAATCCAGCTACTCCTTTACTCATAGTCACAGTGTATCCAGTCTTACTGTACCAGAGGCCTGTAGACACTCCAAGAGGTACAACGGCCCAAGTGTCAGGGACAACTTTTCCCCAAAATCTCATCAGACAGTCCTTTCCACAGGTGCTGATTTGCAAGCTGCTGGAAGATCAGCTCAGATCATCTTTGGAAATTTCAAAGTATTGAGTGCTCACCTTGGAGAAAAAGCAACACAGATAAAATCGGGATATCAGTTACGGCTAAAACGTTGGGATTGTGCTTGAAAGAAATAAAATGCTTTCAAATTACCAAGCTTATCTCTTGGCCTTGTGTTTTTTCTGTGCCTTGAAGATGTCTGTGCTCAAAGCTTTTCCCTTTCTCTGGACAATGGGGGCTGCAAAGGAGCCTTTTCAGTGTGTCAGGTCAATAGTCCAAAGACTGAGAAGGATTTGTGCTATAGATAGTAACAGCATCAAAGAGGCCATTACATCTTCAGCACCAGTAATCCCCATTTTAAAAACTCCATTATCTGACTGGTTCTTCATTTGCTTGTCACGTAATCCTTGTTGTTGTGGTAACTCAGAAACGAATGCTGGGAGCTTAATAGAGACAGTGATGGAATTGCCTGTCTCTGGATTTAGTCAGGATGGTTATGGGCAAGACAGAAAGAAATCAGAGACTAATGGAGAGTTCAAAGATGTTAAGTGAGCAACAGGAATACAGTCTGGGAGGGTGCTGCTGCGATTATGAAATATTTATCAGACCTTCTTGGGGATTGACCTTTTTCTGATTTCCATGAATTGTTCAAGATGAATTCTCTGACTCTATTTTTCAGAAAACCATTCAGTGTAGGTCATAAATAGTGAACAGGTCTGTTCTCTGGACCAGAGATTGCTGGATTTCTACAGAAATCAGTGTCTACTCCTGGGACAATGAAAAACGGGTTCCTTTATTAACCAGAACACCAATTATTTGTTAATATTTACATCCTCTTCTAGAAAATTAGATGTCTTGGTAAAACAAAGAAATACAGCACCTCTCTGCTCCTGGGCTGCCAATTGTAGTCGAGTTCAAACTGGCTCAAAACTCAATGTATGCCCTCCCCAGGAATGTCTGGGGTATTTTGGAGGATGTAACTCAGGCAGCAGCCTGCCCTTTGATCAGTGACCTGAAGGGACAAGTAGGGCTCATTTCTCATCAAAACCGAAAAGGAAGTCCAATAGGTTTGTAAGCCAATCATGACTTAGCTGTGGAAGAATCCTTTGCTTTCAAAGAGTCTTCTTACCAGCCCAAAATGAGTCAAAAACAAGAGGCTGAGAATCAGAGTGATTATTCCTGGGGAAAGTCCATCAGGTGTAAGAAAGACCACACTGCCGAGTGCATCTGTATCCCAGATCCAGCCTCTCCAGATAACAGCCCTTGGCAGCCCAGCAAAAACCAGGTTTCTGCAGGATTAGGGAGAGATTATCACAAAGCTCTCGTACTGTGAATGTACTAAAACAGGGAACACAAAGAAGAACAGTTATGGCATGAAACGTTGTCAGACTGTCTTTAACTCTCAGGAATTTGATGCAAAGTATGTTTTAAAACAGCTTTTGTAGAGACAATGCCTCAGGCACCCCCAAAGCACAGGACCCATGACTGAACAGTACCTCACAACAATGACACCAAATGACAAAACAAGGCTTCTGCCTTAATGAGCAGCTTCTGTAGTGCTTCTCCTGTGTGGGACCGAAAGGGCTCAGCACTCGGCCGTAGCATTTGATTGAAATATAGACTTTTGGGGTATAGCCTGATATTTTAGTCTTGATTTGGAGCAAAGTATCTGTGGAGGAGAAGCCAAGATGCCATGTCTGAAAGGACAGCTCAGGAGCAGTCCATGAAAGAGCTGTAAAATATGAAGACACTAGAAGTGGATAGGAAATCAGTCAGATATTAGGTTACCTTGAAAATACTTAGGAAGAAAAGATATCTCCACCTCAAGCTGCTGTATGTGTGAGGGGGATGTAGGAACAAGTTGTTTCCTTTAGAAAGGGTTCCCAGTCCTTGGTTAGTGAATCATAGGTGGTAGGGATGGATGCAAATTCTTTCCTGCTGCTTAATGAGTGGCAGCTGGCACACATCAAGGACTAAAGAGATGTGATGGCTGAATTCTCACCACTGGAGCCGAGGGAGGGGGAAAGATCATCCTTCACTGCCTTCACTGTCACCGTAACAAAGGTGTGACATCTCTGTGTGTCTGCAGTGCTTTGGACACGAAGCAGCCTCAGCAAGAGTGATTTATTACTATGTGCTCTTCATTTATTCTATGCCGTGAATTTGCAGGAAACAGCAGTTAAAGAAATGGGAAGATAAACCCGGATTTCAAATTGCCCTGGTGTGACACTGTAGCAAACAAGAGAATTGCTTTACCATAAATTGCTGGCAGTAGATTCATTTCATCGGAATGAAGGGAAGAGCAGCTCTGCATTCCCAATGCCAGGCAGGCTGCCTGAGGAGACAGGAGAGCCAGCTCTCATCTTTTAATGACAGATCTCTATTCAAGCTGCAGCATTGGGGCCCTCAGTGTACCAGGAGCTCCAGCCAGGCTCAGGCCTGGGCACCCAGTCCTGCCCTGAGCTGCTGTAGCAGTACCTGTTTCCATGTTTGATCCTGAGTTGTTATTTGACTTTCCTGGGCTGACCTTGGCCTGTTACAGTCACCAGCCCTGTCCTGCTTGCCCAGCTGAGGTACTGTGGGACTGTGCCCTGGTGGGAGGATGCTGCTCCTGCCTCAGCTGCTGGCTTGCCTTTCCTTGTGGAACAGCCCTGCTCTTCCTGCTCCCTCTTAGGAATTTCAGCTACCCTCTTGGTGAGGGCAAGGGGTGTGTGAATGACAGGGGTGGGATGCTTGTGGGTGGAATTAAAGAAGTTACTCTTCCATGATTACTTTCTCATTCACAGTTCTCTCCTTTTGCATACCTTCATCATGTAATTAATTGCCAGCAAGGAAAGGAAATTACGGTCTCAGGGCTAACTGGGATGGGGGATTGATATGGAGTAGGCTGGGTTAGAAAAAAGACAGAGCAACTAGAGAATGGCAGTGGCACCCAGAGCCTCAAGAACAAACCCAGCTCACACTGCTCACATCAGCAGAGAGCCAGAACCAATGTCTTCACCTGATCAGTGGCCAGAGAGCATTTAGTGATTTCAGTTCTGTTCCCAGACTAAAACTGGATGAGCCATGGAAAGTAAACCCTTTTTAGGGTGGCACATGCAAGGATAGGACAAGATTTTCTGCTTGAATCATTTGATAAATATGCAAAAGTCTGGAATTCTTCAGGGCTGTTAAATATTTATCATTATGAAAAACATACATATCCAATGGAAGTGTTGTAATTTGAAGAGAAGGGACAGGCTTTTGGGCAGGTGAGTAATGTGAAGGATGTCTGTGCCTCACTGTGCCTCAGTGTCCCATATAAACCTTTTCACAACGTCGGCACGAACTACTCCCAGTGGGATGTACCCCTGTCTAAAGGATGAGTAGATGCACTGAAGTATGCTCCTATTCCATAGATGGATTTGCTTTCATGTTATATTGAATTTAAAGTAATGGAATTATAAAATCTCAGTACAACAGAATGAAGAAAATACTGCTAATGCTGCAGAGCTCTCAGCAAATTGTCCTCGTGCCTCACTCAAGCATGGGAATCGCAGTGATGCTCATTTCCCAGCTGTCTGCCTCCTAGGAAACGGAATATGCTGCTTCTTGCCCTTCTTCCACAAGAGGACTTTAATATCCCAAACTTGCAAATAGGGTCATATGCAATTCCATGACTCCCCCAAGGTTACATTATCTCAGTTTCCAGTCCAAACATCAGAGAGTTACTGAGCAGAGTAAATTCCAAGTGTAGCTACCACACTGGGGAAGCTCTCCAGGAACAAACCTGCCTCAAAGCCAGAGCAGATGTAACGGTAGGATTATTTGTCACACATACTCACAGGCCATTTGCTTTCCTTGCTCTTCAGTTCCCTAAAGGAAGGTCAGTGTCTGTGCACTGAACTCCAGGGACTCCCAGCTTCTAGAACTGCTCAATGGACAACACAAACTGGATCAAACTTCACACTGTTCAAACTCCCTCACACCCTGCCCTAAAACACGGGGCCTTAAAGCAGGACTGTGTGGAGCAGGGCTCACACAGACGGGTTTTGGCCCTTATGGAACTTCAGTTCTTCAGTGCAGTGAGAACTAAACACCCCTTTGTCCCGCAGTTCCAACAGCACCATGTGCACCCCGTTCTCAGCAGACTCCTCGCCCTCCCCTCTGCAGCTGTGCTGGATCCCTGTGGCACCCGGCAGGACTGTGGGGAGCACTGCCCTGCACAGCACTGCAGGAACTGGGACAGGGCCTGACACGGAAAGAGCCTTTAGAGCTCAGTCACCCAACACGCCAATTAAACAGGAGCAAGACACGCAGCTCTTTAAAAAGGCTTTTTTTTCCCTGCCATTGTTGCAGGTTTCTGAAAGGTAGATGGATGGATCAGACCAGTGAATAAGTGGGACAGTGGGAACGCTGCTAAAATAGCATCCCCTACCACTAATAGATCCCCTGCTCTGTTCCTGAAGGGGAAAATGTCCGTTTCCTTTGCCCTTCTTGTTGTTGTTGTTGCTGCTACTCCATATAGGTCTGAAAATAGATTTTTACAGTAAACAGCTCTGGGGGAAAAGGTATAATTGATCATGATGCCTTGGACAAGGCACCCTGTTGATAATCACACTGGGATAAAAAGGCATTTTCTACACCACATAGCTTCACTTTTTTCTCCCCACTGAAGTGAAGCTTTTGGGGTTCTTTTGAGTGTGTTTGAGGTCTGTATTAAAGTATGTGAATTAATACTGTCCAGCTTTGGCAATATTTTGTACACCCCATTGGCCTGAGTAGGATATACATTTCCTTTTGTATTCCTTTACTAGCAAGTATTTGTTTATGAAACTTAGTCTTTTAGCTCAAGCTGAATTTAGTAGTGTTGGTCTAGTGTTTTATCTCATCAAAACCAAGCTGGGGCTATGGAAGCAGCACTGTCAAAGGAGTCCAAAGTGTGATGTTCATTAAACAGCAAACATGAATGACATGAAACCTTCCCTTCCAGCTCAGTGCACAAATCTAGAATACCAAGAATTTGCTTATTTTTTGAATCTGTGATAAGGATTTAATCTTTCCACGGCTGTCATAACAAATTACTCCTTCAGCTACAGAAAGAAACCTTCTAAAGTGAAACCAGGAATTTCACAACACAGCAGCAATCTACCTGCTCCTTCCCCAAATCCATGTAACTTGTGGCATGAGACAAGTGATGCTGAGTCACATGGCCCAGACATATGCTGGGAGTCAGTACAAATGAACAGGTTTGTTCCTTGACTGCCAGAGGCATCTCACAATCTTTAGCTGCCCTACCTCAGTGCTCCAAGAGAAAGCAGGTTAATGTTACTAAGGAATTATCTTAGCTTTCCCCTGACCATCTCGTTCTCTCTTCTCCTTCCATCACTCTCCTCCTCCCCCCACCCCCTGTGTACAAGGATGCCCTCACAGCCCTGCTCAGGTGGGCTCTGACACACCCCTGACCCGACAGCTTCAGTGGCACTTCAGACAGAATTTCTCCTTTAGCATAACCACTCCAAGTGTTTGAAATCAGCCTTGAAAACCAACAGATCTCTTTTAAGTAATGACTGCCTGACAATTCACTCAATGTTCTTCGACATCTACAAAGGTTATCTTTCACCAGCATCCCCCAAAATAAATAACAACGTGAATCGGTGATGTTTACCTTCTGCTCTTAATTTGGAAGATGCTGCATTCAAGAAGTACCAAATATTTTGAGAATCAAAAGAAAATAAATTGAGATCTGTGTTGTTGAAGGAAGTCTATTTAAACTGTCACAGCCGACAAGCTCAGTCAGAGAGGCAAACAAAATATATCAGATTTCTGCAAGTGCACTGTTCACTTAACGTGGGAGAAATGATCCAACTGACCTCTCCAGATGGCAAAGGCAAACTGAATTCCTTATGCCCCCACAGAAGGTGGAACAATGATTTTTTTAAAAATCTGATTTAATAGAAGAGACTCCAGAGTATCTCCACTGCTGACGTCGGGATGAATTCCTGCCTGTTTACTCAGGGAGCCTGGAGCAGAGCTGAAGCCCAAATATCCAGTCCCAAAGCTGACCATGCTTTGGAAAAGAAGCTGTGCACAAAGAGGTCTCAAAGGGTCATTGCTAAGAGCAGCAAAAAAATCCTATCCAATTCCAAATTCCACAACGACATTAAAACAGCAAAAGCACTGATTAATTAAGCTGTAAAGTTTCCACCTCCAGACCTCAGGAGCAGAAGGAATAATATAACCAATTAATATACAAAAGCAGAAATAAATAGAACAGGCAGCTGCCTGGAATCCCATTAAATTCTATAATAAGCACAATGCTGAAAATAACATTTAATTTTATGAATTTTTAAAATACTTAAGGATTAGCCTCCATGCTTTTAAAGGTCTGCTTATAGCCCAAATTTTACTGGGTTTGTGTGACCAATACATATGTTTGCTCATTTATTTATTCTTTGTACCAAAGACTGAAATTTTGGCATTTAGAGTAAGATCTGTCCAAGTAAAAGGACAATTCTATGATTTCACACTAATGACAACATAACTAATGACATAATTTAGTTGATTTCTATATTTACATGTTTAATTAGTTGCTACTGATGAATTGATGACTTGTAAGTTATATCTAGCATATCTAAGTTATGTATATGAAATATTAGAAAGTACTTGAAGTTCAAAACCCCCACAGCCTAATTCCTGACTACTGAAGGACAGGAAACTTTCTGAACTGGTTCCTTTCCCATGGCTCTATACACTGAGTTTTTGAACTTCTATTAACAGTCAGATTCCTAATATCTTTTGTCTGCTAACCATGAGACTCCTAATATCATCCATTTTTTTAATAGATAATCTCCTGAGGGGTTTGAAGCTCCTAAAAAGCTGTGGCAGGGACTCAGGGAGTTGATCAATAAATTCCCAAACTTACCATTTACCTGAAACATGTTATGGAGAGAAAATGTACAAAATCTCAATTGTTCACAGAGTCCTCTTTATATTCTAGTTAGAAAGTGTTCAATATATGCATGAGATGGCAGAAATAATCCATTTTTTTCCTCACTTGAGACTTTGTACTCTATCAAGCACCCTTTTGTACTAGGACCATGATATGCAGTTTCCAAGGGAATGATATGGAGATTCCAAGGGAATCTACATAAGCAGCCAGCAAAGAGGGCCCCTGCAGTCACACAATCCTGCTGAAATAATTTGTGCTGATGTCTCTTGTTCTCTTGTGGCACCAGAACATCATCGCATGGCATTCTCAGCTATCCATACCTTCCCCAAGTCCACCACAATGTCCCTGACAGAAACAGGCATGAAAAGAGGAGCCTTTTTGAGTCATGGGCAGAGCTTTCCAACAGTTGCTAAAGGGGCATTTTAGAACTTTACAGCGAGGTAACAGTTACCTCTGTGACTTTTAATAGCTGCAAGTCTTTCCACTGCCATCAGAGAGCTTAATGCAGCAACAGTAAGGTGACTGCTGTCTAGGGGAGCTTCCCTTAGTCAGAGGAGAACACTCAAATCTTAGGGAATTCAATGGAATGCTACATATCTATGCTACATCCGTTACCTCACACCAAAATACCTTCCAACAGATCTTAGAGCACCGTGAGTAATATCTGTCACTTGTTCTTACATCCTCTCAGTAGGGGGAAAAGTATGTGCAGGTCAGCTGTACCCACCTACACATGCACAATTTGGTGTCACATGTCAAGATGATGTGCACCTTCCCTTTGAGGCAAAAAGAGATCAGATTTGCCAAGGTCCTTGGTTTTTTCTAGAGGATAATAGTGATGAATGCATGTGTGATTTGTCTGACCAAAGCAGGATGTCTGCAGTGTAGATCTAAGTCATTTACTCATCTCTCTCCACATCAACGGAGGCCCAGCTCCTCGCTGTAAATGTGTGTGTGTCTGCAAAGGGCTGCACAGCCCGGGCTCCTCCCCAGTGAGCCATGTAGAGACCGGCCTGGATGTGACCATCTGACGTGCAAAATTTAAACTGGGGGGAAATGAATGCTGCCCTTCCTGCCAGGAAAGGCTCTGCCAGTGTCCCAGGTCACTAACTGAAGCTGTGTCCTGCAGGAGCAGAGGCTGTGAGCACAGAGGAGGACACCTCTGTGCCTGGTCACCTCCCCTGATGGCCGCCCCGCTCAGCCTGAACTGCTGCCACCACGTCTTCCCTTAGGGACTGACCTCATTCCACATCCTACTCAGGTTGTGTCTGGACAAGGCTGAACTGAGCCAGAGCTGCTTAAAATGTGGGATGTGATTATATACTGCCTTGAGTGGGAACCAGCCTCTGGACACCTGGGAGCATGAGCCAAAATCCCCCAGTTTGAGAGACTAATGGATGATTGTCATTGAGAACACTGAGACAGAGACTGAGGAGACATGGGGAGCCTGCAGACCTAATATATTTCTTCAATAAAATGACTCTTGTCCATATTGTTTTTCCTATAAAATGCACAAGTTTGCACATGCTTTTCTGTACCTTTTAATTGTGCACACCCTGAGCTGGTTTTATGCAACCTTGGAGTGGGTTTTCAGAATACAATGGGAGTGTGTTTGACATCTCTGTAATGGTTTTTTTTCTGGGAATGGATTTGCCCACTCACAAGGAAATCTTATTCAATAACCTCCTTGTGTCAACACAGTCAGAATTAATCACGTCCTCCATTACACAGAGGAGAAGTTTCCATATCCCACAGGAATATGCTGCAGCCGTGGTAGAAATCCTCTCCCTGAGTTACTGATTGTTTTGACAAGTAGGGTCAAAGTGTGTCCCACAATTACCCTGGATTTCCAACAGCTACAGTGCTTGGTGAGTTGAGGTATAGGAGCAGCCTCTGATTGACTGGAACCATTTGTTATTTTATCTGGAAGCAGACATACTAGATGGAATGAAGCAAAAGATAGCTGGTAGAAATTCCTGATTTTCCTATGATCACAATAAGCATCTAGAGCTGGCTTCCTCTCTAATTAACAGAGATCTAATAAAATAGTTTCAGATTACTTAGAAAGCAGCTTTAATCTAGGCAAAGACTCCCCTCTGCTCTGCCCAGCAACCAATACCAACAGGCAGATTTTATCATCTTCTCTTTTGCACTCCTATCAATAATGCCAGAGAAATTATTACCCTGCAATTTCCCCCCACGTCACACAAACAGTTCTGTACTTCAGCAGAAAAGAAGTGCCTCATGCTACTTATTTTCTAGATACCACTGCACACCTGGAGCAGGCACAGTAGTTCCACAAAAAGAGACCAAACAGACCAGGATTCTATTGACTCCCTTACCTGGGTCCTGCTGCAGACAGATATTACAGAAGAAAACTCCTCCAGTCAGTTCCAATTGTTGGATAATACACTGGTCTGCCAGTTTTCCAAACAGAAAACTAAGTGGAAATCATTTTAAACTCAATGAATGCATGTTCTTAGAGGCAGGATATGGATTACTGAGATTTTGACAGTATTTCAGAGCAAGGAAAGGCTGTTGCAAATTGACCGAGTGGAATCAAAGTGCTCCCTTGTTCACAATTTAATAAAAACTAGCACCTAAACTGCATCCATTTGTACAAGTGATGCACAAGCCCAACAAATGTAGGTGTTACTGCTTTCCTGGGAATGCACAGGTTTTCCGTCTGGCAAAGCTTCAGCACGTGGCTTCTTGCAGAGCTAGAATTTGAGGCAGAAATTTGACTGCCCTATTCTCAAAACACAACAAGAACAAACAGGAAATCAGATTTCCAAGGAAATCTGTGTGGTAGAGTTGTTGTCAAAGTTGATTCAGGAAAAAGGGACCAAAGTGCTCTAGATTCAGCATTTAACACTGATGAGAAAGCAAACAGAAATGTCCACCTGCACACAGAGAAATACACACAGAAAGTAATTCAAATTAACTTCCTGAGGATCCACAGATAGGCAAAGTCTTTGCCAATTCCTTGAGTGAATGAAACAAAGATTGGCAAAGTGATAAATAAGGATTTATCTGTCAGCACAATACAGAGTGTGACTTAATACAGCACTATTCAAGGTCAAACATGTAGGAAGAAAATATGGAAACATCTAAAGATTAGGGGACTGTACCTTGACAAAGCAGTGGCCCTAAAAAGGACTGCCTGCGTGAGCTCTCAGGGCTCTCATGACCGTGGGTAGTGAGGAACAATGTGAACATACGGGAAGAAAAAAGTCTTAATCAAGAAAGACATAACAATGTCAAATGTTTGTCAGATCTGCATCCCTGCTGGGTACAGCTCAGGCTTCAGGCACCTCTCTAACCAGTGTGCTTCAGGCTGAACTCTGCCCACACAGACCAAACGTGCTCTTCATCCTTTTGCTCTCTTTGAATGAGCAACTTGTTAGGACTGCTCAGCTCTGGCTGCTGAAAGCCAGTCTTGGGCTAGTTAAACTTCTGTGCTTGTTTTCCCACTTGGAAAAAGCAAATTGGCTCTCACTGAGGCCCCTGTTCCCAGCATTGCTCACAATCAGCGGCTTGCGTGGCTCCAGACATATTCCTGCCTGGTGTGCCATGCATTTGGCTAACAATATGTCAATTCAAATTACAACTGCTCCGAGGAAAGAGCCTAAAAATAGAGGCCTTCCAGGTGGCTCAGCAGACGGATCCATTTGCCATACATGGTAGAACAAGTGAGCCTTATCAGACTACGCCTGGAGAGTAAAAATACCCCATTATGTTACACCAGGAGTCAGAGCTGGGCTGAGACAAGGGAAGGACTCAGCAAGTACCGCACTGTGCCTTAGGGGACTGGCTGCCAGCAAACACTGAAGCCCTTCTCACTTCTCACACCTCCTCCAGCAACCTCTGGGGGGCTTCAGTATTTGTGTACTTGAGAGAGGGGTATGTTGCTCCCCCTGACCTGTACCTGCCCATCAGTTCACTGCTGTGAGGCCTGTGATGTTCTCCACCATCTGTTTCCTTTTAAAGCGTGCCAGGTAAGCGTGTCAATAGCAAAGACATCATACACACCCCTAGATACTCTTCACAACATGGAGAAAGAAAGATTCCACCACCTTTCTCCATCACCCAGCAGGAAGAATCATTCCTATCCAAACCTAATTCAAAGTGACTTTGAGACACTGCAGTTTTTCCCTTGAATTTCCTGTTAGACTCAGGCCTTTCTTCTTCAACCCCAGGACCTGCCACTCTCATGAAACCCTGTAGGAACTTTTCACTGGCCACAGCAATGCCTGACAGCTCCATCTATCCTCCTCTGTAGGTCATCAGCCAGGGCTTCCCTAGACTCAGGACGTTATTCAAAAACTTCAGTATCATCTTCAAGTGAGGCTGCATGTTCCCAACAGAGTCCTTAATCCTCAAGAACCTGTATCCTGTTCCTCAGTGCAGTGCACAGGTGTGCAGTTGTACACTAAGCAATGTCCCCCACATGAAGTTTGCTGTTTTCCCTCCTTTTTCCTTGAACTCTGAATTCTGTGCTGTTTGAATAAAAGCACTGACCAACATCAGCTTCTCAGTACAGCAAGAAGATTCCAACTAAATTGCTCATCTGATAGCATCCACGAAATATCTCAATACAATTGTAAAAATAAATTGTGTCCTGTCACTGTGCAAAAGGAAGAAGAAAAATGAATATTGAACAGCCACGGATCCAACCAGACATAGCTCCTGTCTGTCTCTGAGCCAAATTTATAATTACTTTTTCTATTTTATCAAATTTCAAGCAATGCACTTCAATGGAGAAAGTTAGGAAGAACAATTCTGAAGTTAACATGAGCGTAATGGAATTTGTAAACTCTCATATAAGAAAAGTCATCAGCTGGAACCTGAACTCCCTGACTTGTTCCCTTTAATCAGCAATGACTTGCCAGTGTCTTCTGGATCTTCACGCTACTTCAGAGAGCACTTTGAGGTGCTTAGACAGAGCAGTATTTTGTCTCCTATCTATTTAACTCCTTTTTGGACATTTCTTTCTTGAATGTTCTTCTACACCCTTGCAATAATATATCCATACACTTCAATAATATTAAGTATCATGATCCCTCTGGTACACGACCCAGATTGAATTTTAAAGCTGTAATATATGCTGAGGTCCTCAGTTCTTAGTGTCACATCATTAACAGATACTCCCATTAACAGATACTTTTTTATTTTTTTTTTTAAATTGTATTCCTAGCTCTTAAACTCACAAACTGGAGTTTGGAAAATTTATGCACACACTATGAGTGTCTAAGCTTCTGTCATCCTAGAACAAAAGAGGGCAGGAACTGGCTCATGAACTAATGCTGATGCTAAAAGTTGTCCATTGGTGCCTATAAAATGCAAGACAATCTCAGTGGAGCAAGGCAGCTGCTTCCTGGTGCCAATTCCATGGGAATTTTGGCAAGGCTGAGTCTTTTCATCTCATTCCTACTTCAAACTGCACAGATATCCTGCAGTGCTCATGGAATAAGCAAACACGTGATCCTGCTCAGGCATTACCAATTGCACAGCTCACTTATCCATTTGTCATTGGGGTTTTTTTTCAGGGAAAATATTATTGAGCTACATATTTATGAGTATATGATACAACTTCTCAAAACCGATCAAAGATATTGTGTCATGAAGGGATTGTTTTATGTGTTGCTTTCATGGGAGAAAATTCACAATTTCTGTTGCATGCTTTTTCCCCAAGCAGTGTCTCTGACCCTCGGACTCTGAAGGTTACGTTCACGAATTTACAACCATTTTAAGGCAAGACCAAAATCTGAGTTTAAAGGGTGTGACAGAGTGACTCTTAATGGTTGTCTCCCGACATATTTCATGCAGCTGAGGATTTACCCAGTTTTGTCTGCTTGCATTCTGACAACAGGGAATAATTGGGAAATCCTTCTTTATGGAAATATCAACTAAGTTCAGAACTAAGTATCTGAAAATTGAGTGGCACTTCATGGTATATATTAAATACTGATGAGTGGTGCTTGAGTGTAAGTGATTTGGCAAACCTAGAAAAGGTCACTTAGCAATTAAGTAACCGACAGAAGTTGTTTCAGGACATGTGTTCTCTCTTCTTGAAGGCTTATTATGAAAGCAGGTAAGAGACAGAGGATAAAGGTATGCACGCTGGTGGAATGAATAATATGTGTGCCTCTGTGCAAAATTCACAAAATTACAGTTCCCCAGCTGCTGTATATGATATGCTGAGAGTTTCTTTTAGTTTGAGTTGTCTGAAGATTTTAAAAGAATGAATAAAGGGATTTTATTCATCTCTTTGAAAAGGATGAATAACAAAGCATTTTTTTCAAAACTGTAGTATTTATAAAGATGGTGCCTGGATTTTGTGCCTGATTTGATTTCCTGCATCTTATACATGGATAATAGAACATATAGTTCTATATGGTTCTTATTACTCAAAGAAGCAACTAGAAAAATGTGATTTTGACCTAAGAAAGAAGGTGCTTACTTTCACTGTGGAAAAGCTGTTGATTATTGTCAAGGGAAGGAATCATGAGAAGAGTAAGAGGGGATCTCTGGGGAAAAGTATAAGAACAGGAAAACCCTATAAAAACACTTCCCTGTTAAACTCTCAAAGCTTCCAGCAACCTACAATTCAAGGGCTCTCTGGTTCTAAGGGTTATTATTTCTACACATGACCCGTCACAGATTCTTTTTCACTAATTACTTTTCAGATCCATGTAAACTTTTGGCATCCACAACAACAACTTATGGCAAAGAGACCCACGGATGATGAATTTTGTGCTTCTGCACAGTCAAGTGTGTGTTCGGTATTTTTATACATCTTTCTTAAAAATAATAAAACCTTTTAAAATATGAAGTAATGTATTTTGCTTTGCTTTACAAGAAACTCTCAGATTAATGCATCCTTTGCTTTTTAAAACCATAAGAAACCACAGTCCTGCATAACTGACACATGCTGGAGAAGAACAGGTACAGCTTGCATCACCTTCCTCTGCTGCTTTGAATGGAAATGAAAAGCCCAGAAAAAGTCATTTCTTCTCAATATGAAGAGTGTTTTGCTTTACTTACAAGCATATGAGTCTGCACTTGCACAGAAAAGCAAAGTTAAGTATTCTCTGCTGTTCACTGTCCAATAACACCTTTAAAACTGCCAGATACTCTCAAAGTGCTTCTGTTACTATCTAAAGTCCTGAGTCTCTGTGGTATAATGGCTTTTGTTCCACCAGTGAGACCTCTACAACAAAAAGACAGCACTCATCACGATAAAGGCACGGTCATCTCGCTCAGTACCTTCCACATGGCATTAAACTCTCCTGGAGACACACTGGACTTCCATGGCCAGAAGCACAAATCCTAAAAACAACTTGCAGGCAGTTTCCCAGATAAACAGGCAAAGCTGTTTATCACCAGCATCAGCAGCAGGCCAGCAAACTTCTTTCTGGTTTGAAGGTAATTCACTGCAGTAGCCTGTATGACACCTTCTAAAAGAAGTGCCTGACCACACAGGGAGCATGAACAAGCCCCTGGGGAAGGGGATGTGCAGATCACTGCAAAATCGTTTTTCTGGGGAGGAAGAAATGCCCTAATGGTAGAAAGTTCAGGTGACTTGTAGATTCTCTGCAGCAGTGGCTTTCAATCGCAGTCACACTACACAGAACACAAAATGTACTCCGAGGCACTGGAAATGTTAGCACAATAACTATAAAACCATTCCCTTCCAGTCCTTTACCCTTGAGTTAAAATATTCTCTGTCAGCCTCTTAAAGCACAGACACAAACAATTATTTGACATTAGCACTGCTGGAATTAAGACATTTTTACATCTACCTTTATAATGAATGTGGAGCCATGAAAATGCTTTTTGGAAAGGGGCTGTGTTTGAAAATATTGCTTTGCAGCCTGTGAGGAGAAAAAGCAGCCTGAGAATGATCTCCAACCTTCCACTGTGACCCCAAGCCCCATTTCTGTTCAGGTAACAGAAATGTCTCTTAAAAATTACATTTTTTCTTGATTAATGAGAGAGCTTATGTCAAATGGCATCTGAGCTTCCCACTGACATCAGGCTGTTGTTAAACATTAGCAAATACCCTGAGATAGGAAAACAAAATATCTTCCATCACAAATGGCATTCCATCTATCACCCTTGATATTTTGCTGAGAATAACAACTAAGATTGTATTTATTTGCATCCCTGTCTATTCAGGTCTTGTGTAACAATAGCAAAGAAGACTGAGTGAGGTTCTCACTCTTACCTTCTGTCAAACAGGATCAAGAAGAAATCAGCTGAAGCTGGCAAAACTGTTGTGCTGTGAACTTGCTGGATGATCAGAATGATGCACAGGTTCTGCAAAGAATGACAATAGATATCTCAGTTTTCATGCAGAAAATAAATTAGACTGAACTGAGCAGCTGCCTACTGTATTAAAATTAACAAAAAAAAATAACTTGGGAGTACAGAGAAGATATTCCATATTTATGAAATGGTGATACTATGCTTGGCTCTATAAAAACATGGGGAAAAAACCAGCTCATGTCCAAGAGGTACTAAAACAGGCTCAGAGATGAAAATGGGTTATTATAAAACTGTATCCTGAAGAAATGTCCAAAGCTCACTCGTGCTTGCCCATTTAGCAAACGTCCCCAGTGAAATCAGGGACGATGGAGGAAAACTATGTTTGGCCACCTGTATCATCAGAGGTTGATGTTTGCACTTATCACAACTTCACAGATTAATTTCTGATGATATACAGGAAGATAACACTCCAGAACAGGGAGATATCCCATGCCTGAGGAAAGATAATCTCGTGGAACGTCAGATGTCTTTGAGTCAGTCAAACACTGACTGGGCAGTGCTCTGTCCCCAGTGAGATTCCATCAGTGCAGGCTGGAGGGAACCTGACCCAGAGTGCTGACAGGGAAGATGATGGATCTCACTCATTTTCATTAGCAAGAAGAGAACAGTGTACATTACAGTACAGATGCAATCCAATATCAAAGCAGAAGCCTTTGAGTGATGGAGAAAAGGCAGGTCTTCAGTTTGTGTTTTAGGCTATCAGAGCAAACAAGGATTCCTTGTGTAACACTGCATGCTTTGGATCAATATTCCTCTTCTACACATTCTGTCATCTTTGGTGAGGTGGGAACGTCTCCAGTATCTAACATTACATGATTTGGGGAAACTACAAATAGTTTCCCCAAATCATGTAATAGTTTCCCATTCTGTAGCCCATTCCCTGGCTCAGAGGCTCCTGGCAGAGAATATAACTCCCACAGAAGTTACTGGTATCCTGCTGCAGGAGATTAAAGACCCCCCATTTTACATGTGGTAAATACGAGTAACTACATTAACCTTAAGCTGAAGGAGAACATTTTGTTATATAAGCACATCCCTGCTCCTGTAATGCTATTCATATTAATACAAAACACAGGGGAGATTAAGCAAGTAAATTAAATTTATTAGCATTCTGCTGCTTGCTTCCTAAAGAGTGTGGGATTCAGGGGACCAAAGGCTCCTTCTCGTGTGGCACAGATTCCAGGCTGGGTGTCAGAGGGACAGCCACACGTGCCAAGGTATTTTTTATTGGGAAGCACAGTAACTGCTTGGGTGCACGTCAAAACCTCATGTCACTAACAGTAGGAAAGATTACCCTCTGATTTAAATGGCTGTATATTTGGAACAGGAACTGAAATGTAATATTCTGTTTTATTCTATTCAGGCACAGAGAAAGAGGCACAGATATATTACACTAGCTAGACATACTTAGCCCTCTATTCACCTGCTCCACAAAATCCTTGGTTGAGCACATGATAATCCAGTAGACTAGAAAGAGAATTCAGAATTGAGGTGGTGGGGAGGGAATATCCTTCTCTGAAAATGCACAAAAGTTCAAGGCATTTTCTTCCTCTCTATGCACACATAACTCTCACTGACATCAGCTCTGGGACTGAAGCTTAAAGAAAGAATCAAAGATGTATTTCCTCCTACAAGCTCACTGCAAGAACTGCTAAAATCAGTTAAATGCAACTTGAAGGAAAAAAAAATCTATATTTTTCTTTACAAAAGAAACAAACTCGGGCAGAAACAAACTTTGATGAGTTGTCAGTCAGTATTCCTGTTATTGCTGTGTTTATAGCAGTATATACAGATTTACATTAGGAAACATCCAGAGCTAATCGGTGCAAGAGTTAAAAACTTAAATAATTCCAGTTTCTGTCAATATCCAAGACTGTCAGGAATTCAGTTTACAATAATTACTCCAAGTCCAGTGACTGCTAGGGTCACTCTTTAACCAGTGGTTAAATGAAAAACAAGAGCTGATTGGTATAGGAAATCTTGGCAATGGCTTGGACTATTTCTCCTTCTACAATCCTCATCAAATAAGGGGCACACAACAAATTGCTTATCTCTGATCTGCAATTCTCCCCTCCACCCAGCTGGAAATTTGAATTAATTAATAAACGCCCTTATGTTTTCAAGGTCATGGAAAATGAAGAGCACTCAGCAAAATGGATGCACTGACAGTGAAGGGTGTTTGTGGGTGGGTTTTTTATGTAAATGGAAAAATCTGTGAGGCAGCAGCTCCTTCATCTGTACCGTGAGTGCTAAAGTTAGACAACTTAAAAGGAAATAAAGGGAGTGCAAATAAATTCTGCTTTGAAAAAATGTGACCTTCCCTAGAAAAAGTCTGAGGCTTTATGGAGCAGTCTCCAGTCACACAGTGAGGCCAATGACACCATGAAGTCAGGGGGCTTCACTCTGGCTTTGGTCTGTCCCTGCTGACTGTGGACAACTCTGCTTTGTGGCTCCTTTTTTCCTCACATAACTAAGTGTACACATAACACACTCTACTTTATGAGCTTTCACAGCTCCCCTGTAAAGCTCAAGCACCCTCACAAATAATATAATTTAGGGAGTAAGGTCACAGAATCACAGGATGGTTTGGGTTGGAAGGGACTTTAAAGATCATCCAGTGAAGATGTCATTCAGGTATATGACACTTGACAAGTCAGGAATGTCACCACTAGATAAACAGGAACAATATGTGAACTAACAGGATTGGTTCCTGGAGGAACTAACAGGATCCGTTCCTGGAGACACACTAAAACTTATTAACTTCTGGAGAAAAAAAGGATAATCGAAGATACTGAGCCAGAAGGGCCCTTTAATTCTTGTGGGGCTCCAAGGGCAGATTCTCAATCCAATCTTAATCTTGACACGGCCAGTGAGGAGAGAGACTGTGAAGTATAACTGCAAATTACAGCTGGGGGCCTCAGGAAAGACATTGGAGCTGCTGGAGTGAGTCCAGAGGAGGCCACGGAGCTGCTCCAAGGGCTGGAGCCCCTCTGCTCTGGAGACAGGCTGGGAGAGCTGGGGGTGTTCACCTGGAGAAGAGAAGGCTCAGGGAGATCTCACTGTGGCCTTCCAGTACCTTAAGGGAGCTTATGAAAAGTAGGGATGGGGACTTTTTGAATGGGCAGACAGTGACAGGGCAAGGGACAATGGTTTTAAAGTGCCAGAGAGCAGGGTTAGATTGGATATTGGGAAGAAATTCTTCCCTGTGAGGGTGGTGAGGCCCTGGCCCAGGTTGCCCAGAGAAGCTGTGGCTGCCCCATCCCGGGAAGTGTCCAAGGCCAGGTTGGACAGGGCTTGGAGCAACCTGGGATAGGGGAAGGTGTCCCTGCCCATGGCAGGGGGGTGGAATTGGATGGTTTTTAAGATCCATTCCAACCCAAATAATTCCCAGATTCTGTGGGATTCTGGTGCCAAACACAAGTCATCAGACTTCACTCCTATTTTACAATGATACTGAAGTACCTTCAGTCAGAAACACACTGATTTAGTTTCTGTTTTTCATTTAAAAATGTAAAGCTTATTGCAAGGGGGTAGATTTTGTCAAGGAAAAAATGAAACAGGATAAAACTGCTGAGTAAAATTCACTGATTGCAGTTCACACAGCTGGGGAATGAGGTCTCCTAAAACATGAAGCTCCTCAGGACAGCAGAGGCCACCATACCAGAGCCCAGAACAACACATGGTCCTTGGCTTTAAAGTTCTGCGTAAGAAACCTCTAAATTCACCTCCCCCATGCTGACACATGTTGGCAGAACTGGATGAGGGTATTTTGGGGAGGGGTACAGAACTGCTGGGCAATAATCCCTGAGGCTGCAGTTTCATTAGAACTGAGAGATGACTGCAGATCACATTCCGATGAAAGCAGGTGCAACTACGGGAAACATTAATTAATGGAATAAACTTCAGGAAATACCACAACTTCTAACAAAGCAACTAAGGAATAAGGTAACGCTATTTATTACAGAAATCAAAGCAATAAATCAAGTATTCTGAATAAAGCATTCTCACTAGCCTGCCCTTTATGTCTCTGGAGTAATCCCATTCATCCTTTTAACACGGCTGGGTAGAAGCAGATGGGAAATTGTCAGTACCACAGGAAAACCTCCAGAATTTCTAAAATGTACCTTTTGTTCCTTATTTTATCCATTTCATGCACCTGGCAGCCTTGATTTTGTTAATACACTATTTGTCCAATTTGTATGAGCTACTGCAGTCCATCCCCTGCACTCGTGGCAAACCTACACTCACACTTGGCGGTCACGGTGACATGACTTTATTGTTGCTGTTATTACCTCCATTATTATTAAAAATCAATAATGTAGACAGCTCAGCAAAATGTCCAGTACCAAAATCAACTGTTAAATGTCTAACAGTAGTATTAACACATTATCAAGTCCATATGGTGCAGGAATGGATCTCTCTTCCTGCATGGATCTCTCTACTTCTGGCAGAGTTTCTGTAATTTATTGACACGACCAGGTACTTCTGCAGTGAGAAAATTAACTTGTACCACTGCAGTCTGTGAAGTACAAACCTGAAGTACATCACAATGATAAACCCTCAGCACCTATGTGGGATTTGCCTTCTCATTTCTGATGAAACACATTTTAACCTTTCAGTCTCCTGACAGTTTTTACCTGTCTCTTTCTTCTACATTTTATTCTGTAATTTTAAAAAATTGGCAGCCTATCTAGCCTTAAAAAAAACCACCCAAAAATCCCAACAAAACATTTTAACCATTGTCCTGCATTTCTGCTGTCTGAATCAACAACTAATCATGCAATTCCCCAAGGAAATCAGAATCAGCAAGAGCTTGTGTATCACCTTAACACAGTGCTCATTTTACTTTACAGACATATAAAACCCTAAGGCATTCACATCCAAAAAGCAAAAGCAAGCGAATAGACCCCAGTCAAGCAAAAACCCATGAGCAGATGGGAGTATGTGATGCACTTGGTTTCCTTCTGCCTCTTTCAGACCCACATTTTGAAATTTTGGTTTGGTGAAATACTGAGCTTTTGTTTTCCCCCTGCAGAAGCCTTTAGCACATCTGCCAGAGATCACTCTTGGAAAACAGACACTGCAAACAAACTGTTTCCCACAGAACTTCAGCTGAACTAGAGGGAAAATAGATTCACTACTTGTACTCATACTGTCTTTCTCTGACAATAATATTCAGCTTCTTCTGTAGATTGCAAGAAAGTCCCAAGTCTGCAGGCAAATTCTGAATGTTTGACAAGCACAATTTGAGAAATCCTTGTGGGGAAGCAGTGATTAGACAAGGCAACTGGCAGCTGGGAAGCCCACGCTGTATCTATCCCCTGTTTCATTGCTGATTTCTCTGGATGACCTTGTCAAGTCATTTAATGCCTTTCTGCCTGTGTTCCCCTCTCTGCAAAATGTTTAGATAAACACCTCCCTTTTGGAAACACTGTAAAATTGTTTATTTTGGAATGTTCCTTGGATGTTAAAGTGGCTCTGGGGTGCGACATTGGACGAAAAACAAAACATCCACAAGACGTAAATGTCAATCTGCTATTTTCTAATAGATTAAAATTCACAGTTTAATAGATTAACCTTGTGCTTGAAGGTTTTATTTTAGAAGGGACAGTAGTTACTCATTCTATTTTAACCTTATCTATCAGCCAAGCCAGCATCATCAGTGCAAACGATAAAAATAAGAAAAAGTAGAAAAAATTGGCATAAAATTTTTTCTGTCCTTAACTTAAGAAGTATGATTATTTAGGCAAGTTTCACGTTGGGCAGCTACGTGCTGCTGGCAGTGGGCAATGCTGGGAACTGGGATTAAAGTTCCTGGGATGTCACCCTTAGGCATGCTCATGGTTTAAGGGAGGCTGGTGGTGATGGGCATCCAGGAGCCCATTCAGGTCAGTCCCAAATGGCACCTGGCTCCTCCCTGCCCCCTCGGTGACCTTGACCAGCTCATGCACATTATTGTTAATGCCCAAGATACGTTCTATAAATGGAATACCTAAGTGCAGTCTTATTATGAGTCATTTCACCACTGCTCCTCAGCCAGGGAAAGTATAGCATTCCATAATTGCAGGAGCAAACTAATAGCAGAGAGGGAGCAAAATGGGGGGAAAAGCGCAATTTTGATTTATTAATCCACCTGTTGGCTCACGCTGGTTTAAAAACATCCAGCACACACTAACAAGAGCTTTTTTGAGACCCCACTTCAGGTACCACAAAAGCCCTGTTGTAACTCTGTGAAGCGAGCAGCACACCAAGAAATGGAAAGGCAAGTGAGAACGTAGGACAGTGTTTTTATAGGGACCTGCCGTGTTTCACCTGCGGAAGGATGTGTGCTGATATTATGAGAAACACAGCATCGTGGCCGGCTTCCACGGGCATTTCTCTGAGGGCACTGACAGCCCACGAGACCTTCACCTTCACCTTCACCTCCTCCTCCTCCTCGCTGCGCAGTCCGGACCGCGCTCCCTCACACCCCACAAAATGGCGGCCGCGCGCGCCGCGGGGTTCGCGCTCCGCTCTCCCCTCGGCGCCGCCGGGCAGACCCGCCACATCGGCACGGCCGCAGGCTGTTGGGAGAAGGGGGAGGCTGTAGCCGCGCTCCCCTCGGAGGAGGAGAGGGGAAGGAGAAAAGGAAAGCAGGAACATAGCAGCTGGCGCGGAGCCCCGCTGAGGCGAGCGGAGCGACCCCACCACCGCTCGCGCGCCCCACCGGCCACAGAAGAAGCGGCGCGAGCACCAGCGCGCCTCGCGCTGATTGGCGAACAACTCCCGCCACGCGCTCTCTCCTCCCTCCTATTGGCTCCTGCTTCCCGCGCAGCTCCCGCGCGCCACCGGCCCCTCAGGGCTCCCGGCCCCCTCAGCGCCCTCAGGGCCGCGGTCCCTCAGCTCCCTCACTGCGGGATGGCGGCGGCCGGCGGCGTTCGCGGCTCCGAGCTTGGCCCGGGCTCAGCGCCGGGCAGTGCCGGCGACACCTCCCTCCTCGGCAGCGCCACAACGTGGCCTTTGAAGCGCTATGGCCGCTTCCTCCCGCCGAGGGACGGTGACGATGAGGGGCAAAACACCTCATGGAAGGTGCGGGGGGGCGGCGGGGCAGTGTGGGGTAACTGGCTCCACTGTGACGTCAGCAGGAATATGTGAGGCCTTCCAGGGGTGTTTTTCGAAGTCCAGAGCTAATGCAGGAATCTGGAGAAGTTTTGCTTCATGAATTATTAATATCAGCAGGTCAGAGGTAGAATGGCTAGTAGCCCATTTTCTTATTTTTATTTTTTTTATGCAGCAGTGACCTGTGGTATTAAAATCTAGAGATCAAGTTGGAAGATTCCAGAGAGTTATTTAAAGTAGTTAAATCTGTGTATCAAGGTATAATTAGTAAAAAAGTCATTAAACGTGCCTCCTGTCTCGGGAGCGTAGGGCAAGTTGCACTGACCTTTGAAACCTTTTGTTTTTCACTAGAAATGGCAATTACAGATTCTGTGCTTACAGGGATGGATTTTTCTTTGTCTGTCTTTTTAAAGGTGTTTGAATCAAATGAAGAATCAGGCTCTCTTGTCCTCACCATTGTGGTGTCTGGCCATTTCTTTATTTCCCAAGGGCGAACAGTTCTGGTGAGTTTCTCATGCACAAAGAACGTTTCTCCCTTCATTTCCCCATCAGTATTAACTTCATTTCCCTTCTCAGCTTCACCTTCTGTCCCACTGAATGGAAACTGCCGATATTGTTTTGCTTGTGGTAACTCTCATGTTTGCTTTCTCTTCAGATTTATCAGAATAATGCTAAATGCATTATTTCATACTGAGGCACAGCATTTTTTCTGTGGTTCTAAAAGTCTAGGTTAAGAGGTAATGGGTAAGTGCTGCTGATGTTGACAGGTAATTTATGGTTGTCTTTCGCGATTCTTCTGCCTAAGAAAACAGGGAAAATACATTGTTAAGTAATAAATAAAACTATAATTTCCAGGTAATTTATTGCCATTGACCTGTTAGTATTTTGGTTTGACAATTTGGTTTAGCAGAGGGTTTTTTCTGTGTTGCATAATGTGCTCTAAGATACGAGATACATCTTTGGAGACAAAATAACAACTACAAGGTTGTGGCAGCTGATTTTCCTGTAGCCTGTACTTACTTAAGCATAACCAGCTACTAAAGACTTCACAATGACACCAAAGAGGTTAAAAGGAAAACTCTGTCTAAAAGGAGTGGGTTTTATGCTCATGACAGAGAAAGCCTTGCTGGAAGGTGGAATTAAGTGTGTTCAGTGCATATCACCAGTACTCAGTGATGATAACAAGTAGGAACTGACTGATAAATATATTAGAAAGCTATTACAAACCACTGAAAGATGCTGCAGCATGAAGATAACAAGGCTTTTTAATACAAAGTGTGTAAGAGACTGTGTTGCAGCTTTAAATGTGTATAAGCTTATAAATTAGATTTTACTGTGCCTCTTAAAAGGTCTTAAACTTAGAGAAATTTAAGTCTAAGGGGAGAACCAAGGATATCCTTGAATATTTTGGCCTATGAGTGTGTGAGGTCTGTTGAATAGATAATGAATGAGCTAACAGAAAGCTGTCAGGTTGGAGAGCCCTCATACAAGACATGGCATTTGGCTCATATTTCGTGAGGACAAGGTAAAAATGGAACATGGAAAGTATTTTAGCATTTGTGTTGAATAAGAAAAAGGGATGGAGTACTGAAAATGTAGGTAGAAAGGAGAATTGCTGCCATCTCTTAGCAAATTCTGCTTGGAATGATTCAGTGGAGGATACTCCTCTCCAGGGGCTGATCCTGTTCCCAGTGTCCCAATCACATGGCAGTCACTGTTAGTAACTGGGGTCTTACATGACTCTGAATGTCCTTGAAATAACCATATAAAATCTAACTACAAGTAAGTTTTAATAACTAATTAAAGACCAAACAGACACAACCAAAAGCTGCAGCCCTTCAAAGACTGCGTCTGGCAAAGGCTGAATCTGGCAAGTAACGGGGGCAGATAAAAGTGTTGTTGGAAGGGATGAAGTATCAGAAAAGCTTTATAGAGACTTGGCTGAGAAAAGCACTTTCTTGCAGCTCTTGGGTTTAGTGGCTAGTGAAGCTGTCAGGCAGCTGCCTTGCATGAAATGCCAGAGGAGGAACTTCTGGGATCTGTCAGGACTGTTTCAGCTTCTAAGAGACACTGAGATACTGCAGTGGCTCTCACATAGTGCAGAAGAGAGGCGGAACAGCCACGCTTGGTAAATGTGACCAAAATGTGATACTGAGAGTTTAAAAAAAAAAAAGGTGGTGGTGGTTGGTTTTTTTAACATTTATTTTGGCAATGCTTCTATGCCAACCTTAAGGCAAACACCAGCATTTTCTTAAGTGTTAGAGCAAAATTATAGGAATTTGGTTTTACAACCTGTCAGTTCCTTTGGGTGCACTTGTGTTTGGGATCATAGTGGAGGTGTGTTCTGTGCATACAGGACTAAACTGGCACTGGTGCAGACATGCCTGTGTGTATTTCTCAGAGATTGGAGCAGTTGCAGTCCTCCCACTTTCCCTCTTAAACATACTCGAGTGGCTGAAAAACCCACCAGAGAAATCACAGACTGGTTTGGGCTGGAAGAGACCTTAAAGCTCATCTCATCTCACCCCCTGCCGTGGGCAGGGACACCTTCCACTAGACCAGGTTGCTCCAAGCTCTATCCAGACTGGCCTCAAACACTTCCAGGGATGGGGCATTTTGCAGAGTCCTTATTGAGATGCCGTATAACAAAAAACCAGCTTGCAGCTCAGGCTGTTACTGCTGTGGAAATAATCAGCAATGGTTAATCGCACTGGTTGTGTGTCCCTCTAGTCTCCAGCTGTCAGGAGCTGTCACAGACCTGTCACAATATTTAAACAGGCTTTGTACATCCCGTGTTCTGGAGTCTGTCACAGACCAAATCCGCTCACTGGGGGTCCATTATCATGGTCATTCTGTCACAGGGGATAATGCACAAATTTCTGCACCAGAGGGAATGTATCAAGTTTGATGGAATGTTGCAACTCTTGGGATGATTTAACTTGTATTCCTGTTTTCTCTTGCTGGCCTGGGCTACTGACTGTTGACTGCCCTTTGGATTGCCAAGGTGTTCTCCAACACCTTTGGGCTGCCTTACTCACTGGCATTGAAATTCCCTCTGATGTACTTACACAGCTGTTTCTTGCTATGTAGTAACTGCATCCTTCAAGTTGTTGATGTCTGGTCTTTTGATCTATCTTCTAATCCCTACTTTTCAGACCTTTTGATGTACTACAGGCTCCTGGGTTTGAGGGAACTGGATAACAATTAGCTTAGCTTTGTACCTCTGCACAGGAACATGGGGAGGCACAAGATGTGTGTCAGAGGAACACCATTTCCTTCTCAACATGCGTAACTACTGAATTTTTGTAAAATTTTCATGGGTGAATAATAAGAGGATTTTTTCTATTTTTCACCTACATACAACATTCACTACAACTCCATTTGCACAAAACTGAAATAGTTGTGTAGAAAAGGAAATTTCTATTTCACTGATGGCTGGATTAACATGATCTATGCTAGGAACAAATTTCAAGTTTTTCTGACTTGCTGTCAAAATATTTTCTCTGTGATGGGTGTATTTATGTATTCTCTTAGTCCTTTTTGTTTTCTTTGAGCAGGAGAGTTAAGAAAACCTTTTCATTAAAGAATCATAGTTATTTAGAGTCCAGTGAAACTATGGCTCTTTTATTATCGTTTCTAAGAACAATATTTATATAATAGCAATAAAATACTCACATATCCTAACAACTTCAATAAATACAGAAACAACTGTTTTCCTTTCAAAATACGATCTACTCCTTGCACTCAGCCAAATGGAATGAAGAGGAGGGTAAATGGAACTTGAGAGCACAGCACATAAAAATCCCTGATGCGTAATGCAAATTAAAGAGTGTTTTGCTTTGTTTTGGGGGTTGTGTTTTTTTTTTTTTTTTAAACAAAGTTCTTCATTTGGAATTAAATTACGTAACATATTTTAGGACCTGTTTTTGCTGCAGTGTTGCCTAACAGACTGCATATTTGATGGCAGAAAAACCTCATTCTTGCCTGCTGTAGACAATGGAATTTTACAGGAATATCTCAACAGCATCTCTGTTAATTTCTGGCCATGCTCAGGATGCATCACCTTCTCTTTACCACAACTCTTATTTCCTTTCCCCTCTTTGAATCAACGTATCATGAAAATTATATTTTGGTTTTTTTCAGTGCGATTATTCCTGGTGCTAGAATTCATAATATCCTACAAATTAAACAAATTGAAATTGTGAAGAGGACTTACTTAATAGCATAAAATTAATCCAGAGTAATTGATTTGTGACCTGATCTTTTGAAGTGTAGACTAAATGTCCTAAGTGCCCTCCCGGTCCCCTCATGACTTCTAATAAGCTACCAGTGCTTACAGTAGATTCTAACTCATTAATTAGGCAAGCATTCAACAGACATTCTCATGTTCCTGATGCTCTTTGCAGTGCCTGAAACTCAGGCACCAAATTTTTGAGCTGATCTTCACAACAGTGCCTTGGGCAGAGATGGTCCCTGTGCAGTAAATGAGGACACTTGACAGAAACCCAGGGAGTGAGCAGGTTGCTAATGCTGCTTGGTGGTAGGACACTGCAGAGCTACAGGAAGTTGTTCTTTTATTAAAGGTCTCATGATTGCTCCTTGGAAGAGTAGCAGGAATCTTAGCTTTGTTGACTTATTTAGTACCACAGTCGTACTTCAAAAATTTCAGTTTTACTTTGTTCATTTCAACATGTGCTGTTGACGTGATTGTTTTGGACAAGCTGAGTATCCTGCGTTAGCTTCCCATTTATGTTTGATGTAAAAGGCTTATGATCTTTTCTCTTGCCCCAGTTCCTCTAAACCCAGCTATTAGAATAGCTTTTTAAGAGTAGGGACTTCTGTTAATGAAGTGTATTTACTCTGTAAAGTTAGTTTAACGTATGCTCTTGATCTAGGGACATATGAATTCTGCATCCTGAATTGAAAAAATTCACAGGATGCCCTGAAGAGCTTTAGCCAGGTAAACCCATGGGCATCCTGCTCCCCTCTCTGTGTCCCTGGACAAGTGTCACTGTTCTAAAGTGTAGCTTAGAGGAAAAAACCCAACAAATCAGGTTCTCACTATTGACATATCAAGGTCTGTCCTGAGTTAGGGGCTTGTCTTTGCTACTCACTCCTTCAGGGGGTGTAGTTTGTACCCATCTGGGGGAACTCTTGCTAGAAATGAAGCCCCTGCTCCTGCACTTTGGCCAAAGATTTGTGGTTCCTGAGTCCCCTCAGGGGTGGCTGGTGTGTCCTGTATTTCCCATTTCCTGTACACATGGAGCACTCTGTTTAATGAGTTCAACCCTCCTGTTCTTTTCCACAATCAAACGAGCTTTAATAGCAAGATTTAAGATTCTAAGAGATTAAAGGTAAAAAAATTGCATACAAAAAGATAATGCAGAGCTTAGCATCCCCTTTATTCCTTACTCCTGGCTGGCTGCCTTGGTTGTTGGGATTGGAAATTTTTGCAGGGACAACTTTCTGCTTCCCTCACTTTGCAGATTCTCTTAATTGGGGATATTTTATTTTTTTTTGAGACAGCTCATACTGCAGAAATAAAACCTAATGTATTTGGCCTTATTTAGATCTTGGGAAAAGATACAAGTGAGGAAAATTTGTACTTTTCCAGGTGTGTTACAAGGTAATACTGAAGGTGAGAATGAAATTATGTTCCAAGTTTAATTTTCACAACTTTTATCTTTCAGCTGGAATTACTATTTCATTCTACAGTCACTAATGAAGAATTTTCATTTTTTAAAATAGAAACCTTGTTATTGTGGAAGAAAGTGTAAAACAGCAACTCCTTTTTTGAAGTTAAAAATTGCTATTTTTCAGATACATGCAAGTATTTGATTTAGAATCTCTGTCAAATTTCAAATATGCACAGTTTCATTTCTTATAATAACCTGTTAATAAATGAATCCCTATTAAAGTGATCACCATCAAAGCACTCACCTGTAAACATGTTCTCCAGTTTTGCTTGTTTTCTGAAAGAATCTCAGTTTTGGTTATTCTTTAGTGTTCTGTATAACAGTTGAACATAATTTAGAAGCTTTTCCAGACTGCCTGCTCCCACATCTTCGTTTTTACTGTCTTTTGAGATAATGGTTATTAACAGTCTTCACAACTACAGTATTTTTGTTCTGTTTTGTTTAGAACCACACAGTGGAGGTACCTGAAATAATATTACCATTCCTTTGTTGCCAAATTAGGCACTGTTATTCAGTATGAATGTTAAATTACAATACCTTGAATATTAGAGGTCAAAACCGTTGGTATTTGAGCTTAACAAATGACCCCTGAGCCCTCAGCAGCGAATGCTCTTTCTGAAGGGATTTCCGGCAGTGCCTGAGCCCTCGGTGTGGGGAGCACAGTTCTGGGCAGTGCCTCTCCCCCTGGGGAGGATGCCAGGGGATTTAACCCAGCCCTGCCTGTTCTGAGCAGGTTGCACGAGGTTGCAGGTGGGGTGCTCAGACCAGCAGAGCTTCCAACCCTTCCCCACAAAAGTGCTTTCCCAAATCTCGGCTTTCTCCCTGCCAGGGCACTGTGAGCAGTTCTGGGCTAGTTTTGCTGCCCACTTGTGTCCTGGTAGATTACCTTGGGAAAGGAACAGATTAAGGGACTGTCATAGGTGCCTCCCTGGAAACTTTGGAAGTAGATTGCTCTGTTTTCCAGGGAATTGTGTCCTGTGGTGCTGCCCAGCCTGTGTCAGAATGGTGCTGAGGCCTTTGGCTTTTCTGCCGTCTTGCCTCAGTTACCAGCTGGCACCACTCTGGCAGCTGTGCCCTGGGACAGTAATGAACACAATAAACTCCTCTGATCTCATGCTGAACTCATCATTTCTTGGAAATGCACATTCCCAGTCTGTGGGATACCCAGCCGAGTCCTTAATCCATAACATCATACACCTCATGCATTCACTCTGACTATGAACCCAGAGAACAGACTGTTGTATTTGCATTTCATGAGCCTATTAGAAGTGGCAGCCCAAACTGGAGAATGTGTCTCGCTGTGGCAGTCTGGGTTTTGTTTGTCTTCTTTAATATTGGTTGTAATTTAAGGGCAGATTAGATCATGTTTGTGATCAAAAAAAAAAAGAGGTTTTTCCTCCTAAGCTGTTGTTTACCCATAGTTTTGTTTGAAAACATCTGCCTTGTGAATGAGTGAAGCCAAACTAATTGATGCAAGCCTGCCTAGCTGAACTGGTACGTGAATAACATTTCTTAAATATATATTAATTTTTAGTTCAGATAGAGTTGCAATCTAACTAAAAATGTTCCTGTGTTCCTTAGCACCACGGGGTTTCCAGATGATCTAATAGAAAATACACATAAATAACATGTACTACCTTCCAAAACAGATCACAGATCATTGCCCAGTGCTGAAGTGTGAAGTCAGAACAAAAGTATTTCCCAGTCAATGCTGGACCCGGTGGCTGTAAGGCAGGATCAGCATCACTGGCTTCTCTGCCTCTTGGAAGGTGTGGTCACATCTTGCCTGCTTCCAAAACATTTGGGAAACATCTTGTTTTCTGCTTCAGCTTAATTCCACTCAGAGTCCTCGGGAACAGTTTCCCTTTACCACCATTTTTTCACAAGTCCAGTCGTGGAGAATGACAGGAGGGGTTTGTGCCTGACTGAATATTAAAGATCAAACTTAGAAAAGTGCTGCCGTTTTTCTCTTCACATTATAAACATCTGAGCTCTTATGTCCCTGCCCAGTCCTAGGCTGCCTTTTTAATCTACTCTGATTAATCTTACACTGCCATCTGGCTTTGCTGCTGCCCAGCTCTGACTGAAGCAGCAGCGGATGCTGCAGGGAGCAGAGCCGCCGTTCCCTGCTCTGCCAGCCTGGGGGCAGCACAATCCGCAGGGATTGCTGCTGTCCCTGTGTCACTGCCCGCGTTCCGAGCACAGCGAGCCAGGGCAGCATCTCTGGGCAGGCACACACGGACAGTAAGATCAATGGATTGCCTCGCAGTTCCCAGGCTCTGCCCCATGCCCAGCTCCCGGCTGGGGGCACAGATCCTCCCAGCTTCCAGTGGTGGAACCAGGGAATTTATTAGTTAGTTATTTATTTCTGCTTGGCAATTTACAAACAACCCAAGGTACAAGAGAAAAGAAAATACTTTCTGCGTTGTTCTTCAGTTAATGAAACTTAAATTTTAGTTAAATCAGATTTTGGGGTTGGAGTTGAATAATCAGGAGTATGTAAATAAAAATTCCAAATGCTGTTTTTTCCCAGCTTGTTTTACCTCAGCAACAGGACACATAAAAGGAGGAGAACCTGGGAAACGTCAATAAAACAGTTGGTAGGAAAGTTAAACAGTGGCTGCCTTTTATCATTTCTTTGAAAACAGTTATTATTTAAAGGAGACAACATTTGTCCAACCTTCATCTCTAGTAAAAGGAAAAACACTATAAAACCAGACTGAATACGGGAACAGCTATATTTAAATAAACACAGTCGGTGAGTCTCCTAAACAGAAACTACTTGAACAGAGCGAGCACAAGTGGCTGTAAGTTAGACTGGCCTAGTGAAGGAACGGGATAGTAGAATTTGGGGCCTGGTTCCACGTCTTCCCATGGCTCACAGAGGGAATTCTTCCTTTTGCTTTGACCTTGAGGCCTTTCACACCTTGGCAAGTCCCACCTTAAGGCATTGGAGTGTTCAGTACAGACAGACACACTGCAAGGGACTGGCCCATCTCACCTGCTGTCAGCACCTGCTTCTACTGTGCTCAGGGCAATACTTTCCTCCCTCTGACCCCACATCTTTTGGGAATGATACTTACCTGCTGTCAGACATTCTGGAGTCTCTCATGGCAGGTGATGGGGTCCAGTTTGCCTTTGGTTCAGCACTTCACTGCTTCTTAGACTGTAAAAGTGCAGTTAAAAACCTACATGCAGTTGCTGCATGAGGTTATAAAGCCAATGCCAGCACAGTAAAGGAGCAGAATCACTGAGGTGATTCCTGTACCAAAATAGAATGGCAGGTGGTTTTCCAGCCTGGACCTGCCTGAGATGGACAGTGGCTGTGGCACACTGCTGGCGGTCCGGGATGGACAGGACCTGGGGGTTTTGACCCTTAGGGCCCCTTGAAAAGCGGCCTGTGCCCAAGCCATGGTCATTGAAAGCACTATGAGTTCACATAAAACAGGTGCCTGATTTCCTCCCTGCCCTTAGGTTTGTTAATTGTTTATTTTTGACCCTGGACTTTGCTAACTAAGGGCTCAGAGTGCCTGGGGAGACACAGTCCATAGCCTTGCAGTTGTTCTGTGACGTTTCCACCTTCCTGGGGTGTTCTCACAGGTTGCTGAGCAGTCCATCTAGTTTGAAGAGACTGACTGTAATGCAACTGGAGTATAAAAACATCTTTATCTAATTATCACAGCTGTTGCTTGTTTCCCTGAGTGCCATCTGGAGCAAAGGCCTCCCTGGATAAAGCAGGTGCTGTCCCATTCCCCGGCTTCTCCTGCCCTCTGCTGCCCTCCCAGGCAACTTCAGCTCTGACTGCAGCTGCTTTATCCTGCACTTCATCGAGGCTTTGATAACATGCACAAATATAAAACAGAAATGGAAATTGGAACATACCTTGACATGGTGGTGTTACTGGAGCTGCGGATTTAATCCCCGGAGTGGTGAAAATTCCATATTGGCAGTTGTTTGACAGATACAGAAATTGCACGAACACAGTGACTAATTTCATTAGGGATTTAATTACATCACGTAACTGAAGCGTGTACTGCCAAGTGTTGCATATTTGCTGTGCAAGTGTTTTGTGTCCTGCTTTATTTCAGGAGGGCTTTTCATTGATTGATTCCCACAAGTGGCTCAAGATAGTGAGGAGAGCAGACTGCCTGCTGCTCCGGGCACAGGGAAAGGTGAGTTGAGCTGCTTTGAACACTTCTAATAGCCACTGAAACACTTCTGATTTTCTGGAGGAAAATTCTTAATATTGGCTAAATTTAACCAGAAGTTGTAAATCATCTATATAAATCAGAATTATATTTGTTTTTACTCTAGATACTAAACAATGGATCGAGTCATCTTGTGTCTTTTGTAAGTGCTAGTGTTCAGGGTTTTTAGCCTGCTCTCAGAGTTAGCTGCTAAAACAGCTGGACTGGTATTTATTACACAATCTATCTGCCATGGCTAACAATTAAAAAGATGAAGTGAATTTCTTCCATGAGTCAGACTTCACTTAGGCAAACAAACTATCCAAACAGGCAATTATTTAGCCATTTTGTGGCCCCTGGCACAGTAGCAGTAGGTTGGTGGTTCAGGTATTTGGTACTCAAGGCAGCAAAAGGGATGTGGAGGTTTCTGGTCTTCTCCTCAGAGCTCACAGTAAGTGATTGGTTCACCTTTAAATAATCAAACAGCACTTGTTACCAATTTATGGAAAAATCTTATTTTTTTTTGTTTCTTAGATGAACTCTTATACTTACTCCTGAAGTATCTTACTGTTTTAAATTCATGGCTTGTGCCTGAAACACCTTTGTGCTGTGATTTTTGTCAGCTTGTTATAAAACATGGCCTGTCACTGCAGACAAGTCTCACCCTGGGGCAGGAATTGGTGCTGATGAACCAGAAGGGTTGTTCCCTTTCCCACTAACAGACCCAGTCCCCCAGCACAGGGATTCTGCTGCATCTCTCCAGGAACACAAAACATCACAGTCACTCCGAGGCTTAACAAACCTCTGAGGGGCACTTCAGGCAAGGAGGACTATTAACATAGGCTGAAATAAATTTGGTGCATCTAAATGCTTACTTACCACAAATTCACATGGCAGACTGGATTTAGTGGCACTGCAGTGGTTCTACCACGCACTTTACGTCCCAAGTTGTAGCTGAAGCTATGCCTTTAATGCTGTCAGTGGATGAAGCTTCTGTGCTCATCTTTCTGATAAATTTTGGATTTATCTTGTACTCCTTGTTTTTTCTAAGTTGTTAATACTGCATTTATAGTGGAATTTACTCATTACTTAGGAAATATGATTTCAGGAGGGCACTGTGGCCTCTTAGCAGAATGAGGCTGGAGCCTCTCATATAAACAGGAGCAAGGTGAAAGTTCTTAATGTTCTTGCAATAAGTAATTTCACTGCAAATTGTTTTCACTGAGCTCAGCCCCCCACCCCAGCATGGAAGAAGTGCAAACTGGACGATTCACGTGACCTCAGGGTTCTTTAAGACATCAGCTTTAGGTTCAGGTGTGAACCTAAGTACTCAGTTTATGCTAAACCGTGACATCATCTCAGCTCTCTTTCCAGGAAGGAAGGATGTTTCATTTTCAGAGTCAAAAAAGGGTAACTAAAACAAGTGGTCTTCAAAAGTCTCCAAAAGGAATTCAAGTTAAATTCCCTTTCTGTCATTTTTAATGAGAACTCACCTGTCTGGCATCCCACAGATCAGTTCTTGGGTATGTGCAGCTCTGCAGTTACATCTGAGTTAATCAGAGCAAATACAACCAGGCACTGGTAAAACAAGGGCTACACTTCACATTATTGTGACATTTTTCCCTTGAAAAGGCACCGAGACAAGGTTTTACGCTTACACCGCCCTAAAAATCATTTTATGTGATACAGACATCTTAAAATAACGGGTATGTAAACACAGAGGCTGTCAGGAAGAGCTGGCTCGTGGCTGAGACAGAAATCCTTACGCCGAGAGCTGTCCCCGCACTCAGTACCCACAGCCTGGCAATGTGTCCAGGTGCCAAAACATGGACTGGATGTTGAAACCTCAGAAGGATGAACACTCAAGTAAGCCAGGCTGGCCCAAGGAAAACTTGCTGCTTTTCTAGGAGTTTAACTTTTAAATGGGAAATTTCAAGGTCAAACGGGAAGTCCCATTAATTCACTCCCTAAACATCAATATCCATCTGCCTTACATCAGCTCAGGGCCAAGCTTATCACACACAACAGACTCTGCCATCCCCATTTCAGGGCAGTTTGCTGGACCTCAGACACTTAAAAATATTATGGTACAGCCTGACAGCCTATACTGAGGGGTCAGAGCTGTCTGGGTTTCTTTCATTTTGAGTAGTAATTGACTGTTTAAAGCAATGCATTGGAATTTCTTGCACTCCCATTCAACGTGTTGGCTTCTGTTCAAGGAACATTCAGGTGAAAGCCAAACAATATTCAGGTTTAGCTACACAGAGGTAGACCAGGTGGGTAGGAAGGGCTGGGTTTGATGCATCAGGAACAAATCCTAACTGGAACATACCATTCCCAGAATTTCTAGTTCAGATTTCAGAGTTAACTTCTTACTGTAGTGTCATTTTTTTGTCACAGAAAACTGTCAAGTTGGCCTGTCCTTACTGGATACTACTTGCAGCAACAATAAAACTCATTTCCTGCTCTGTGTGTAAAAACTGTTGTCATGGCAAGGTTTGTTCATGTGGCTGTACCTTTAATTAGTGACAGCTGGCCCTGCATCTCTTACTTATCCTTTTCTTGCATATTTTTAACTGACTTTCAAATTGGGGATCACAGTCTTCTGGTTCAGCTGCTGGGAAAAAAATGAAAATACAGCAGGGAAAACTTGTTTAAGTTGGTGCAGTGACCCAAGAATCTACCGCCTTCTTCCCATCTTTAACAAGCAGGGATTTCATTAAATCAAAGTAGTTTGAGGGCTTTCACAGTTAATTTCCTTCCCCTCTGGTTTTCGAGCAGAACGAGTGCCGCATGTTCCGAGTGCAGTTTGGTGGGAATTCCAAGGAGGAGATGCTGGGACACTGCTGCAGTTGTGTTCACAAACTGTCCGAGTACGTCCCCGTGCAGGGGGCTGAGGAACAGAGCCAGCAGCTGTACCACGGCCTCAGCCAGGACAACCAGGGCATGGACACTGAGCACGGAGTAAGTCAGAACACACAGAAGGATAACCAGCTGTTAGTGCTGCAGCTGGAAAGGACGAGTTTCTTGCAACTGTGAGACCATCTACATGAGATTTGAGTTGGGACCCAACTGGCAGATTTTCAAATTAATTGTACAGGGTAAAAAAATGAGCAGAGCCATTAAGGAACCCTGTATTGTATCTCCTTTTTGTGTTCACCTACTCCTGGGTTGCAGTGGCAGTGATTGCTACAACTGCAGATGTACAGCGTGAGCTGTAGGAACAGTTTGAGCCGTAGGAACAGAATGTTTCCCCTCTCCAAGACAAAGCTCTGAGGTAAATGAAAAAGGCAGAAAGTTTCTTCTTAAATATATGCTCTCTTGAGTGTTTAGACCCATGGGAAGGAAGCAGCATGCTCCTGTGATCATTCATGCAGAGCTTTTTTAAAGTTCCTTCTAGGAAGTAGTTTAAAACTTAGCTCAGACATGAAATAACGGGCCTGTAGTTAAATTGTTGTATCTTTCATTTTTAAAGACTTGAGCAGATGTGCATGCAGGTTCCATAAAAAGATGCCTTTTTACTGCATAAGGTAGCTGAGCACATTCCCTTCCCATCAGCTCTAAAAATGGAACTACTTCCCTCTTGCACATTCCCACACTCTGCTTGGTAACAAGCCCTTATTTGCATTTGATATTTTCTAGCCAGATGAGTCTCTACAAGATTCCTGCACAAGCCTTGGAGAAAGAAGATCTGTAGCACAGCTAGCACAGGTAAAAACATAAAAGTCTTAATATTTAGATCCTTCAGCTGAATCTGTCAGGCACAGAGAGAGAATGAACTCAGATTCCATAAACATCAGGTAAATGTCTTCCCTGAACATCAGGATGCCATCATCCACAGCAGCAAAACACAGGATCTGTGTAATGATGCAAACCCAGGTATTTGGTGGTGTAATTACTCCACTTGCATACGAACAAATGACACACTGAGAGCAAATAAATACCCAGAGGCAACAGCCCAGTGAATGGCTTTGGCACTGGTTTGACTGCAGAAATTACTTCTGCAGACAGAGCTGAAATCTGAAAATACCAATCACAGAAACATGATTTGGGTGGGATGGGACCCTAAAGCCCATCTCCTTCCACCCCCTGCCATGGGCAGGGACACCTTCCACTAGCCCAGGTTGTTCCAAGCCCCATCCAACCTGGCCTTGGACACTTCCAGGGATGGGGCAGCCACAGCTCTGGGTCACCTATGCAAGGGCCTCACCACCCTCACAGGGAAGAATTTCCTCCCAGTATCCCAGCTAACCCTGCCCTCTGGCAGTGGGAAGCCATTCCCCCTCATCTTTTCTCTCCATGCCCTTGTCCAAAGTCCCTCTCCAGCTCTCTTGGAGCCCCTTTAGGCACTGGAGCCTTCTCATCCCTGACCTGCAGCAGATCCAATATTTAATAAACAGCTCCCAAAGTAAATAACTGGAAATGAACTGTTCTCCTTTACTGGGAATTTGGACTAGTGCAGGAGATGGAATTAGCAGAAAACTCTACTCTTTCCAGCTCGTGCTTTTGCAGTTGTTTCTCTGGGTCTTTCCATAGTCATAGGGTGATCACAGAATCCCAGACTGCTTTGGGTTGGAAAGGACCTTACAGTCCATCTCATTCCAACCCCCTGCCACAGGCAGGGAGTGATCCATGTTCTTTGCATCAGTGCTACAAGGGACAATTCCCACGCTCCCTATTAGATGGATCTGTCATCCCTTAAACACAGTTGGTTCCATTAGGCTGTGCCTTTCTCCAGGCATTGCCTGTGGATGCTGGAGGCAGCCAGGGCTTCCACAGCCCATGTCCTGCATCTTCCACTCTGCTGCCACTCATTTTATTTACACTGACCAGGGATAAAATGCCCAGAGTTCTCCCACCACCAGAGGAAAAAGCTGAGGGAGGTGGTTAAACAGGGACGAAAAGGATGTTTTAACATTTCAAAAGCCCCACAATTTACTTCTACAAGACATTTTGCTAAATTAAGAGCTCAGAAGTGCACACTTGTTATCCCTACACAATTCACGTGGCAGTGTGGATCCACTGCTCTTACACAGAATGGATATTCACCAGGAAGCCACACTGCCCAGGACACTGGCATTCCCAGTTTAAATTTCCAGTTTAAGTAACCACAGTAAAATTTGACACTGTGTAAAAAACTCCACTGGGATCAGAGCTGGGCATCAGAGAAAAACCTGCATACAGCAATCCTACCTGATCAAGGCGTTCCAACAGCACGAACGGGGCAGATCCATCCTTATCCAGTGTCAGAGGAAAACTCGGATGTACGTGTGTTGTCAGGGACCTGTCGTGTCCGAGGGCAGTGCAACCACTGTGGTTTTTGTTCCTTCCCCAGTCCGTGCTGAGGAGGAGGCCCGAGCTGCCCCAGGCCTACAGGCACGTGGTGTGGCCTGCACACGAGCTGGGGCCCTTCATCCGCCTCTGCCTCATGGACCAGCACTTCCCAGCCTTCGTGGAAGATGTGGAGAAGGAATTGCAGAAACTCACAGAAGGTTGAGAAACACCACTTTGTACCGAGAGATTAAATTGTTGAAAAACAAGACCCCTGGGGTTTTTTGTCAGTGTTTTATTTTTAAAAACAGGTGAATCCACTTTTTATACATCATTGCACTTCAACAAATACACAGAACACGAGTTCATGCAGCTACAGTTACGCACATCATGAGAACCCTGGTAGGTCTATTTCTACAATCTTTAAATCATGAGAAATTACAGTGTCAAACTAAAGAGGAATAACTAGTTGCATAGAATATCACCATGCTGTAACATTTCATCATTTAAACAAAAAAAAAAAAAAAGAAAATTATAAAAGTTTGCCTGAATTGAATGTACAAGAATATGTTGAACACATCAGTGCAAAAGGATTTGAGAATTTACATGAGTTAACAAAAAAAAAAAAAAAAAAAAAAAATCACTTAAAAAGCAATCATATATATATATTTATAAACTGAAGGTTTGTTTTTGTTTCCAACTGCATCCCACCACCACCACCCCCTGGAACCATCCCAGCTCTGCCGCCCAGGACACCCCGTGCTCCGCAGTTAAGCCCTTAAGGTAATTCCAAAGTCTCCCTTGTCCCAGTGCCAGCCCGGCATCGCTCTCTCCTCCCAGCCATACAGTAAGGAATGAATATCAGCAGCTTCAAAATGAACCACAATGACTTCTGGTTTCCCCCTCCCCCCCCCCAATATAAATATATACTGTATATATTTTTAAGTTCTGCTGTACTTTACAAAAGAAGTCTCACTAGATGGCAGCGGTGCGGTTTGAGCGGTGCCAAATTTAACAGCTACAGGAAGTAAAAAATGGCGCATGCGTGAACCCGCCTGGCTACTGCTCATGGTAAAGAGAGTAAAGGGAAAAAAAAAAAAAAAGCAACATTCACAGCACATCAAGCCCAAAATAGTTTACACCTTCTACACGGAAGCATTATTAAAATTGATCTGGCTAGGTCATCCTTGCAGGAGAGGCTAAATAAGGCATGCGTTAGACAGTCATATCGTTGCTCACTTGGAAAGGAAAGAAAAAAAAAAGAAATCAGACAGAACTGGAGTTCTAGAACCAAGAGTTCCAACCCTTAAATTTAGCAGGTCATATTGCCATCAGTCTCTCAGAAACTTAAAGCTCTAAAAAAGAAACGAGAAAGAGGTGCTAGTCAATGGTGGACCCCGCGAGCCGCCAGCCTGCAATCCACGCGCTCGCGGGAGGGGCACGGCCGCCCCCGGGCCGGCGCCACTCCTGACCCCCGGGACGAGGGGGCGGCTTTGGAATTGCAGTGTGTGTTTTTGGAGCAGGTGGGGCGTTCGACCACCCTCGTGCTTTAGGCAATCAATGGTTTGGTGCCCCCCAGCGCTCCCAGGAAGGCCAGCGCCATCCTCCGCGCAGCCGGGAACGTTTGAATCCATGGAACGCGCTTTGCTTCCGCGCCCCAACCGCTACAGCCAGGGGAGGGCTGAGCCTGCCCTCTCCCAGCAGGGCTCGGGGAATACTTACATGATGAGCATTTTTAATTTGTGTTTCTCTGGCGTAAGTTTTTATCTTTGTGATTGTTTGTAGAATTGGTTTTCCTGGAGAGAGAGAGAAGTTATAAAGGAGTGCACCAAAATCAGTCACCAACACAGGAAAAATGTACATTATTTGTACTTATCTGTACATAATTATATGCAATTATTTGTACATAATTAGTTAAACAGCATTTCACTCTTCCTCTCTTTAAGTGGCTGAATACAATAAAGCTTTCAGACTTGGTATTGTACCACAATATTTGTTTTCTAGCAAGATGTTGCTTTTCTTTCCTCCAGCACTAACACACAACACACCAAAGTGTCCCTCACCGTCCGTACTGGCACACGTGACACCAATCATATGTTCTGTCACCTCCCACAACCCCCCAGATTAGCCCAAATCGAACTTTTTTCCTCAAAACACACTTACATTGGCCCAGCTGGTTCATCATCTGCAGCAAGAATCCCGATGCGATCCAGGAGAGACAAGGGAAGGAAAGAAAAAGAGAGTCAGTGTTTGCCCGGTGCCGCGGCCGCACTGCGAGCAGCAAACCGATCTATCTACAGCATCAAAGGCCATTCCAGTCGGGAGTGCAAGGAGTCATGGAGTTACTGTTCTGGATTCGGGTTTAATGGCAGGTATGTTGCTTCAATGGGTTTAGTTAACACTTGGAATGCTGGTCATGAAGGACTGCAACTGTAGCGGACAGATTGGTGCAACATGGTCAAGACTCATCTTGTCCCCAAGTTCCAGTGGTTCAATCTCATAAAAAATAGATGAGGAGACAAACCAACGGTTCAGTTGTAAAATCCTGCTGGTTGTTTGCTTGCATTGACTTAATTTTTAATATACATATTTCAATTTGTAAGCCATTTCTCCACTGCTCATGGGTAATTCCTGGTATATACCTCAGAAGGGACATACCCCCCCTACTCATTTTCCCCCATGGATGAAACCACCTCTACACTCCCCATTTTTCTCAATGTTTAATTAGAAGGGACCAGGTTAGGAGGAGACTGAAGGGGAACACTCAATTCCAGCCCCAGCCGTGGTCCTTAGGCAGTGGCATCTGATCACCAGGAGGAGTCAGGAGCTGTGACACCTCCAGAACACGGGCTGCCCGTGTCCCTTGGCAAAAGAATGCTCTTAATTGGGGGGGAAACATCTGCCAATGAGGAATGTTTGGCATTAACTCTTTCAGGAGCAATTGGACTATTTTTTGGAATTCTCAAACACTGTACTTTCTCCCAGGCTGCAGTACAGAAAACAGAAATGCATTTAAACAGCAGTACAAAAACCAATCCTGGAAGTTAACGTTCCCATAGGTGGATTTTGGGGGGACCAATTCAGGCCCTGCTGGTTTGGGCACTCAACAGTTGCTGTTCCCACCTTGTGCCGGAGGGATTTTTCATGGGAAGTCTTTGAGAAACTCTCAGCAGGATTCCACAAGGGTGCTTAGTGCACATGAAGCAGTTATGGAAATTACAGTCTTACAGTGTAGGCATCCGCATGAGCACACGCCAGGAGTAATGTCGGGAAGAGGGGACATTACTCCACCTGGACCTTCAAGGCAACGGAGAGGCAAAGCCACCGCTAGCACAGACAGTGACCGGAACAAAAAATACTCCAAAAAATAAAGAACTAACCACAAACCAAGAGCTTTACAGCCAAAATAACAGACTAGCGACACACCGGTGTCCACAGAATTCCATTACCAGCAACAGTAACTATCGGACACGGTACAGAGAACTGGGACTAGGAAGGACAGCCAGACATCAATGTGCTGTTGTATATACAGTGAGATATACAGAGACACATCAGGTACTGAAACACAAAGCACAGTAGAGGAAATCTACAGCTTCCTTCCACAAACATCTGTTGGGAATCAAAGGATCTGAAAGCAGGCCGAGCTCCGCGCTCCGGGCGGGACGAGCCCCGGGCCCCAAACCCAGCGCTGCCCCCGAGACTCCTCTCGGCTCTGACAAACACCATCGACAGCTTTGGGAGTTTGTTTGGCTGGACTTCAGCAATATCGAACTGCACCGTGGAGATCTCGCTAGAAAAATAACCGTTCTCCCTTCTCTGCTCAAATATTTAAATGCCCATTTCGGATCAGGAGGTTTGTGTTTGGGAGGGAAAAAAAAAAAAAATAAAAGAAGCTTCACATTTGTAAAGGTTGCCATCAGGTGTTTTCCTAACAGAGATCCAACAAAAAAGCCTACTGGAATACTTAGAGATGGTGGATCCCCACCACTCGTCCCTGTCCCATCTATACCCTAAACAGAGAGAAAAAGACCGAGGAAGATTCCTCGGTGCGTCGCTATCCTGGTGAGCCAGTAACTGCTGGAAAAGCATCCCCAGTACAGTACAGACAGAGACCGAACCCTCAGCGAAACCAGGGGGCAACAGAACAACAGAAAAACCAGTACAAAATCAGACTAAAGAAAAGATTAAAAACAGCAAACTGAAATCCAAATTAGTTGTGAACGTGAATGAGGAAGTTTTAAGAGTGTTAACGGTCATGACTTGTGCGTTGTATAGACTGAAGCGGAGGTTAAACAAACTCCAAAGCATGCAGAGCTCTCACTTACCACCGTTTTTTAAGGGTATGATGCAATTGAAGGGGGGAAAAAAAAAAAAGAAGTCATAGTAACCGACAAGATCAATACAACCCAAAGCTTTATGCCAAAGCCCTGCGCTGGTGCAGTGACACCGACGGCCACGGAGAAGGTGCGCCCGGCCGAGCTGGGACCACCACTGACCACACTACACCCCTCCTGCAGGGATTCCCTCTGCCAGCTGGAGGGGATCCACAGCCTCCAAAAACCCCACTGTTTGGAAAATGCAGGAATCAAACCCCCCCCCAGCCAGGCCTTTCCTGTGGGTACAGGATGACCGGCGCCCCCAAATCACACGTTTCTGAACCTAAAGAGTCGAACTGCTGCTTGTCTTGACACGTGACCAGTCCTTGTGGGCAAAAATATCTGGGCATTAAAATTGGAAGGTGATGACAAGCAGATCTCCCTCAGCTCCTCCACTTGCACTACAGGAATGTGCTTTGTGCCCCCCTCCTCCCCATTTACTTCCAGCCTTAATTTATAAGGCATTTTAGATGCTGCTCAGTTTCTTCCACCGCCTTTGGGAAGCTACAGGGTTTACTTTTAATAGCAACTTAATCTTGGGTAGCATCTTGTGACTGGAGGAAGTTAAAAATGAAACACTAACGGGTTCTTCCAGCACTAAGATTCCAATTTTTGCACCTGAAGGGATTCTATGTCTCGGCTCGTGCTTTAACACTTGCTAAAAATCAATCACAGAGTAGTTCGGGTTGGAAAGACCTTAGAGGCCATCTCGTTCCACCCCCCTGCTAAGGGTAGGGACACCTTCCACTAGACCAGGGTGCTCCAAGCCCCCACCCTGGCCTTGGATACTTCCAGGGGTGGGGCAGCCACAGCTTCTCTGAGCCGTAAGAAACCTGCTCAGAGTGGAGGGGAGAGCAGCAGCTCCAGGGACAGTTCTTATCCCAGCAGTGGCCACCCTCAGCCTTCCTGCACAGACCACCACTGAGCCGGAGCCTTGTTAAACCCAGCTGCTGTTCAGTTGAAGCTCAAATGCTCAGAAGGAGCAGCCAGAGCCTGTGACAGCCTGTGTTACAACACAGCTCCTGTGCTGGTCCATTCCCACTGGGATCAGCTGATGGCTACAGTCTCACTGTGCACCTGCCTGACAACTTTCTCCCCCTGATGAATTTTAGGTGTGGGAGAGAAAGATGTGGATAACAGGGGAAAAAAAAAACCCACAAAAATCAACTTGTTACAAGGTAAACCATTGCAGTGCAAACAGCTTGTTTCTTTTAATTACTTACAGTAATAGCAGGAACAGGGAAAGTCAAGAAAAAAACAAAAGAGGGTTAGAAAGAATGTGGGGATATGGATGGAGCTTCTGCAGAGCCAGGAAAAACGTTTATGGGAAGTCTTTGGATTAGGCTGAGAAATGAGAGGGGAAGAATGAAAAGGGACATGTTATAACCCAGTCACCTCATGGCTTTGGACTAAAGATCATGAATATGGCTTTTCAAGTAAAAACTGCTCCCATTCCTACAGGGAATGTAGCCAAGGAGTTTTTACTTTCTACTTACCCCAGAAAACACCCTTTAAACCAGCAGCTTCGCTAATTTTAGGCTATTCGATCCAACAACAGCAGGAAACCCCCTTTCTTTAGAAACCTCGCTGGACCACGTTCAGGTCACGATGGCTGAGCTCCCTCTGCCTACTGACACCAAGCAGCTCAAGCGGGACCCCGAGGAATGAAGGCACTCGCTTCCCTTCCTCGCCCCGGGCAGCCCCAGGCGCTCCCGTTGGGAGCAGTGCCAGCAGCCCCTGCGGAACCGCTCCCGCCGTGCATCCAGCCACATGCCAGGCTCATGCAGCTCTGTCCCAAAAGCCACGGAAGCCGCATGTTCTCTGCCTGCTCCGGATTTTCCAGCCCCTGGCTGATCTCTGGGAACAGGATGTGAGCTGGATGTTGCTTTACCACACGTAAAGCAAGTCAAAACTCACATTTTGAAAGGATGCGGGATTCAAGCGCAATCTGCCCTCCCTTCCTCCTTCCAGCTCGGGATTTGGATGTGAGGGGGTTCACAGGTTACCCACCCTGGGAGGTGAGAACCCCCTAATCCATGGGCACCACAGGAGACCCTGTGCCGGGCATCCCCTGATGCCATCTTTGCACTGTTTTGGTGGAAATAGGGATTTCACAGGTGCAAAGTTCCTTTGAGCAGCAGGAATAAGAATCAACTCACAAATCTGAGTTCTGAGAAGGAGGAAATATTAGCAAAGGAGCTCCTGAGCAGCCCTGGCCCCGAGGCACAAGAAGCAATTCACCGGAACACAGAAAGCAAGGTCCATGCAAAACCAACACCTGCAGTCAGGAAATGCCAAAGTTAAACGACTGGCCCTGCTCTTCCAGGCAGAGGGAACACATTTTCCATTGGGGAAGTGTCTTGTAACACCAGCCCTTGTTCCCCCAAACTCTAAAACCCTTAAAGCCTCGCTCCACAGTGAATGGAGAACTCCAGCTGTACCCAGGATATTTGTCACCCTCCCCAGCCCCCAGGGAACGGGGCAGTTGGGACACTGAGCCAGGTCAGCTGGAGCCTTCAGAACATGGAGATGAGAGGGGTAAGGGAATTAATTCAACTGGCTGTTTGGGCTGGCCAGGCAGGGTCCCCAGGCACTTTTGGAAAGCATCCCAGATACCCGAGAAGTCTCTCCCCCAGAGAGAACATTTCTCTCCAGCCAGTCACATCCCCCAGGCTGGTCTCATCCCAGGGGCCCACAGCACACCCTGAGCACTGTCACTTGTGTAGGCTGAACTGAGCCAGCCCTAAAAACACTGGGACAAGGCATGAGGAGAGCTCAGCGTGGGCACCTGAAGCTCCCATCAGGATCCAAGACAACACAGCTCAGCTGCATCCATCCTGCACTGCCCCAGCCAGGAGCTGAGGGTGCTTCAGCTGTCCCTTGAATAGCTCCTCCAGCTCCAAAAGCCTCTGATTTTCCAGCATAAGGGGGAAGTGACCGCATTTAGCATTTGGTTTTCTCCCAAATGTTTAAAACAACCCTTTACAGGTGGCCCGAACGAGCCATCTTTGCACTAATGTGTGCAGAAATTCCAGCTGAGATCTTCTCAGAGGATTCCTGAGTGGAGGTGGGAGGCACCCGGGGAGGGGGGGGAGACACCACAGGTACAACACCTGCACCCCAACACTCCAGTTCTTTACAGGGAGCAGCCACCTGATCTGCAGGAGTCATCCTGCAGCAGGAGGACGTGCCCAGCCCAGCAATAAGGATCCAGTGGGCAGGGCTCCCAAGTGGCCATCCATCCTCAAACCTGCCTGCGGGAGCTGGGCTGCTGCTCCCTGCCCTGGCAGAGCTAAGGAAGGACAGCAGAGAGAGCTGGTGACTCAGGGAGGCCCAGAGTTATCCTGCCATTGGAAGATGGGGTGATGAGGGTGGAATATGAAGGAATCTCAGTGTCTAAATCTGGAGTGGACCAAGGAGAAAATTCACACCCCAGCAGGAAGGGCACGAACAGCTCAGTCATTGCTGCAGCAGCTTCACGTGAAGCTCTGCCGTGACCACAACCCTTAAAAGCCGAGCACATCACACCCAAAACTACAGAGCTTTGAACAGCCAGTTGAGAGGGATCCTGGCTGCTGCCCCACTGCTGGGAGGGGATGTGCTGTTCGGCCTCATCCCGTGCCCGAGCTGCTGCCTCAGCCACGGGCTCGCTGCCGATCCTGCTCGGGCTCACTGCGGCACGCGGAGGAGGAGGAGGTGTGACTTGGGAAGCAGGGAGTTGAAATTCCAAACGCTAAAGCAGGCCACTGCATTCCAACATTAACTTTGGCATTTCGTAACCATGTCTCGAAAATAATAAAATCAAGGATAACCAATTCAAACGTCCCCGTGTGGAAATCAGCAGGCTCCCGGCGATTTCCCACGTGTGCACTCGTGAGTGCCCCGCTCACGGGGCGTTTCCCACCACAGCACCATGGAAAGCTTCAATGCAAGAGTATCCAAGGAATGCAGGACTCAAGTCAGCGTTATGCCAATTGTGTCCCTTCATCCAAGCAAACCTAATACACAGGTACAGACTGTGACATCCAGCATGGATTTTGTCCTCTGGGAAGGTGGACAGGGAGAATGTCTGTCCCCCCCGGAGGTGTGTCACTCTCCAGGGCTCTGGGTTTAGCTGCCCAAGAAAGCCATGTAGTAACCTCAGTTCCTGGGCTCATCATCATGGACAGCTCCATGGGAGATGATGGGCCTGGATCCCTTGGGCACCTGAGGAATGACCAGACCAGCCAGGAAAACTCAGCCTTGGCAACAAACAGGCAGTGAACTCTGCACCTCCAGCCTTACCACACCTCCACAGTGGCTGTGCTATGATTTGGTCAAGTCAAAGCCAATTCCTGTGGGATTCAGTTCATTTGGTGCTTCTTGCAGGGAATGCTGACATATCAAATTACTGATACCTTGTTTGGGTCCTTGTGAAACTTCATCAAATGAAATTCTGAATGCAGGAAACTCTGAAGAGTCACCAACACGGAGGGGAGGTGCAAGAGAACATGAAAATGGTCCTTTCCAAGTTTTCCGGGCTGGCTGGGGCTGCTCTGAGGCCAGGCCGTGGGCAGCACAGCCCCCTTGGTGCCTGGGAAGCTGTTAGTTATGCACAGGAACATGCACTGCCGTGTAACTGGTTGGCTGCACACCCAGAGCAGTCCCCACACATGCTCTGTAAGCAGTTAGTAAGTGCTACTCAGTGGTGACAACCAGAAGCTGGTTTGCTCTAGGTAGGCACTACTTCAGCCAGTTTTGGTGTTCCCCAGGAGTGATCCAAGCCCCAGCTGTTCTCCCACTGTTACCATTTGTTATCTGTTTCACCAGCTTCTCTCCTCGTGCTCTGAGACACGTGAAGCCCCGTGAAGGTGGTTCTGCCCCCACTTCACACACAGATCCCTGTCTCACACCTCTATTCCCATCCTAAAGGCAAACACCCCGCTGTGCTGGGATCAGTCCCTCACGCAGCTCCACGACAGCGTGTCCTGGCTGTGCCATCCACACCCAGCTGCCTTGGGAATCATCTCCCACTCGGAGGGCCTGGCCAGCCCAGGAAGGTGCTGAGGGCTCAGTGCTGCCTGTACTGGTCCCTCCATGGGCTCTGAAGCACCTGCTCCATTGCTTGGACATCTCACGTTCCTACAGCACGATGACGTTCCAGCTGCTCCTCCCAAGGAGTCCTTGGGGAGGTTCTCATTACACACTGTAGTAAGCAGCTAGTAGCACATTAAAGCCTGTCCTCAGCATGGTTCTTGCAAATACTCAGCCTCAAACTGCCCCTTCTCTGATCTCTGAAGAGGAAGGTGTGCAGAAGAAGCCCAAAGATGAAAGTTACTATTTTTATGTACCAAACACAGTTTAACTAATTATTGCTACCATTAAACCTGATAATAAAAGCCTGATCTTAATAAAATCTAACTCAGTGGCTATAACTACTAGATATGGTTTCCAGAGCATTCCTTAAATACAAATTCAGCTACACAGCAGAGTAAGAGCCCTCCCCCACCCCTCTGAACTCTGAGAACATTTCAGTTTTGAAGTATCTCTGCAGTCCCAATCCCTTGAAATGTAATAATTCCTTAGTTTTAAGTGTAATGTTTCCTTACAGAACCTGCCCAGTGTCTGACCTGGACGCCACATGGAAGAGGGAGTCGCTACCCATCATGGAATAGTGGCTTCCAGCTCTCCCCCTGTGCTGCCCTACGCTCCTTAGGGCCGACAGGCAGGATTTCCCAGGGCTACCACAGCAGGAAAGCAACGGGAGCACCAGATCCCTTGTGCAAAAAAAGCTTCAGAGATATTAATAACCCCCCCTCCCACCCCATGGTCTGAGATCTCTGGAAAATCCAGTGTTGTGACCCTCTGGGCTTTATGCCTGGAGAAGGAACAGATGAGAAAGCAAAGCGCTTGGAGCTGGGCAAACTGGGCTGCTGGTCCTTCCTGCCCCAAGGCCCCACTCCGTTGTGCTCCCACAGGTTCTCTTCCCTTGCTCCTCGTGCTCCGTGCTCAGTGGCGGCGCTGGGCAGACTTACCGTCCGGCACCTCGTCCGGCCGCTTCCTCTTCTCGTAGATGACGATGATGACCACGAGGATGACGATCTCTGCCAGGATGCCCAGGAAGGGCCACAGCGGGGCCAGGTGGCTGCGCACGCGCAGGATGGTCGTGACCGACACGGAGCCCACCTGGTTGGTGGCGTTGCACTGGTACTCGCCGGGGTCCTCGTTGATCTGCAGGTTTGTGATGCTGAGCTCGGTGTAGTTCTCCTTGTTGGAAATAAAGAACCTGCCGGAGGAGTTGTTGATGTCCTGGCGAAAGGAGAAGGGTGGAAAAGAGCAAGAGCCTTTGGTTTGTGTGTCATGGAACTGGAAGAGCTTTGAGGGAGAAGCCCACAGCTGGTGTTTATTCTCTCTCTAAAGGGAGCTGTGCTTCAGAACACCACCAAAAAATACCACGAAGGGAACCCTGCACGTCACCACCATCTCTGAGCACTCCCAGCACACGGGCACATACAGCACCATCCCACAGGAATTTGAGCTCACACTTGGCAGTGAACAATCATCCCATCCTGTTACTTGCTTAACATTTTTTATTCAGCCATCCCTCCAATTGCTGCCTCTCTGGCAGATCATGCAGCGACAGAAAAGCCAAAGGGTTTAGCAACTTCCAGCTTCTCTGCTATTCCCATTGCTGGTCACATTTTCCTGCTCACTGCAGCAGTTGCTACATGGAAAAAATATGCTCACTTGAACACTAATAGAGATCACTGCCACCTCCTCATACTGAGTCTTGTGAGCTCAACCAGTTAAGCTGGAAAACTTGGAGGAATTTATAGCCAAATGCAGATTTAAATCATATTTCATAACTCAGATCTTGCAGTTTGCAGCAGATACCCTGAACACTACTGACCAGCAATGCCATGAGCAGCTCTGTTCACACCCCAATACCACAAATATGCATCTTTTATCCATCCATCCATCCCCACTGCTGCCTTCACTCACTGACGGATCAGACTTCTGAGGAGCCGCATTTTACAAAGTTATGAGGCTCCAGCAGCACATCCCTAAAGCCAGGGTGCTGGTTTCCCTCCTCCCAGGGATCTTGGCAGGTGGGTGCGTGCCTGGCCCCCCCACTCCTCTTACCTCAAACACTCCATTGACCTTCTTGCGCCAGACCCACTCGGGGTGGGGGAAGCCCACGGACTTGCAGTACATGAGGGCCTCCTGCCCCTCGTTCTTGTTCTCACTTCGCTTGTGCCCGGTGATGTCGGGAGTGGCTACAAAACAAAGGAGCAGCTTGTAAACGCAAAGAGAGTTATTTCAATCATACGGACAAAAAAACAAGTTTTCCAGCTCCCTGGAAGCTGTTCCTTTCCCACACCGAGCCTGTCTTTGCGAGGGAAAATTGTGATTTTACTTCTCTGTTTATCAGAGCAGCCCTAAAACCTCACGAGAGATTAGGCTGGATCAGTGCAGCGCCTGAGCTGAACCTTGGCCGGAGCAGATGGTTCTGGGGCCGCAGTGACCACCTTTAAAGCCCTCCAGCCCGCTAATTACGGCACACGTGGCCTGCTGTGTGATGGCAGGACACTGATCTGATAATCCAGTCAAAGGCCAGGCTGGGTGCTCCAGGAAAAGACCCCCAGGCACCAGAATTCCTTCCAAGGAGTGTTCCTTTCCCCACTAGCAGGTCCCCCCTGCAGACAGGTACAGGGGGAGCACCTGCAGCTGAAATAACGGAGCAGATTTCACAGTTCTGATCAAAGTGAACAAACCATCTTGTGCAACCAGACATCAGCTGAACCTGCTCGTCCCAAAAATTACAGCTCTTTGGGAAATTGCTTGGCAAGCTGAAGTGCTTAATATTGTCATATTTCAAAGCCCAGGGGTTTGAAATGCAGGAAGCATCCCGTGCCTTGGAATCTTCTTAGCAGTGATGCAGTTGATTAACTGTGCCTCTCACAACATTATCAAAATAAACAAAAAAGGCTGTAAGAACACCTGAGCTACAGTGCTCCTGTGCGTGTGTGTTCACCTGCAAAGACACCATAGGAGATGGGTGCATCGACCCAGGCTTTCTCCAAGTGCCTCTGGGAATTCCAACAGGATTCCCAATACGCCCCTGAGCTCTGCAGGAGTTCTGACCAAAGGGTGAAGCTAAGACAGGTGCCAGAAAATTAATTACAGATGATGCCAACCATAACTACGATAGGTAAGAACAAGGCCAAGGACAAAACCAAGGGGTTTTATTTATCCTTAAGAAAAGTGACACCTAAAATGTATCCACATCAAACATAAAAATACTTTGAGAGACATAAAACCTGAACTGAATGAAGACACCAGATCCAAACAATTCTCTGGTCTTGTGCAGAAAGCAGCTGCCAGGTACAGAAACTGAAGGAAGCAGGGAAGGCAAGGCCATTCCACACCTCCAGGTGATCACACACCACCCGTGCCTGCAAGGGGCAGTGACACCCGGAGGAAATCAAGGGTTTGAGCTGGAGGTCTTCAAGCAGAAAATAAATGAGCTTTGGGGTTGTGTGTGCTGTGTGACTTCAGGACCCCAAGCACTGATGTGCACCTGCCTGCAGCCCCAGGGAGGAAAATAACACTTATTCCAAACAATGATGGTTCAGGAAGGGAATTTCATCTCATGGCCTGCTGAAAGGTGCCAAGGAAGTTCTCCTTCAGGCAGGAACTGGGTGAGCCCAGTGACCTCCCTGTGGTTTTTGCTTCCCTGAGGATGACAAGCAGGGATCTCCTCCAGCCTCAGGAACACGAGAGGCCAGTGGGAGCACAAGAGACATGTGGTGACAAGGCAATGATCCCAGACCTGGGCTGCCAAAAGGGACTGCAAATGACCCCAAGGGGAGAAGCAGCAACAGGATTCATCACTTTGGAGCTACAGCCCCACACAGGCTCCATGTGCCAGCACTTGGGTTTCCAGGGCCATCCCTCGGCAGCAGATCCGTGCCGGGAGAAGGGGCCAGGGGAGGCAGCAGGCACAGCTGGCCCACTTTGTGTTAGCTGCTGGTTGGGAAAGAGGGGGGGAGAGAAAGAGGGAAGGCTTTCTAGGGCACCTCAACTTGTACTGCAGGGTGACCTAGAGTCTCCTACAGCCCACAGACAGCGACACTGTAAGGAGAGGCCATCTCCGAAGGGTTATCCCAGCGGAGCACAAGTGCCAAGAATACCTCCTGCTCCTCCCTGGCTCTGCTGGGACAGGCACTATTTCTGTAGGCAGTCAGAGGGGAGCCCCAGTGCAGTACTGATGATTCAGGGCATGGTGCTACCCAGCGAGACATTAATGCAGCATTTCCTCTCCCAGACTGTGTTCTGCTCTCCCACTATCCCTGCAGCAAACCCCAGTCACAGCTTTAGCAGGGAGTCGTGTTTTCCTGAGAAGCTTTTCAAGGCAGGATTATTCCTCAAACCATTCTACTCTGGTGCCAGATAAAGGCCAGAATGAGGCAGGTGTTGTTCAGGAAGGGGTTGGATTTCACTCCAGCTTTCAGGCAGCAGAATCCCCATCTCTGTTCAGACGTGGACACAACCTGCTCTGTCAGCTCCTGCACCACTGAAACCCAGACACTGCCCCTGGTGAAACTCCTGCACTGTGACACTGGAAAGATACTGAAGGTTTCCTTGGAACAGCACATGGAAGAGCAAAAAGAGGCAGAGCTAATTTAAATTAACTGCTACCAAAAAGAAGGCAAAATAAACACGCATTCAGGGATTCTTGACACAAGAGGAACTTTTGATATGCAGCATTTTGATAGTTTTAAACCAAATCATAAGAGAAAGGAGGGTTTGTGCCAGAGTAAACACTGGGCTTCCATGCTCCAGGTCCCCAACAGGCACAAAACACACTGTGCAGCTGCTTTCTGAATGGTTTGCTTTCAATACAGCCCTGAAAAGAGGGGGGCTTGCCTTGTTAAAGGGTACTTGATATACAGGAGGCATTCAGCCCTTAATTTCCAGGTATTTTCAAGCTATTGTACTGCCAAAAAGGAGAGTTGAACTAATATGTGTAACACCTCCAAACCATGTCCCAGTTAACAAAACCCCTTCAAGTTTCCCATTAACAGACAAAATTAAAGCAAGGGCAAAAGCACCTAAAAATACTCCTGCAATAAAAACTCTTATGTCTTATGGGTGACCTGTAAAAGGGCTCTGGAAGATTTGTTTCCCTGCATTATGATCCTAATCCCTGTCTCCCTTTGTAGTCTGGGCACAGAGCGAAGACAGCAAAGGTGCAGCGAGAAGGGAGAACCTGATGTGGATTTTCTTGGATCACTCCAAGGTCCAGCTCTGCCAAGAGTGTCCCATTTCTTGATTAATTTCTGGTACAGAGGTGAGGCTGCAGCAGAGGTTTCCTAAGACAGCCAGGAGTCCAGCCCAAGAGCAAGTGAGAGGAACAGAAAAGTGCAAAGTGAGCGGGGGGAGTCAAAGAGTCCCTTGATGAGAGAATGGCACAAAGGCCTCAGAGGAGGAGGAATGATACAGCTCTGGACATGGAGAAAAGGGAGCCTGGGATGGGAAGGCAGGGCAGAGAGAAGAGATGCCCTCTCAGTTATGGTACATAATCCAGGATCTTCCTTGATGCTTGTGCTACCCCTGGGCAGCCCGAGGGAACTGCAGGAATGTCCTTCCCCAGGCTCTCCCGGCTGCTCTGTGACAGACAGACAGAAACTTGTTTGCTCTCACACCTTCTCCCAAGATCCCGGTAAGAGCAGGAACACTGCAGAGGCAGAATTCTTCAGGGTTGCATTTCATTCCTTTTCTTTCTTTTAATCTTCATTCTCCAGAGCTCCAACCTCCCAACAAAAAGCAAAAAAGCAAAACAGGGTCTTCTACAGTGTGGCAATGGAGCAACTACAGACATCCACTTCCAGGTGGGGAGGAGGTGGCAAAGTGCCCTTGGCCAGGGCCTGGCAGGGTCATCCCCACTGCTCCTGCCAGAATAACCTGCTTCCGTGCAACAGTCCCACAGAAAACGTGGGAGAAGATCCCTATTCCAAGGCAGAACTTTCCCAGTATCAGCATTTGCTCAGCCTGTTCTTTCAGGCTCAGAGCTGCACTCCCACAGTGCCCCCAAAGCTCTGAGGATCTGAGCAAGAACACTCAAAGTCTCCACCAGATGCTTCATCCAAAAGCTGGATGAGGGAAGCCAGACTTGGAATTCAAAGAACAGCATCAGAGAGTGCCATTAAACCCCAATATTTCCAACTGCTGTTACGCTCCTGCCTCAGTAATTTTTCTACCAAGAAAAATCACAGAATCCCAGAATGGGATGGAAAGGACCTGAAAGCTCATCCAAGTCCCACCCCCTGCCATGGGCACCTTCCACTAGACCAGGTTGCTCCAAGCCCCATCCAGCACTTCCAGGGACATGTGGAGGCAAACAGGCAGCATTACATGGAAGGCAAATGGCAGTGGATGCCCTGGGCTGCATCTGCCTCGAGGCACTTGGTGAAGTTGTTCACAAGCTGTCACAAAGTCACTATTTTTGGCCCACGGGCATTTTCGTATTCAGAACCATCTTCTCCCTGTGCATCAACAGATGAAACTGCACCACAATTACAATGAGCAATTAAACTTGTCTTCAGCTGCTTAACCACAAACACCACACCTGCAGGTAAGTACTAAACCACAGCATCTGCAGGGGCAAACAAGAGTCGTGTCTCACTGTCCATCACATCTGCCTCGTGCTTTAAATGCATCCCAGTTTGTCACTCCTCAAGTTTCCAAGGAACAGGAGTTAGAAGGAAAGCATCTTTCCAGTTAAAAAGTGTCCATGTGCTCCAATTCCCAGTTTGCTTGGCATAAAGCTTGAGCAGGTACTTCCCACCCCAGACAAGCCCTGGTTCTTCTCCCTGCCAAGGAGGAATTCAAGGCACATCAGCCACTCTTGCTGTAAAGAAGAGCTGGAAAACAGGGTTACTGAGGCCTGGAATTGTGGCAGCTGAGGACTCTGGAGGGGTAAAGCCTCCCAAAAGTGCTGCTGGAGTCACTGCCTTCTAACTGAGGGCCGCTCATGTACTTCAGGTATGTGAAACGTTAGCAGGATTAGTTCTTGTTGCACTTCAATCACATGACTGGCTCTTCTTTCCACAATGTTAAACCCCACATCCCTGCAACCCCTCCCCTGCCAAGTTCTGTTGGTGGCAGGCAGGGCCAAACCCTGAGGCAAATATTCCCAAAAGATCTTTGGAGACGTTCTAGAGAGCTGGAAAAGGTCTTACTCTGTTCCCAAAGTTATTTTTCCTGCCTCCAGAAGTGGTGTGTCACCTAAAGCAGCCTAGAGAAGGAAGTAAGAACTTAAGATTTTAATTAAGGTAATATTAGAAGATTTAGCAATTAGAGCAGAAGAATAGAATGAGATTAAAAAAAAAATAAAGGAAAATAGCCCCCCCTACAACCTTGGGTGTACCTTGAACACCCAGATGAAGCTCACCAGAAGCACAATGTGCTGGAATTCAAACTGCTCTAAGCAAGGCAGTAATTATTTTTAGAGATAAATACAGTTTTAATCACTAACAGCCCATTTCTGTGTGTTCACATCCCATACACTTCTTAGCTGGGCCAACAAGAACTTGTTGGGAAAGAACTTTTAAATCATCAAGACAGAAAACCAGTACAAGATCAGCCAGGATTGTTTATTTATATGGCACTACTCCCCTTCCCCAGGGGACTGCATGGTCCCAGAGATGCTGCTCTCTGGAGAGAGAACAATGCTGTGAATTTGCCACGTCACAGACCAATGAATTACTCTCAGATTCAGGACCATGCAGTGAGGAACCAGAAATTCCCAAAACAGCTTTTGCTGAAATTATTGGCTATTTACCAATCGCCTCCATATTATGACCCAGACACTGCTCTTTTGTTCAACGACTACAGCAAAACTTGCTGCAAACCTTTCACATTTTGCCGTTTCTGTCCTAAATTTTAGGGTCCTAAAGATGCCAGAGGATGCACAAGACAGAAAGGTGTTGCAGTATCCCCTGAGTACACCACAAATGCAATGGTCATATTGCCATCTCTGTGAGACGTTTCCCCATGAACGTGTGCAAGCCTTTCCCTTGGAATTCTAATTATTGTGTATCATAACAAATTATTATTTATAACAAACTGTATTGTTGATCCAGGTTTGACCACGGGCTCCGTGTCACGAGGAAAGGCCTCCTGAGTTCACTCTCTTGTACAGAGCCCAAGTGGCAGAGAAATGGCATTTTCAGGGAGAGGAGACAAAAGAGACAAAGCCAGGAGTACCTCTCACTTCTATAGTGGCGTTGGCTACAGGAGAGTTGGAAAACACAAACACACACAAGTATTCCCCCGACTCTTCCGCTCTGGCCTTCGCGATCCTGCAGACAGGAGAGAACACGTGTAAGAGCCCGGAAACACGACCTGGCAACAGGATTTAGTCCCCCCCCCCCAGACTTTGATCTTTTCACTGGATTTCACACTGTTAACTCAATTAACGCCTGTTAATTGTGCACTGCAGCTCGTTTGGAGCAAGCCCTCCTCCAGTCAGTGGCCTAGGTAGGCAGGCACGACCCCCTCTGAGCCCAGCCTAAGGCAGAGCTCTTGTCCCCATCCCTCCCTCCCTTTACCAAAAGGCTTCTTGGCTTTCTTTTATTTTTATTAATTTTTTAAACCCCTAAGCAAACAGCATGCAGCTGAACAGCAACCCTGCAATAAAACCATTTAATTACACATGGAAACTGCTCAGACACACGGAAAAAGCTGCTCAGTTCAACACAGTCCTCTGAGTGTTTACAGCACTTACTTTCCAGAGTTGCTGGCGAAGGTCTAAAGTCTCTTACAAAGTTAATGCCTCTTTCAGATAAGCAACTCCCCAAGTGCATTCAGGGCCTTAACAGTTAAATAATCACACTCTGACCACTGCTTTTTTTATCAGTCAATGTTTAAAAGTGAGGGGAAATAAGTAAGACACTGAATTCTTTCAGTTCCACACAGGCTGCTTTGCAAAGTGTGATGCTACAACAGTGGCACTGGGGTATTATTACCATCAATCATTAAAGAAGGGTAAACTGATACAGCTGCAAAGTTTTCAAGACAGACAAGTTTGTTTAGCCAACAACTGCCTTCCAGCAGGAGCAGCTACATCGAGTCTGAATGAGAATCAGGAAAGATATATTCAATTTCCAACGTTGTGTGAAGCAGGGGTTTTAAGGGAAGTAGTTTCACCTCTAAGTTCTGAAGCTTCCTGGATGGTCAACACTGAACTTCCAAGTACCAACCACATCTCACAGCAAACCAACACACTAATGACTGAAAAATCAATAACCTGGAAGTTTGTAAGGGAAATAAATAGAAAGCAAAAGATTAACCAAGCACATAGATGGATGGTGGAGCTAAATATCCTCTTTTAACCACAGCCACGTTGACGCTGCTGGCCTGGATCCTCACTGTGAGAATTTGGTACTTCTGATTTCAAAAGTAACCAAATCAAAGCAGAAGTTACCGATCAGATCAAACGCAAGAACAGAACACCATGGAAAGCCTGAAACCCCAACGTGCAGTAAAGCAGCTTCAAAGTGATCAGGAAATCAAGATCTGTTTTGCAAATGTAAATCTACTGATTTCTCCAGCTGTCCCTGGGATTTCAGTGTGCTCCTACAACCCCTCCATTCCCTGGGAACACAGTGACTGTCTTTAGCCCACTTTACTACATTCTTATCCAGGAAGTTAAAACTGAAGCCAAGCTTAATCCTCCCTCTGCAGAGGAATTCTGAAGGAAAAAATGTCTTGGAACATATTACAGGGAAGTCAGCCTCAATCCTTAAGTTTCCTGGATAACAAAGTGCACAAAGTGCCTTTTGCACCACTCAAACTGGTGCTTTTGGACCAAACTGCTCATCAAGTTAATTGCCAGATAAGAAAGCAGAGCCTTTAAAACTCAAGGCCAGTGCTAAACACTGCATTGAGGAAGTAACAGGATGTAATTATGGAAGTAAGTGAGATGATTTTTTAAACTGCAAAATGAAACAGGTAATGCAAAGTGAGCTAAAGAGGAAAAGGGAAAATACACATTTGCCAGAATTAAACCCAACTTCCATAATCCCGGGGATGAAAGGCAATGAAAACCTTGAGCATTTCTTAATCCTGTGCCAGTGAACAACATCAGGGTGGGTAAAGAGCCACCCCAGAGACAGAAATCAGGTAGCTGAGTTATTTAGTTGAGGCCAAGTTCCCAGCAGTGGTTAAAAACATTCCTCAAGTGCTCTTCATCTTGGCCTAACACTGAACTGAGAGCTGTATTTGCTGTCCATGCTGGCAGCAAGGGAAGAGAATGGGTGGAAAGAAGAAAATACAAAAGAAATTCACACACTCAGAACAGATCTCTGAGGGCATCACTGAGGGAGCTCCATGTGCTCTCAGCAACTCCACGGCAAGGAAGTCCCTTTCCAGGAATATGGAAACCCTCCATGGATTTGTGCTCTGTGCGAGCTCCAGTGAAACAAGGGAGGTGGCTGTGCAGGGTCTGTTCCCTCAGCCTTGGATGGAAGGGACAGAGCCAGGGAACAGGTCAGTGCTGAGGGTGAGGATGCACCGACAGCCCAGAGGCACAAGTGAGGTGGTTCGGTCAAGATGTGGGACCATTCCATAGCAGTGGTCTGACAACCTTCACTAACAACTCTGAGATCACCCTCTCTCATCCCCCAAGGCCAGGAGATGACTAAACCAGCCCACCTCAGCAGTGATTTGTGTGCTGCACCTCCCTGCATGGCACAGACATGCACCGGATCCATCTTCACGCAGGGAAGAAAACTCCCCTGTGTGTCTGTGCCCCAGAGAGGAGCTAAATGAGTTCAGATTGCAAGATCCAGAATAATCCAGGCTTTAGATACCCTGGAACCCAACCCCTCATCGCCTGCTCCAAAGCCACCGGTCTGCCAGCCTGGCGTTCTCCAGTGGAACAGGAAGGTTATTCCCAAGGGACTCACTTGTACTCTGTAGTGTTGGAGGTTCTCCTAGTGCCTGGGATCTCCTCCCCGTTCTTCACCCAGTAGCTGGCGGTGAGGGGGCTGGGGCTGGTGGTGAGGTTGCACTGCAACGTGACGGCCACCCCGGAGACGTGGAGCACCACATCCTCGCTGGCGTTGATCCGGGGCTCTGAAACGAGGGGACAGCACATAGCAACTCACCTTCCCCAGGCACTGCCACGCTAGTCTAAAATCCAGAGGGGAATTGGGAAGGGAAAGAGACTACACAAGGAATGTCACTGCACTAGTTGGGAGACAGCGAGAAAGCCACAATAAACAGCCGACCACTAGTGAAGGCAACACCTTAGGGATCAGCACTCCTGGAGGGGAAGAAGAGAGTTATTTAGATGGTTTACTCTAATATTCACATTGCTACAGGTTTCTAGGTGACACCATTAATGATTTTTTGCACATTACTGACCATAACACGGGAGAACACATGTCCTGTGAGTGTACATGAGACCAGCTTGTCCTCCAGAGGTTTCTTTCTGGTTGTTACTTTGATTCCTCTACTTTGAGGTTTAAACCAAACCCATTTTCTATACAGAACAGCCCTCAAACTTAAGACTTCTGAATAATATTTTTGGATTTCCCCCTGCAAACAGACTAAAGTCTACCTATGGAAAATATCCTGTGCACACAAGAGATTTCAAAGAGCCCAACTTCCACGGTGTCTGAAACGGGGCCAACACCCAGCGTGGGTAAGGCAGAGCCTGGTGAGGAGTGGCTGAAAGCAGCCCTTACACAGCGTGTTAGAGTTGGACTTATTTCATCTCTAAAGTAACCTTAAACATAAACATTAATGAAGGGGGGGAAAAAAGGAGCCTCAGTGCATAAACAGACCCCAGGAGTTACTCACTTTGCTGGGAACAGAACCCAGGCTGTTCCACTTCACAATCTTACCTGGTAACAGCAAATTCACTTTTTTTTTTTTTTTAGGGGAAAGCCTTTCAGAAGTGTTCAAATTAGTATGAGGGCACTGTCCTTACATTTGATGGCCACATGTGCTTAAAATCATGCAGATGGCTCTCACTCACTGACAAATACGGCTGGTGACCTTTTGGCACAGTCAGAGACAAGTTTCTTCCCAAACTTGGAAAAAAGACCTTTCTATGGAAGGTCTCATGGCTCACATCTGGTTCCAAGTATTCTGTAAAAAAACCACCTAACACAGGATGACAGAGCTTAAAAGAAATTAAGAATTCTTGCTGTTAGTCTTCAAAAAGTACCTAATTTAACAGTGGCTCTGGTTTCAGCTTGGACTAGAGGCCAAGACTACGGGGTCTCTGCTGTTCAGGTGCTGCTGTGCCTTCAGCCTTGGATTTATTTCCTTACTTTAAAGGGTGAAATGGATTCCCAAGAGGTGGCTGCTGCCAGCTGCTCATTTCTCTGACCATGACCAGGGTTGGCAGCACCAGCCCCTCTGGATGCAGGAGCTGCCTCTCCCCGCTCCGGGCAGGAGGTGAGGCAGCGGGTCAGTAACCAAGACCTTCATGATTTCTGCAAGCCAAAGGAGTTTGAATCCTGTAAACTCTGCTACACCTTGTGGTAACCATTTGGAGAGTAAGTTTAGTTGTATCCATGTAGTCTTTTGGCTGCTCATCTGCAAAGCACTTGGAATGCAAGTTATGAAACAGAACGAGGGGGATGGAAAATACTGGTTGTGTCAGAAACATCACAATTCCCAACACAGACATTCCTCTGTCCTGCCAGAGAGGCAGGGAGAAATAATATCCACCTGCCAATAACCTGATGGAGCATTCCAGTCCTGTGCATCCCTTCTCCAGCAGGCTGGGTTTTTTTTGAGAAGTCCTCCTTTCCACAGCTATTTAAACCCAGGACTGGTATTTACCTGCAGAAACACTGGCAGGTACTGCAGGAACAGAAGGGGTTTGACTCTTCCCACAGACATTTTGCTCTTATCACACATTTTTAACTGTGTTTCTGCCTCCTTCCTCCCACCCAGGGGATTTCATCCTTGCAAGGATCTCTTTGGGTCCTCCAGTACAAAGCTGTTGTGTCACAGCCATATCACTGGACTGCCCTGAGTGCTTTTCCATCCCCAACAAAAAGCTCATTTGCACTCCCAGAAAAATACAGAGCAATGGAAATATTGTCAGCACTGTGTTTGAAACAGTAATTCGGTGTCTGACTTGCAACTTCTTTAGTTTTAGTTTAGGAAAATGAAAGGCAACTGCAGTCTCACATTCACCTTTACCTGCATTTATGGTATTTTGTTTATAAAAAAAGCTATCAGGCATTCCTAGCCTGATTTAATTCCAGGAGACAAGCTGCAACTGGAATACTGCTGGGATGGTGACATCCAGAGGAAGGTGTTCACCTACAAGAGTCACTTTTTACACGACTTAAACTGCCCATTTTATGTAAGACCAGCTTTCAAAGTTAAAAACCAAGCAAACCAACTAAAGAAAGCCCAATAAGTGAAACTCATGTTCCAGTTTAGGAATGAGGCAGAAGGCAGACAGGAGTTCTTGGGTGCTAAATTTTAAAAATCAAGCTGCACTCGAGATCTTCCAAGGACGGGGTGGAGGTTGTGCTCTTTGAGACACTGGACCTTTCCCTTCAGCAATGCTGGGGTCAAATATTGGCAGCAGCAAAGTGGCCACTATTAACTGGAAATTCCAACTGTTTAGTGAGACAATTCCCACTTCAAAGGCAAATTGTGTTCAGACACACAACAGAGCAGCTGAGACAATTTGGGCAGGCTCAGATAAGATGGTCTCCAGGTCTCCAACCTCCTTGGAAACTCTCTCCCACCTTATCTCTGTTTCCAGGCAGGAGCTGGATGTCCACGGGGTCTTTCCCAAGCAGCAGCAGGTCAGATCTCTTATCATACACAACATTACAGAGCAAAGGCATTAAAGTATTTGATTCAACATTTGCCCCACCACGAAAGCAGAATTATCCTGGGCACAAGGCACTTGGCAAGGAAGTCACCACACACATTCCTGAATTAGTAACACCAGATGCAACAAGGAGTTAACTGGGGAGGAAGATGAAGGTTAAGCTCCAGGTCCCTGGAGCAGGTTAGTACCAATGGCCTGAGAGAGGGGAAAACCCACTTTGCATATGGAAAACTCACAGCAACTCATTCCCAAGGGTTGGCTTTGCATATGAAAAGGATTTTCTCCCTCAGCAGGTCACTCCAGCTGGCTGGACACAGCCAGAGGAGCTCAGGACCCACCACTCTCCAGAGACCCCACAGGTCTGGACAGGGCAGGGGGATTTCCAGGAGACATCACTTCCTAGAAGACAAATTTCTGGGCTTTATCTCAAGGTAGTTTCATTCCCTAAGATTACAGGCTCTTGCTGCTGTAGGTCATGCAAGCAATCCAAGTCCTTTGGGACCTCAAAGGACCAGGGAGGAATCAAGGATTCAGTAGGACTGAAAGCTGAGCAGGTTCGAGCTGAACCACCCAATGCCACTTAAATTTTTTAAGTCAATCCACATCATTGGGTTCACCGGCTGTTTTTCCACATGTATCAATGCTGTTTCCATTTTCCAGAGGGAAGGTCTCTGATCCAGCAGTGCTGACTGCAGCACTATGGTTTAGGGAGAGTCTGGGGTTGGGGTTTTTTTAAGGTATTCAAATACATAACTGAGGCATAATTACACATTTGACATTTTTGTACCCAGACAAAACTCCAGGTGGTGCATAAAAGGTTTATTTACGCACAAAGGACAAGAGCAAGACAACAGCTTTGCTCTGCTCTTTTGTCACCTTAGGACACTGGGTAATCATGCAAAAAGTGAGTTCTCCTGCACCTCTAACACTGCAGATTTAATTCCCTCTACCTACAACTCCTTAGACATTTGCTTCACTATCAGCAAAGGCAAGAATTTTACATCTTGCCCAAAAAAACCCCAGGTTCTTCTCTACTGACTCTGACAGCATCAATTCCCAGACTCATCCAGGATGGCTTTAAGAGCAACCTGAAGGCAGGAAAAGCCTTGTAACAACAAAGAACAAAAAGCAATTCTGGGCCAACCACGGTCTCTGCTCCTGAGAGCTTTTCTGCTGCCAGAAGTTGCCTCCTCGGCTGAAAGTCATTTAGCTGGAGTTGTTAGTTCAGCTCAAGGGAGGGTGTTCCCCCCTCTCCTTTCACAGGCTGGATTAGGAATAGCTGCATCACTTCAGTGCTGCTGCATCAGAGAACTCATTAGGAACATGCTGCTGTTCAGGAAGGAAAAGAAACACCACGACTTCATGGAAAAATCTAAACATTAAAGGTGACACGTAACTGGAAGGGAAGGATTTATACAGAAGCATATATGCAACCAAAACACGCGAGAAGGCATTCAGAGAAATTCCAAGAGAAGGGAAGAAATCAAAATAAAATGGTTAGACCTGGGAAGAACACGGAAATCAAATATAAAGGCACTCGTGGAGAAGCCAGGGAGGCTGGAAACCTTCTACAAAACTAAAAGGGGTAGGGAAGAAACACAAATCCAACACCGGGCTCGTGTTCACACAGAAGCTCTAAAACAGATCCACAGATTTTCCCAAGTGCTTTGATCCTAAGGAGAAGAGACACGGATGGCAGACAAGGTCAGCACTACGGGTGGAGGAGCGGTCTGGGGGGCAGCACAAGAGGACAGGGAGGCAGAGGGTTGGGGATAACGGGATCGGGGTCACTAGACTGCCTCTAGGAACTACAGTGCCACTACGGTGGGTGCCGGACTCACTCTGCAGGACGCTTATAGTAGCCTGGGCTCGAATCCACGTTATGGAGGGATTTTGCCTCAAGTCATTCCTCCTGGGATCGTTGCTGGCCCTGCACTCGTAAGTCCCAGAGTCTTCCAAGGTAAGGCGGGTTATTCTCAGCACACTCACCCCATTGGCCCCGTAGGCAGTGTTAATGGTGACACGGCGCTTCCGAGCGCCATCCCACAGCTGTTTGAAAGACTCAGCCCGGTTGACTTCAGCATACCACCACTGGATCTCTGGAGTGGGGTTCCCAACCACATCACAGTACAGTTCAAAGGCGTCCCCCGTGAGCTTAGTTTCTGACATGGGCGACTTGACAAACCCAGCTAGAGGGAGGGGCAGCAGAAACGCAGTGACAGAGCGGCAGAAAACAAGAGATCTTATACACAACAAAGCAATGAGGTGCAGAAAACAGAGTTAGAGAAGACATCTACAGTAACACAACTTGCATAGAGAACCACACGTGGAGCACTCGTGGATGGAGGGCCACAGTCAGGGCAGGGCACTCCCACCCCGAGTTATACTGGCCACTCCGGAGGGTCCATCCGTGCCAGCAGTACCTGCTCACCAGCCAGGAGGGACCTCCAGGCAGACTGATGCAGATTCAGGCCCTTTGGAGTGGTGTGGACCTTGTCGTTGGCCAGGGTTAAGTGTTCATGACCAGATGTCTGCTCTCTGAAGAGGTTTCTTTATCTGACCTATCTACAAGGGCAGAAGGGGTAAACCCCTAAAATGAGTTCTGCTCTGACCTCCTCTTCCATCTATTTATCTGAGACAGGGAATTCCCCAAGACACAAGTGACCTATTTTCCTGAAGTATCTGGATCACCCCAGCTCCAGGAGAGTCACAACCTTCTAAGAGAAAGGGAGATTTGGTGGTATAAACACACGGAGGCCCAAAAATTGTTTGTTAGAGAACAGACAGCACCAAAGGTACTTCAGCAGCCCACAGAACTCTGAGAAGAGATGCCGTGCTGACATTCGTGCTCAGGCCAAAATATCCTTATTATGGCATGAAATCCTTCAATACTTACCAGCTTCAGAGCCGTGTTAAGAGCACAGACATCCTAAATTGTCCTTCAATCCTATTTTCAAAGATATCTATGGAGAACAGTGTTGCCTTAAAGCCAGTCCCTTCCCCCGCCAGGCCCCTCCTTAAACTAAAAGATTAGAACACAGCTGGCCAGACACAGATTATGCAGCAAAACCTGTCATTGCTGTGCTCCTCTTCTCTACTTCCCATGGGTGAGTGGAGTTACAGGGCCACACAGCTGATAAAACTCACTGGTTCTTCCCTCTCCTCAAATTCGTGGCTTGTTTTCAGGAAGGGGACTGAGAGACAAGTCAATGGATTGTAGAAAATGGAAAGGTGGACTTAGAGCCTCAGAAAAATTCACCATGTAAAAAAGAGCATCTCCCACCCCTCCATCATTTGACCCACTAATGAAACAGTGAAACAAAGAGCTGGGTGTGGACAGACAATCACACGGGAAGTTTGCACTACAGATGCATCTCTAAAGAACCATTTGGGCAAGAAAACAAGACCAAGAGTGTCTAGAGCACACAGAGAAATTGCTCCTTGCTGCCATAGTCCTGCTTGAAGAGCAACTGTGCTGCAGCTGCAAGTGACAGATACAAGAACACAGACAGAAAATACATGAACCTCAAAAACTGCTTCCATTACAAACTCATTTGCTCCTGGATTCTCCAGCCCTGCACTCCAGGACTAGAGGAGCTCAGAAAACCTCCAGCAAACAGTCCAGGAGGGAGGAAAGGCCAGTGCACTGCACATGCCCTCCTTACCTGCCCTGGGCCAACCTGCTGTCCCCGGGTTGGACACAGATCCCACAGTTCTCCGCTCTCTGAGGTAACACAGGGCACCACATCATGATCCTGCTCTGCTGGGCTGTCCCCATTCCAGGGGCTGCTGAACCAGGATCACTGTGTATTCCCACCGAGGTGTAAATCACAGCCAGGCTGGCTGCAGCTCCACGTGGTCTGCACACCCCCCAGGCTGGAGCAGCAGCACGAGGCACAGCCCGGCTCCTTCCCACCTCCTCCTGGAGCCCTCTCACAGATCACAGCTTCTTTCCCTCCCTTCCACCCTGACACTGAACTGCCACTCTCACCCAGTAGCTCCGGGAAGCAAAGCCCCTTCTCCAGGTTCTCATTTCCACCGCTGCCCAAAGGGGATGAACTGCCCTGCCCAAGACATGTCTGAAGGCGAAGGCAGAGCGACCCCAAACCCCAACTCCGCAATTCAATCCTACTTTTCCAGCTGTCCTGGCTACTAAGGAACCATTCCTGGAGAAAGACTTCTTGCCCAGCCTTTGTGGCAGGGCTGAAGGGTGGTAATTGTGTGTTTTCTGTATATTTTAGGATGCCCATGAGCTGCTCTGCTGCTGGGGCTCCACAACAGACACATGTGGGACGGGAGAGTGCTGTAAATCCTCTTATTATAGGGAGTATCCGTAATTTGAATAAAAAGCTGTCAAAAGCTTTCGGGTTTGATTCTGATTCACTAAGCTGTTCTTATAACTTTTGCACAAAGCCTAAAAATAATTTAAAAATATTCAACTGGACAACTGTATCAAATATTCTCTGGCTTTATGTTTTTAACCCCACATCTCCTCTTGAAAAAACCACGTCTCAGATTATGATAAATTCCCACACAACACCACCTTCATCTGAGTACCCCTGTCATCAGCACAGGTAACTCCACCGTGATGCAAATTAAAAACACAGACTGGATTTGGTGTCTCTCCCCACCCCACCAAAAGACAAAAAAAAGAGATAAAAATGCTCTTTAAAAAGCTATTTTGGGTTAGAATAAAATCCTGGAGGGACAAATAGCCTTGATATATAAATTAATAAAAACTTTAAATTACGAAGGACAGTCTGGGGTTAATGTTTTGCATTTTCACTCATTCACAAACAGCAAAGGCAGCACATCAAACAGCATCAGTAAGTTGAGGTGATGCTTCCAGCTACACTCCAGCTGCCAGAGGGCCACTGCCCAGTAAGATATCCAGCCAGAAGCTGCAAAAAGAGCTGAAATCTGCCCAGTACCACACAGACATGTTAAAAAAAAGAAAATCAAAGAAAAGGAAAAAAAAAAAAGGCTAATTATTACAGAGAATGCTCCCTGCAACACAACAGGAGTCTGGGAACTGAGGTCCTCCTGCTTTTTGTGAGTTGCCAGCGATTTCCATAATTGTTCAGAAGCAAACAGCAAATGACACTGTACAGATTGCACTGCTTACATAAGAGGTTTCAGAGCCCAGCACTTCCCTTACTTGGTCTTCTCCAAGCACAGCACTCCCTCCTTGCCACGGCCCTGTTCTGCACAGCTCTGGAGACAGCAGCACCGAAACACAAAGCAGCATCACAACACAAACAGTCCAAGGGGCCGAGGGTTGGCTGAGGCGGTGACACTGTATCTGTTTAACACCAAGAACCTGCCCTTATTTGTGCTTTGAGCCGATTCCTCAGTGCAGTGTCAAGTGCAGGACCCAGGGGGTGCAGGAAGCCCTGAGAGCTCACAGGCACCAGCCCTGCCCAGCACAGCCCACCTGAGGCAGGAAGGGGAAACAATCCCGAGATCCCACCTAAAGGTCATCCAGAGCCACGGGAAGCAGCACAACAGCCTCAATCCAAAGTGATTCCTTAGTGACAAGCAGAAAGGGAATAAGCCCCTTCGAGTGCTCCCAAGGAAAGATCATTGTGAGGTTTTGCTCCTGTCAACCTGCCTGATGCTGACAGCTGTATTTATTTCATTATAGCCACAAACCAGTTACTCTGTTCCACAGCCAGTGTTCCTCAGTAGAAGAAAAAGGGAGGTGTTTGAGGGGGAGGGTTTTTCGGGTTCTGGATGTTTTGAAAGCTAATTGCTGTCAAGCACAAAAGAAGGGAAAACCTACAGTTAAATCTCCCTTTACAACTCTTCCTGACATACCAGAATGCCAGAAAAACAATGCAGAGGTTATTCAAGTAAACTACGATGTTTCCAACCAATTTATTTATGTTTTAATTTATTTATGGTTTTCTGCCTGAAGTGGCAGTAGTTTTAAATAACTTCTGAAGGGGTTTTGTTTACTGCAGATTTGATCTCATCCACCAGTTGTGTGGATAAAGATGAGAAAGACTAATGCTCCAAAACTAGAAAAATATATTAGTCTGCACACAGAATTCCAGTGGCTCTTAATATTTGTAAACTCTCTGTTAAAATTTATGTTGTAGTGAAAGAGTACTAAATCTAGATTAAGAAAAAACAGGATCTTGAGAGCTCAAAAATTATTGTAAAATATGCCAGCAGTGACCTACCAGTCTCAAAATATACAAAAAGCAGTACCTGAAAATCATCCTTGAGTTGCAGAAATGATTGTGCTATTGATTCAAATATCCTTTTCTTACTCAAATTTAATCAAGATGCACTAGGCTGCAAAAGAACCAATGCCAAAGGCACTGGAGAGAGTGGAGGGAGAATATTTATTGCCCCAAGTTAAAGTCTGGTCTAAAGAAAGGGGTTTAAAACATAAAAGTCACATTTTGCCTGAGGAAGACATAAGTGCGAGATGACAAAAGGAAATGTTAAACCAGGCTCAAAGACAGAGACAACCAGGCTTAAATGAAATGCAGGTATTACAAAAAGCCTTACCAAATGTAGAACAAACTAATTTAGCTCGTTTTTTATATCTATCAAGCATGAAGATTAAAGCTGAAAACAAGCATCAGTGTCAAGTAGAGATGGTCCTGAAAACAAAGCCTGCAGGAATCAGAGAACAAGAAGCTGGGATGCCCAAGGGCTGCTTGGAGATGTGCAAAGCAAGGCACAGGAACACCCCAAGGTGACCCCAGTGAGGGAAAAACAATGTATTTCCAGGGACGTTTTCAACCATGAGGAAAATACAACTGTAATGAGGCAGTTTTATAGTTGGGGCAAAGCAGGGCACATCTCCATCAAGCAGGACAATGCTCTGTCCTAACCTGATGCTGTTGCTATCTTGAGGTGAATTCCACTTGTATGAAGAGAGAAAGCACAGCTCAAAGCCCTAAAATGAGAGTTTACAAAGCTAGAGCAAAAAATCAACACGATTTTCACTATGAACCCACAACACCCAGATCAAATGTAACTGCTTTGGGACTGAATGGTTTACAGAGTGTCTGCAGGGACAGTGAAAACCACCCTGCTCCACTGCTCTCAGGCCTTTAGGAAAGTTCTGGAGATTTTATTCCTGGGCACTGATCAAGACCTTTGCCTCCAATTCCACTTATTTACAGACTGAAGCAAGTACAGCTAACCCAGTCCTTCCTCTGCTTCCCTGTATCTCTCAAATCTCCTAATTAATACAGTGTAATTCATTTGTATGAACACCTGCCTTCAGGAATGCCTCTCCTAAATGGAATATGTCTTTGGCAAAGTTCTAATTGTTCTACAGACCAGCAGCTATCCAAAATACCCCAGGTGAGACGTGGATTTGTTACCCACCTTTGACAATGAAGCTCTGTCACCAAAAACAGGTGTTAGGGTTGAAGATTTCAATGATGGCTCTTCATTAAATTTTCACACCTTTTTTCCTCGATGCATTCTGGATTATGCTGATTTTTAACTACTCAAATAAAGAGATAAAACTGCAGATTCAAAAGGGGGGGAATATAACAGAACCAGATGCAAACACTTCGAGTGCTCCTGAAATGCTGCACTTGGGCTGTCTCAGAGCCAAGCAAGGGGAGTCTGGTCCTGAGCAGGACTCGGGTTCAAAGCTCCTGGGAATGACCAGACTGTACTTCAGGAAGGGGGATGGAACTCTCTGTTGGATGTAAGGATTTATTAAAATATGGAAGCACACGTGATCTTGGGCAGTCCACAAAGGGCTTCTCAGCTGGCTTTGCTCTGCTCTCACTTGAGCAGATTTTCACCTTTATTACATGGCAACATTTATAATTTCATCAGAATATCAAAGAAAACTCCACCCAGAACCTGCTCTCTCCACTCCACTCTCCTTCCCCCACCAGCTGGGCTCTGTTAGTCTGGTGCTCTGGGCTAATTAACATCTTTTTCTTCTTTTCTTCTCCACTGAAGGGTGTTGATTAAGTGATAAGATTTTTGAGGGCGGGGGAACCTCACCATCACTTTGTCAAAGTATTGCATTTTTATTCCATTCAGGATGGAAAAAAGGCAATCTAATTAATGTTTCATTTCTTTCCAATGCTCACCTTTACTAAAAGTCTTGGAAATCAGTCAAATATACAAAGAAATGACAGCTGGAACCGAGCTGGAGAAAGGTGAAGGCACCTCAATTCCAAGGAAAGCACTACAGCATCCTGCCTGTTTTCACCCATCTTCACTAGGTTTGATGGTTTCCCATTCTTTTATCACCAGAGAGCAGGAAACTAAAAACTGGCATTAATTTTCATCTGCTCTGCCTCGTTCTTTAGCCAACTCCAGGAGCAGCTTTAAACCAGCACTGACACGTGTATGAGGTACCCAGATGAGCCCACACCTTCTCTAAGCACTGAGAACTGGAGCAATACATGAATTTTATTCCTGCCATCTCATCCTGCAGCTTTATGAAGCTGAAGAGGGGAAAACATTACCCAGAGAGCATCATATAAAATGCATGAGCTCATGACATAGCATTAGATTCATTTCACAGAGAGGGAAACCTGAGGATTACTTTCTCCAAGTCCACAGACATGAGGATTAACATTTTCTGGATTCAGACCAACATTCCTCATTTCTCTGTGCATTAGGAAACCTTGCTTAGTTTGATGTGCAAGAAGATTTGTGACAAACTAATTCCATTTGTTTGCCAAAGTAAAATTCAGAGCACTCTTAAGTAAATGGCTTCAGTGGCTCTGCTGTTGTGGGGCCATCCTGGGAATATGCCCAGGGAAGGCCAAGGGACACTTCCCTGCACAGGTGGATGGAGAAAGGACACAGGGTTATAAATCACAGAATTCAGACTGGAAAGGATTCCTGCAGGTCCTCTGGCCCAGCTGCTTCCCCTAAACAAAAACCCCTTGGATCAGGTTGAGGCTCTCAAGCTGCCCATCCGTCCTTTCCCACATACACCCCAGATACTTTTATTCAAGAGTTTCCTTGGAATGAAAAAAAAGCAATGCTTAACTTCACACTGCAGTGACTTGGAAATGCAACTCTTATTTTATGGTCACTTCTACTGTGCAAAACCTGATCTCAGCAACCATAATTCACTGGGAAAGCACATCCAAGCACAGTCCACAGGAACATTACTGGGAAGAGAAGCCACCAGTGTGTCACAGCAACCAGAGCTATGCACTTCCAGTTTCTGGGAACTACTTTCACCCCAAATACATTCTTATTCTAGAAACTGTTTGAGTTCAGAACTCAATTTTGTCAGCTGTGGACAGTGTTTACAATTCTGCTTCTGCAACAACCTGTATGTTTGACACTGTAGATGCTGTGAAAATTGATTAAAGTGTGGAATATCCAGCAAGAGAAGAACAGTCAGAGCAGGAGTTTCTGAACTGGGGCTCCACCCCGGGGTCAGCCTGCCTGCTGCACTCCCGTTTGAGCTGTGGGAGTTCACAGATCTATTTTTCCTGGTTGTGAGCTGGAAAGAACAAAGCTCTCCTAGTTCTCTGCTTCTATAGAGGAGGTAACTGGAACGCTGACTTAGGGCTTTCACAAACAACTGGGAAACTTGGTATCTCACTTTTTGCACCAGCCTGTCCCTCCAGGGTGCTCTGCAGTCCTACCACGGCCCACTTCCCGTGGAATGCAAGCTCCATCTCCAATTTACAGCTCTTTCCTTACCCAAACCTGCTGGCTGTTTTAAACCCATCTGCTTCAAGGCCCTGAAGGAGGGTGAACTAGGAAGCTGCCTTGTGAGCTGCAGTATTAAAGTGATTCTGTCTGCCTTGGACATCCAGGGTGGAGAATTAGTTTTAAGTATCACTGCAGACATGATATTAAAGCATTCAGTTCTATAGGAAACACAGAATAAATCTCTCATCTGCTGGTAATGCTCAGATCAATGCTCTGGAAATAACTAATAGATGGACAGAGCCAGGACAGAGCCAGCTCTGACCAACCTGAAGCAGTCAAGGGTACCCAGATCAACAGCAAGTCCATGCACTTGTTCAGTGCCTTGAAAAGCACATTGTTTTCATATTTCAAAGAAAATATTTCAGGATGTCAGTCAAGAACTGCTTTAGCCATCCTGGAGTAGCTTACACAAACCACAGGGAGCACAGAGACAACATCCTAGGCACAATTATATTTAGCTGTGTGGCATTTCAGTCACATGCTTTAGAAAAGGCAAGTCTGGGGAACTTCACTCGGCAATTTGACAACTTATATAACCCCAGTTAAACAAACGGGGATGGCAAAGCCCTCCCAGGGCAATGGAAAGCTGCTCCTCACGGAGCACACCCAGCTCACTTCAGGGCAACGCCAGCAGAAGACGAGATGCTCTTAACGTTAAAACATCTTAAAATCCCGAAGAGGCTCAGCGTCCTCATGTTCCTGAACGCTACAGGAGTGACTGGAAAACATTCCCGTGGGCTCATAAGTGACTCACTGCTCCGGGCTGGAGGGTGGATCCAAGAGTCAAGTGACTTCAGGCAGTTTTCACTCCCTTGTCAACTGATTAGGGCTTCAAAGCAGACACACTCTAACCAGGTTCCCTCCAGTCAGACCTGGAGCCACCAACTACCCCGATCTGAGGGCAAAACCAGCCCCTGATCAGCACTTAAGAGAACAAACACTCAAACGGGCTGCTGGGATCAGCATCCCCTGGAGGGGCTGGGAATGTTCTCCCCGGGGGCTGGATGTCACACCAAGCCTTTCTAAACCATGGAACTGCACGGCCAATGCTGCTTTTGCACGGCTGGATCCACCAGGAAGAGATTTCCTTCCATGGAGAATTTGTAGATTCGTTTCTCAAAGGTTTTTCCAAAGATTAAACTTGCCTCATCCTCAGAAAAGGCAGGCATTATGCTCCTGTTCTTTCCATTCATGCTTCTCCCTGGCATGTCTTAGGGACAAAAAGATTTACAATCATCCATGCTGGGAGGGAAAAAAATTAACTGAGCCAGCATTTATTAGCTTTAATCCCTTTTTTTTAAGGAACTACAGAAATATTATTGTTGCAGCTTAGGAATATACAAGAATCTCTCTAAAGCAGAAAGACACAGGAGCAGAAAGGCTCCTGTATATTGCCAAAAAAAAAATAATTGTTAACAACTAGAAACCCACTGCCTGGAAAGAAGTGGGAAGGAATTCAGCTTCAGCACAGAAGAGCAGAGTTAGAGCAGACAGCAATTTAAATTTGTCTGGTGTTCCCATGTAACACAGCAACTGAAGCTGGCACACTGAGCACCTCAACAAATTTTAAGACCAGTAAATTTGCATCTTAAAGATACTGAAAGCATATAAAATGTTGATAACAAAAAATACCTTGTGTCAGATTAGTCATTTAAAATCCTCAGACTATGCCATTAGAGAACTAAAGGTTTCAAGTGCTCCTCAATTTTCCTGTGACCTTTCCTGATCCAACAAACTGTGTGTTTGAAAGGAGCCTGATTACATTTCTCTCCAGCATGGAGGGAGCACGTCCTGAATGGCAAAGCTCTTTTTTCCCTTTTATCCATTCTGCAGCAGCACGAGCTGCTCCCTCTCATCCGTGATGGAGGAGCAGGACATTTTAATACACCGACCTTTCCAAAGAAATGCCCTTTGCAGAATTGTTGGATTATGTAACAGGCCACACAATCTCAGGCAGAGCTGAGAAGAAGCCATTCAGCAACAAAAATAATTCCTCTGTGTGCACAAGAAATGGCATTAGCAGAGAGGATAACATATTTTAGGTACATTTTTTTAACGTAAATCAGAGTTTAAACTGCCTAATAACCTGTAAAATACTGGCCCTGCTGCAGTAGATGGGGTTGGAGGAGGGATGCTTTCATTATTCCAAGTTTATGCTCTCCATAGCTGGAGGGAATTACTGCCTACTAACTGCTAACTCCAGAGTGACACAGCTCCAGCAGCTCAGGGCTGATGTCCCTGGGTCAGCATGTACAAGCAGCAGCAACAGCTTCTCTCCAGGAGAATTACACTATTCCAGTTAAAGGGAAGAGCAAAGCAGGAGGGAAATTATTAAAAAGCAGCAGAGATGCCATAATTGGTGTACCAGATTTACCCTCCTTTGCAAAGTGAGATCCTTGTTCCAAGCTGCATTTTTAACAGCATTTTTCCCCGAGCCATTTCTGCAGCACAGCTCGGCTTCTCCCTGTTTTGCAACGCCTGTTACTCCAAGATCCATGCCCTGGGCCACGGGGAGGCTCTGGCAGCTCAGCCATCCCCAGCAGCAGTGTGGTATGTGGGCCATGCCCACGGAGCTGCCGTGCCCAGCTCTGTGCCAGCACCAGGGTTACATCACAAACCGGATCCTCCCTCCAGCTCGGGCCCGGCTCTGATCCCCCATGGCCTACTGACACCACTCAGATTACTGACAGCACCAAACGTCACGGGGCAGCTCCTCCACAGCCTCAAACACGCCAGTTCTGACATGAAATTCAGCTTCAGCACCAGGCAAGATTAGTGCATCCTAATCCATGGACAGAAATCACCTCCCTGCAGCCACAGGCTGTGCTGAGCCCCTCGGATCTCCTGGCTGTGCCCTCACACCTCACGCCCATCGGGTGCTGAGGGGCAGCCAAACCCCCCCCAGTGCCAGCTGTGGGGCTTTTTGAGTTTGTGGGGTTTGGAGCTAAAAATGAGCCTTGCAGCTCTACCCACGGCCTAGAGCAGGCTCGCTGCTCCCAGCGCTTTCCCAGCAAAAGGAGCAATCCAATTAAGGGCCAAGCAGATTTGGGCTCCTTGAGTCGGCAGCAGGAAAGGGAGCTGGCAGAAAATACAGAGAGAAACCTGTGCCTTTGCTCAGGGTAAAGATGAAAATGGAACTTCACCACCGTGATATCAATACTAACTGTTTAACTACATTGTGGAGATCTTTTGCTGTTGGAGAAGAATGGAAATGCTGTCCTAAACAAGCTGGTTAAAATCTAATCTGAATTATCTCCCTAAACTCCAGTAAAAGGGTTCTATCTTCTATCACAGCAGTGTTAAAGGGCTGTTGTACTTCACAAGATGACAACACTAAGAATTAGTCTCTCGAGCTCTTGAACCAGAGACCACGTTCAACTGTGCAGCCATTTTACAGCAGCATTCAAAGATTTTTTTTTTTCAATACCTTAGCAGAGACCAGCAACAGCACTGGGAGATTTTATCCTGCAGATAAGTTTAACTAAATTTAGCCGTGGTGGTCGTGGCAAGAATGTAAGAACAGGGCAAACATGTAGTGATCTCCCAGCCTTCAGGAATTTGCTGCTCAGGCTTTTCCTGAACCAAAGGTAGCTTTTCCACTGACATCTTTCCACAAAGAAACCAGAAGGCTTTATTTAGTAATTTTCCACCTCTCAGAGAGAAGAGCTCTGTTTCACTTTGCAAAAAGAGGACAACAGTGTAATATTTGGAAAACCCTTTGGGAATTCTAAATCCACTTCATTTTGTCACACTGAGGTCCCAGAAAAGGAGAGCAGCAGTTCAGGGCAAGGCATGCTCATACTGGTACTCACTGGGCAGCCAGTGCCAGGTTAACACTTGGAAGGTGCTGGTTAAAAGGATAAATCATCCCTGCAGTTCCCAGAAGAGGCAGAAAGGGACAACAAAAAAGAACCTGATACCGTTCTGCTGAAAATGTGAATGTAGGCCACCAACAAACAACTGGAACTCCCAGAATACTCACTGGGTACTCAAAAGCCACATTCCTGATTGTATTAAAGCAAGACCTGAGAAGCTGGAGATGGAGGTACAGGGAAAGAGAAAAAACTCCCAAGTCCTGTACCCACTGTGCCCTTTTACAGCTCCTGCCCTGTTATTTTTATAACTCTTTAAAAGCTATTTCTCCCTGTCTTATCATTTTTGCTCCGTTCTCCCAACTAATCACCTTCCTAGAAACCAAAACCCACTTTTTTTTTCCCCCCCCTTACTCCATATGGCTCAAGATTGGGGTCACCAAATCAACCCTGGTATTGCTAAAAATAGGAGCTTCGGGAGCCTGAGACCCAAAACATGCAGCTTTGCTTAAAACCCTCTTATACCCTCAAGTGAGAACATAAGTTGCTGCTGAGCAGCACAGAACTTGCAGCAAAGCGTTGAAAACCCTGTCAGTTAAAAATGTAACAAATGAAGTCTGAAAAGCAAACCATGAATATTGCATATCAGGTTCAGCACCCTCAAAACTTGGGAGACTGTCCTGGCTTCATCAAGCAGCTTGTTTCTGAAAGCAAAGAGCCAGGAAGGGAACTCTGCATTTCCACGTGCTGTCCCCTCTGCCAAAGTTACAGGGGGGAAAACCTAACCACAAATAACACAGTGAAAAAAAAATTAAAATAATTTAACTGCCCTTGTGTTTGACAACAAGCAGAAGAGCTCCCACAGTACCCAATGGTTACAGACAGGTACTCAAGCATCATTCCCAACCATTTTGCATAAAGAACTGGCACAAACAGGATAAAACTTAAGTATTTCCAAAAGTCAGAGGTGACAGCACTTACACTGGAAGGGGAAATCCAAAGGTGAATGTGATCTACAGCATTATATGGTGGGTACCACACAAAATAACCGTGTCAGTTTTTAGCTTACAGGGACCAAATGCACCAAATACACCATTTCTTAAAGCAAAATGAAGCACCAAGGAGTTGCAACCTGAATGTATTATCCTCTTAGTGCAGCTTTAGAGCAATTGTACAAAAGAACAGCTCTCCAAGTACAACTAAAGTGTCTGTTCCTAGTTAACCCTTTCACCTGTGTTTGGAAGTGTCTGTACCAAGCCCTCCAGTACACCTGAGACACACTCAGATTTTATTTTACCTTTAGATTATATAAACCCCACTTGTTTCTGATGGGAGGGGTCATACACAGTGTAGCACACAAAAAGAGCCCTGCTCACTTTGTCAGACTTGAATTTATTTGCTTCCCAGCATGGAAATGCAGTGGAGCAGGTGATGGGAAGCCAGACCAGGCAAGCCCCAGCTTCCCAAATTACACAAAAAGGGAAGAGTCCATCCAGGAGACTTCCAAAGACTAGGCACAGACCGGCTCTGAGTCACAAACCCAAGATGTTTGGCTGCTCTGGGATTTTGAAAACACTTCCCCAAGGCAACCCTCTTCCAGGGAAGTGCTAAACCTCCTCAGCAAGAGCTGAACTCCCTGTTTATGTAGCCTGGCAGCACAAAAGAAGCTGCAGAACTTGTCTTGCCCTATGCAAATGCTGAAACCAAAATGATCTCCCTAAATAATGAGTTTCCCATTTATTTCCTAGAGTCCTTAAGGTACCAGAAGTGTAAACCAAGCTCCCTGGTAAGAGTCTAAACTGCACATCTCCAGCTACAAACCTGAGAAACATTTCTTACTATGCTAAATCCAGCAGACTTGCTTTATATATATTTCTTTCCTCCATGTCATATATTCCTGGCTTGCTTTGATCTCAACCTCTTCACTCTCGCCTCAAACCTCACTGGAATAGTTTCCAATCCTTTTTGTGCTACACCCTCCTCTTTCTAAATAAAGATTACACAGGACTGCACAGCAGGAATGGGTGCAGAACTAAGAACCATCCTGCCTGAGGAGAGGGACTTGGGGGTGTTGGTGGATGAGGGGCTGGACACGCCCTCACATGTGCTGGGACACAGAAACCCCCCCGTGCCCTGGGCTGATCCCACAGTGTGGGCAGCAGGGGAGGGGGGTTCTGCCCCTCTGCCCCACTCAGGTGAGACCCCCCTGTAGAGCTGCCTCCAGCTCTGGGGTCCAACAGCACAAGGACGTGGAGCTGCTGGAGCGAGTCCAGAGGAGGCCACGGAGCTGCTCCAAGGGCTGGAGCCCCTCTGCTCTGGAGCCAGGCTGGGAGAGCTGGGGGTGTTCACCTGGAAAAGAGAAGCTCCAGGGAGACCTGAGAGACCCTTCCAGTGCCTAAAGGGGCTCCAGGAGAGTTGGAGAGGGACTTGGGACAAGGGGGACTGGCTATAAAGTGAAAGAGGGCAGGTTTAGGTTATATATTAGGAAGAAATCCTTCCCTGTGAAGATGATGAGGCCCTGGCCCAGGTTGGGCAGAGAAGCTATGGCTGCCCCATCCCTGGAAGTGTCCAAGGCCAGGTTGGACAGGGCTTGGAGCAACCTGGAAGGTGTCCCTGCCCATGGCAGGGGGTGGAATGAGATGAGCTTTAAGGTCCCTTCCAGCCCAAACCATGCTATGAAAATGTGAGTCAGCTGCCTGCAACCCTGGATGCTACAGCAAAGGAGACCAGACAAAATATGAAGTTCCCTGCAAAAGGTTGCTTTAGCTAAACTATTTGTACATTCAGGTTAGAAAACCTCAAGCAGAAATTATCCACCAAAGGATAACAAATAGGAATTTGTTCCCGTTGCTTGAAATGCAGAGAAAACCAGACCAACAACATGCTGCAAAACTGGGTATTATGGATGTTCCAATGTTTTGACAAGACCTTTCTAACATTACAACACTTGCATAAATTTCACGAAACCAACAATCAGTGCAGCTGAACTCCAGTTCAGAACTGCTTTTAAAACAGCTTAGCATTATTTAATTCATTATTAGGAGTTTTGAATGAGTATGACAGGCATTAAAATACTTCTGCATTTACAGCTTGAACCTAAGGTAGGTTCTAGTTAACTACCACAAAACTGTTATAACAAACCATGGGAAAAAATAAATGCAAGAGTGCTCAGTCAATATGGTATCTGCTCGGGTTTTAAAAATGCACTCAGGCATCTGTTTTTGCAATCTCCTGCTGTACGCCTTCACCGAATTATTTCAGTCTGCCTTTGGTCTGCCATGATGTCTGCTGGGAGCCTACTGCATTGCCAAAATCCTTGTCAAGCTCTTTTCTAGGCATTTAAGATCAATTTTCTCTTTAATTTCGAATATATTCTTTGTCAGTTTTACCAACCTCCCAGAATTAAATCCTTTTTCGCCCACTTTTAGCAGCTGAAGTTTTGGACCGACTGCATCTTTTCATGCCCTCCCTTTTCTAGTCCATGATATTCCCCTTCCTCTTATCTTCTCGTGCCTTCAACATGCTTGTTACAAAATGCATTTAGTGTAGGTTTCCCACCAACTGCAGGAGCTCCAGGAGAGCCCCCATGAGCCCTGGGTGTACTCACAGTTAGCCAGGAGTCACCAAACGTGAGGAACAGTGAGTAGCTACACTAAGCAGCACCTTGGTTCAATTGAGTCCTTAATGTGGTATTTTCAAACATATAATGTAAAACAAGCCCACAGGAATTAGAGCAACACGAGACCACTTTTTCTGGTTTATTCAAACCAGAGCAGGACATTATGATCTAATTTTCCTCTACAGAAATGTCTCACACTGCAAATCTCTTTAGCTTGTCAGGTACTGTATTGGGCACTTCTGGAAAATCTGTTGTTTCCCAACATCCCTGCCCTTGATTTTGCTTTATTATATCAAAAGGCTTCTAACCTGATAACAAAAGGTAACGGTGTTGATACAAAGTGTCCCTGAGACTCCACCTCAGGCACTGACATTCCACCTGCACTCCCAAGGAGCAGAGGACAGACCCCATGCCTCTTCCTCCAGCACACCTGCAAAGCAGAGCTCTGCTCTCCCAACCTGCTGTAACACCAAAGCCATTCCCAAAGGATCAGGGCTCTCCCATCCCACAGGGTGCCACGTGGGGTCATATTTACTCACCATCTGCCTCCCGGGACCAGAGCCCACTGCTCACACCTTCCCCCACACCCCCCTGCCAGCAGCCCCAGCACTGCCCCGATGTGACTGTGCTGTTCTCCACTGCACTCTGAACAGCAGTGGGGGGAAAAACCCACCGTGCCCTCAAAAAAACTTACTGTTAATGACAGCAGATCTACAGCTCCTGACACTGCATGGTGATGAAATGATGAAGAACCTTTGTAGCCTCAGCAGTTACTGTCTTTTTCCTTGAATGAGCCTGCGTCAGTGCCTCAGTGGTGACTTCACACCATGACCCAAATAAGCTTTGAGCTTATCAACGGGGCGTGAATTTTTATCAGTCTACAGTAGTTATTTTACAAGGGGATAAAGACTTTCAAGTTTTGACACAGACGTTGCATCCAGGCTGAATTGATATTTAGTTCAGACTCGATCTCCTTCCACCCCCAAGCAGTACCAGACATGAAAAAAGTGTTTGACTCGGAGTGAAAATAAATTTAACATATCAAGTAAGATTTTTAAAGCCGTGCAAATAAAGTTGCAGATAATTACAACGATCTGAATGACTGGATATCATAACTGATATGAAGCTTTGATAACTTCTCCGTTATGTTTTAACAGCCTTTCTCCCTCCTCCAACTTCAAACAAGTCAGGTTTCATACTCCAGAATCAACTGGGCAAAATGACAAGTCACTACATTTATTACTAAATACTGCCAAGGAGCTTGTTTGGAGAAGTCTGACTGAACACCTAAAGACCATCCTCAAACATCTAATGGACTGTGTGCAGGATCAGATACCAGACTGTGGAATTACAGACCAGTCAATCTAATTTCAGCCTCCAGACAGAAGAAATCTGCTTGGAAGTGCTCAGAAATAAAGAAGGGCTTGGGGTAAGGAGGAACCAAGTTGTGTGGGCTACCTGTGCTTTGCTACAGCTTGCCCACAGCAAGATGACCTCCTACTATAAAGTTAATGAGAACCAAAGGCAACTCCAGAGGAGAAGGAACAAATGCAGTTTTCCTAATTTTAGTAAAGCTTTTAACACTGCCCTATAAAAAAAAAAAAAAACCACCCAAATGAAATCTCATTAATGTAGCCAGGTGTAGCATGTGCATGGTTTTCAGGAGCTGCAGTGCAGGAACAAGCAGATGGAAACAATGAAATAAGATCAGTGTTGGGCTGGAGGGTCTCTGACACCGATGAAACCAACTCTGGTTTGGCTGAGAAGATAAAATAGGACTTGTGACAGCACAACTAGGTGAGATGCCAGTTCATAAGAACATCCAAGAACTCCGTGGTTCAGGCAGCAAAGGAGTGCAAAGCAGCAGTGCTGCAGCAAAGACCTGAGCACCAAAAAGGATCCCACTGGATGAGAGTCAGTAATGTTTTACTGTAAGAAACCATTTGTCTCGGGATGCAAACAGGAATGCCATATGCAAGACACATTGAATGATCCTTCCACTCCAATGAATCTTGGTCGGGTCCCAACTGGAAGTGTGTCCAGTTTTACACATCACACTCCCAAAAACGTGACTGAAGCTCCACAGAAACGATCAGGAAAAGACAACTTACCAAAAACCACCCTGACAATTAACCTGGACGGAAAGGCAACACCCTCCTCCCCGCTCTGAATTGCATGGGTAAAAAGAATAGAGGTTAAAAGATAGGAAAGCAGGTTTAGATCAGATTTACAGGAGAACTTTCCAGCTACTAGATATGCAGGAACAGTTTATCTAACTTTGAATCTTAACAGTGGGAGCCGCGGAAAGTTAAGAAGAGCCTGAACACTCCGGCTTTACAACCTGGGGATGAATCACAGGGGTTGCATTGTCCTTTACAATGCAAGTCTTTACAACTGACTCCTCTAAAATAGTACCTGCAGCAGAAGAAACAGCTCACTGTGAAGGCACAAGTGCCCCTCATCCACGAATTTAACGAGATATAGTCTTCACACAGTGGTCTGCTGGAATGTCAGTACCGGCACTTATCGCCTCTTTACCTGTTCCCTGAGATCTGGTGGAAGTCGGTGCAGTTTCCAAGGATAAACACATTAGTCACACTGCTTGTGGTTAAGTTTCCTACGAGGGAGTTGTAGGAGGAAGGAGAATAGCAATGGTGGGGAGGAGAACAGAACTTTGAACATTCTCCTCGATGCTCAGCCCACACTCCTGCTCCAAAAATGCTGTATGAAACCATTCCTCAGCTTTATCTGGGGACCATTAAAAATCACGTCAGAACACAACCAGTGCAGTACGGGTGAGAAGCAACAGTCAGAAACAGCACTGCAAGGATAACAGGAAGGTTTCTCACTTGCTCTTCTAAGAAGAAACTAATCTTAAGAATTAATTGAACTAATTTCCCTGATTTTATGGTCATTTCTATTCTGGTTTCCACCAACAGAAAAAGCCACGTTCTGTTTTTAGCCAGCGAGTTAGTTCCTTCTCCTTCATCCAAGTAGAGGATGAAGAGAACAGAACTAAACCAGCACCACCTAACTTAATTTGTTTTTATTTCCACTTATGTCCAGCTTTGAATAACCCAAGCAATTTTAAGTCATCGAGAATGGTTAAGAATTCTCTGCACTTTGCCAGAAATTCCTGAAAAGGGAAGAAAACCTGCTAAGAATTGAACTCACATGTTGGTGTGCTGAAGAAACACTGCAGATTTCATGGGGAGCAGCCCAAGCATCTATTTCAGATGATAAAATAGTCTTTAAAACCCAAGCACTCCGTGGTGAAATTATTACTACACTGAAGTCTTTGGTTTTCCAACTGCTTGCTTAAAAATAAAGATATTGCTAAGGTTAAAAAACAGCAACTGGAAAAGTCATGTTCTTCATTACCCAACAGTCAAGCACCACTCCATAACCAGGATTCTGTCTGCCTGCTCTGGAGCACTGAAGTGATTTTCCAACAACTACCAACTGGAAACTGTGGGTTTAACACAGATCTGCTTGACAGACTGGCTTTTTCCAGCTGTTCTTTGTCATGTTTCCTCTCTTCCAACCCTCCTTTCTGTCACTTCACCTGAACTCTGCTCTGGATCCAGGGGATGAGCCAGTGTGCAGCACAAACCTGACAGTTTTCTCAGCAGAACCTTCAGGAAAAGTTCGATTTCTGACACGCACATTTTCCCTTTAGGTGTTTATGCAAGAGCTTTAAAAATAAGCCACACAAGTGTCAAAAACCTACTTCCAGTTTAGTAAGCTTAAATCCATAGGTGAGGCTGACTCAATACATTCTGAATTACATTAACTCTGGAAAAATCACTGGTAATTCAACAGCGATCTCCTGCTAGAGGCAGGAAAAAAAAGCTGCTTCCCACAAACCCTCAGGATTCCACTGGGCATTTACTGCACCAGGTGAGTGGTGACCTGCCCTGCAGTTCCAACAGGTCCATGCCCATTCCTTTATCATCCTGAACTCACAGGGTTCAACAGCACTTGGACTATCACCTTTCCTTACACTGACAACTCCACATCAATAATAGATAACAAAACTCTGCATATGCACTTTGGGATCCTTCCCTGCACCTTCAAAGCACCACGTGTGGGAGAAGTTTTGTTTTCAAAGATGTCACCGACAGACTTGCACAAGCCTGTTCAAACCACAGCATCGTTTTTCTAATGACTTACAAGGAATAGACACAAGTCAGGAAATGGTTGGACCTATCCTTCAGGCCAAAGAGGAATTGTTCTGTTTCATTAAGTGTCTCATGGGCTATTATTTGTTGAAAAAGAAACCAGTTCCTCTGCAGCAGGGCCTAAAATCTTTGAATTAAAACTGGGGTAAAGATTCAACAGGAGCCATAACCTCAGTCAGAAGGATCTCCACCTTTCACTTGCTTTGAAGTGCTCTACTCCTTCCCAAGCAGACTTTCACTCACCTGTGTAAGCTCCCACAGAATTAGAGATACTCAGAGGCTCCCTCACCATTTAATTGTCTGGATGACCCTCGTTAACCAAACAAAAATTAAGGAGCTTCCAGGATACACCTGTGATCTGCAATCTTCCCTCATGCCAAGATCTCCTGCTCTTGGTCAGCTTCATGCCAGGCATGGAAGTCACAATAAAGACACTTTCCAGCTATGCCCAAAATTTGATCGTTGACCTCCAAACATCTAAGTCCTGTCAAACACCAAATGCCTGCACTGCTTACCAGCCATTTGGAATTGCTATCCCAGCTGCTGGCATTTAACACCTTGCCTGCTAACTCTGCACAGGAACAGCCTCAGGAACATGACCCATTTTAACTTGCTTGTCAGAAAACCCAAATTCAAGGGTGGAATTTGTGTGGAAACACACCAAAGGCAGATTAACCCTGCGATGAGAATGCTCAGGTGGCACAGGAAGCATGTCTACAACAGAGACCCACACTTCATCCACAACTCATCCCAATGAGCACCTCCCTGGGAGCTCACAGAAGCCAGGTCCCTAATTCGCACTGAACTCCAGCAGGGTTTTCCCCACACTCTTGTAGGCTTCACAAAAAAAAGTGCTTCATTCCAGAGAAAGCCTCCAGTTTTCATTCAGACAGTGTGGATACCAAAGCTGCTTCTGCTTAATTAACAGAGGCAGACAAGCTCAGTTTTGGTTTCAGACTGCAAAATCTGCACCTACTAAGGCACAAATTTTATCTGGGACCACTTGGTCTAGTGGAAGGTGTCCCTGCCCATGGCAGAGGGTGGAACGAGATGAGTTTTAATGTCCCTTCCAAGCCAAACCAGTCTGTGATTCCATGATTCCATGACTCTATGATTCCTCTAGAGCAAGGAGCAGAGGAAGCTAACCTCATGCTGCAAGGCAAAATCCACCTCAACAAAAGCAGAACACTAGGACTGAATATTATCTGCAGAGCAGAAAGGAAGGAGAGAGAAAGAAGGATGAAACAACGAAAACTAGTGGGGAATTGGCGTGTTAGCAAGGTAATCCTTCCTTCTAGGCAAATTTTCCCCATGGACGTAGATCAGTCTCCCGTGAGCCAAGATCCCTGCCCTTCCCCGCACTTACAGGCCAAAGCATCCCTGACCATGATGCTGCAAGAGAAGCCGCTCCAGAGGGCCGGTGCTGGAGCAGCCCCGGAGCAGACAGACCCTGCCTCGGCTCCCGCCTGGCCTGGCAGGATCAGACAGGCATTTTTATCAGCGCTGCAGGATGTTCCTTGGAGCAGGAGGCTCGGCTGGACCAGCCTCTTGGCCCCGCTCCGCTCTGCCACTAATTGTCATGCACTTGGCTGCGAACTCACCGGGAGGAGGCACCGCGCTGGATTTAGCTCACGCTATCCTACAAGGAACAGAGGAGGCTTGGGGTGTGGTGGGCTTTTTTTTTTTTTTTTTTTAATTCCTTCTTTTACGCTCCTATCAGAAGGACCTCTCCAGTTGCTAAGGAACTACGGGGTTTATTGCATTATAAATGATTTAAGGCGGCCCGGCAGATGCAGGTTCAGTAGGCGGGAGGAGATGAGGAGATGTTCCATTTTACCGGCGGCACGAGGCGCCTCAGGAGGAGCCGGGGCGGGGGGGGAGACGAGCCAGCTCCCCCTTCTCCTCCTTCCCCCCCTTCTCCCCCTTCCCCTGAGGGACCCCAGGACACAGGGATCCCCCCAAACCCCTGGGTCGCCCCCCCACCCCCGGGGTTGCCCACAGCCCCCCCGCCGCCATAGCAACGCGCGCCCCCCCCTCCCTTCCTCCCTCCCCCCCGCCGCCGCCCTCCCTCACCGTTCTGCGCCGCGGCGGGTCCCGGCAGCAGCGCGGCCGTCGCCAGCAGCAGCGAGAAGGCGGCGGGCAGCGGCCCGGAGCGCGGCATCCTCCTGAGACGGGGGCAGGAGAAGGAGGAGGAGGAGGAGGAAAAGGAGGAGGAAGGAGAGGAGGGTGAGGCGGCGGCGGGAGCGGCGGCGGCTCCGTCCGTCCTTCTCCGCCGACCTCCTACCGCAGCGCAGCGCCCGCTCTCGCGAGAGCTGCCGGGGGCGGGGGCGGCGCCGGGTGTGAGGGGGGCGGGAGGGAGGGGGGCGGTGTCACCGCCGACCCCGCCCGGCCCCGCCGCCATGATGCCGCGGTTCGGCCCCTTTGACTCAGCCCCACCGCGGCTTCCAAGCCCTGCCTCCTTCTGCCCGCCGAGCTCCCGGGCCGGCGGCTGGAGAGAGACGCCAGGGCGGCGGAGAGCTAACCCTGCCCCGCCTGAGGCTGCTGTCCCCTCAGGGGCGCCATGGCGGAGCCCGCCTGAGGGATCCGTCCCCTCAGGGGCGCGAAGGGCGGGATAGCGGAGCCCGCCTGAGGGATCCGTCGTCTGAGAGACAGAGATCCATCCCCTCTGGGGCGCCCCTCCAGCGGTGTGAGGGAGCACCACACTCCTCGCTTCTGTTCTTCGTGGGCTTACAATACTTGCAAACACAGGGCAAGAGCTCTGCTCGTACCTTAAAATTGAGAAGTTCATGTGCCGTTCTGCAGGGATTGCAGCCTGTCAGGGGAACCCGAAGTCCATCCCAAATTGTTCAGCTTCAGGGCCATACACCCAGAAAAGACTAGAATTATTTTAAACACTATCCATCACGGCTACTCTTTCGTATAAAATAAAGTGTTTTTTCAAGGGCCACGTCTGTTTTGCACAAGTAGGAAAACAAGGCCGCGTGAAGCAAAGGTGTTTGCCCCATGCTAGTGGTGGAATTGGGGGCAAAAAGCACAAAGACTCACGCCTGGCTCACTGGCCCAGCCAGGTGTCCTGAAAATTTGCTGTAGGTGAGCTTTGGGGGGGATTTCTCTTACTTTCATAAATCACAGGTACAGGTCACTCCTTGCACTGTGGTTGCTGTGTTCTGTGCTGGTGGTGGGAAGATACAAGACTTGCAGGAGATAATGGGACAGACCAGCAGAGGACACTGGGAAAAAAAAAACAAAAGAAGAGCAGAAAATCCCTCAAAACCAGATTTTCATCTTTCTGCAGAGTCCTCAGTTTCCAATCCAGAGATCTCTTTGGGCCCAGGTGTGCCCACAACTAGGGGTGGAATGGGAGGTGGGTGCAGCATTGTGGTAACATCCAAAACTGTCCTGATTTCCTGACTTTGTATCCCTGATCCTTTACCTTGCCCAGGTCATTCTCAGCTGATGGTTAGCAAACAGACTCCAAGTCCTTTTATTGCAGCTGTGACTCACTGAAAACAAGGATCAGACACACCTTTTCCATGAAAACCCTGCTGAACTGACTGCCCCAGCGCTTCAGGACTTGGATGAGGATCGTAGGCTTAGTGACTGCAGCTTCCCAGGGCTGAGGTCACTCGTGAGGAGTGTTTTTGGGCATGTGCTGGTGCCATACGTCATCCTGGCTGCCCCTGCCTCTCCAAGGATGCCGGATTTGATGTGCATTAGAGATTCCACTGCGCTGGAGAATTTCCATGGTGCATTTCCATGACTCACTATTCATGCCAGCTGATTCATCTGTGTGACACTACCGTGTGTTTTCTTGTGGTGTGGAAACATCCTCTTTTATCCCCCTCTGTGGAGCAATTCTGACAGTAGCCCTTGCAAACCAGACAAAATGGGGAAAAGGATCCAGAAATCGTGGCTTTGCGCAGCGGTGTCCTTCTTCCTGCTCTATGCATGCTGTTTTTCCAGCTGAATATTAGCTCTGGAGGATTTTTCTCTAACTCTCCTCCTTGCAAACACCCACTCGGTATTAGGCCTTACCTACACTCGACTGTTTTCCAAGTTTGGAACTAGTTAGCGCTGTGCTTTTCTGCGAGCAGGGTTTGGATCTGCACAGTAATACTCCTTCCGTAACCATGGCAGCTCAGGGTGACTCACGCTGCCACAGGCCTGGGCCCAACTTAGCAGGAGGATTATTCTCCCCTCTGTCACCAGCTCAGCACGCTGAGAAGCTGGAGCTTCTCCCCACAGTTGCATAACTGAGCCCTCAGGTTGGCGTTCCTTCGGGGACAACGCCAGGACACGGTGCCCTGCTGTCCCCTGGAGCCTCCCTGCCGGGCTCCCATCGGAGCTGGTTCCCCAGCCTGGTTAACGAGGGTGCTGCACACACTGAGCTGACCTGTGGGTTTGGGATCAACACACATGCTGTGAACGTACAACACAAGAAACCCAAAAAGGTGATGTGCTCATGGATCTGATCCGGAGCTTGCTGTTGCCTTCAAGAGTCTGTTGGCGTATATGAAGTTCCCACAGATCTCTAATATATAAATATATATATATATGTGTATATATATATATATATATAAAGAAGATCTATTCCTGCCATACTCAGGTATCCAGCCATAATATAGGGTAAAAACCTGTTGTTCTGCCATGCATGAGTGAATCCTCTTGCAACAACTTGTATTTATAGGGGATTTCTGGAGGAATTCACCAGCAATAGATTCAACATAGTGGCTGGTAGAAAGGAAAGGCCTGTTATTCCACCAGATTGAGTCTTTGCAGGCTGATGGATGATGTGTTTGGCTGATTTCCTCATGGCGATTCCTAATTTCATGAGTGGCAGGGGAAACTCAGCCGTGGCAAAGTTTCCAAATCTGTGCGTTTTCGCTTCGGTCAAGACCCATCTTTTCACCTGGGGTATCTCAATTTTGATTATTCTCTGCTTATTCCTTAGGACTTCAGCACAAGGACAGAAAATCTCAGAAACAAAACAAGCAAAGGGGAAGAAAAAAACCACCGTAATCAGCAGGAAATTCAGGAGAGAGTTTCAGTTCTCAGAGAGTAGCAAAGAGGTATCGTCCTTTTTTTATGTGTGGGGGGAATCTTTTGAGCTTGTCTTCTTGCAACTGGAATTGTTTAAGAGATCCCCGTTATTTCCATGTGTTTACTGATATGCTTTGGGACTTGAAGGAAGTTTTCATAGAATGGTTTGGATTGGAAGGGACCTTAAAGATCACTCAGTTCCACCCCCTGCCACGGGCAGGGACACCTTCCACTATCCCAGGTTGCTCCAAGGCCCATCCAGCCTGGCCTTGGACACTTCCACGGATGAGGCAGCCACAGCTTCTCTGGGCAACCTGTGCCAGGGCCTCCCCACCCTCACAGAAAAACATTTCTTAGCTTTGCCTGACTTGCAGTGACCCTGTTTGGAATCTATTACCAGTTGAAAGTGTAGGGTAGAGTATCAAACACTCGCTGACGTCCAACAGCAAACCTCACCTTTTGCAGCTGAGAGACGCTGGATAACATCAGTTACTGCTTTGAGGGCGACATGCCAGGGAAAGCACCGATCCCAGAAGGTAACTCCGACCTTATGCATGTGATTAATGTGTATTAATCTCCCCAAAGGCACAATGGCAGGTGGAGAACTACATGAACCTAATCAGATAACAGAATGGAGCCACCAAACAATGGTGACACCGCCACAGTGAGTCACCAGAAAGGCTCTCTGGCTCATACAGGCAAGTGCTGCACAGGTGACCCTTCCAGTTTTCATCCTGAAGGGCCAGAAAAAGATTAAACTGCAAAATTAGCACTCTGAGGAATGAGAGGCGAAGGAAAAGCTTGTCAAATCACAGAGCGACATGCTCCGAGGGATAAGAGTCAAAGGAAAAGCTGCTGAAACCAGAGAAAAATGGGATATAAAAAAAAGAAAAGAAAGATCTCAGGGTAATAATAATTAAAAAAAAAATCTAGATGTGCTTTGTTATTTAGCAGAAAGCTGACTTGACACATCTCAACCCCATGGGTAATGGCAGCTTGGTTATTCCAAGCCATCTCCCATCCTCCTCCTACATGTTCAAATATTCCTGTCAGAACTGGTCAAAATGTTTTAACTTGATTTTTTTTTTTTTATTTTGTTATTTCTGAGCAGAAATGTCTTTTCATGCAAAACAAACATTGTGACAGAAAGGGTAACTTTGGTCAGGATGATTTGTAATGTAAACAAGGAGTCCAGTGAGAAATATCATCATGTTTGACATCAGCTTTGTTATGACAGAAATCTGAAGTTTGTCTAACCTTATTTTCTGCAGGAAAGGAGATAGAGAGACAAAAAGAAATCAAACTGCTTTTTTTTTTCCTCCCCTCCCCCTGACCCAATCCAAAATTATTTCTCTCAATTGCAGGTTTTTCATCCATCTCAGCCACGCCATAATGTTTTTCTCCACCCAGTTTTTTAGGGAACTGGGTCCAACAACTTAGTTTCCAGTTACAGACACACAAGAGCCATTCCCTGACCTCGTTATCCTGAGGAAAAGGATATTATCCTGCTGCTTTTTTTGAGAGCAGCTCCATCCAGCCACAGGCAGGATGTGTGGGGTCAGCTGTCCTGCGCTTCAACTTGCTCTTGCATGCTGTGAGTCCTGGCAGGGGGCTTCCTAGGAGGCACAGGGGAAAACCTGAACATCTGGAGCAATTTTCGGGATGCAGAGGTGAGGCTGTGGGTGATCCGTCAGGACCAGACGGCAGGTGGCACCCCTGGATTAGCACAGGCTGGGCAGTGCCTGCAGCTGGGCTTCAGCTTCACCCTCCATGAGCCACAGTAGCAGGGATTTGGGCTCTTTTGCTGCCATGCAGGGACATCCCTGTGTCCTGGGGCTACTCCCCACAGGCCAGACTATTCCCATCGCATTTTATTTGCCTGGGGACTCAGCTTGGCTTTGGACAAGGGGTGCCCACGGCAATCGGGGGTGTTGTGCCAGGGCACTGCTCCCAACGGGATAGGGAAGTAAAGGGAACACCATGGCTGGCAGGGAAGGACCAGTGCCAGGGTACCTGAGTAAGGAGAGCAGGAGGCAGCCGGGGGCAGCCAAGAGTCCCTGTCATCCTGCACATTCACAGCAGTAGGGCAGGCTGGAGGAATCAATCCATAGGATCAATGCTGGTGCGGGCAGCCACAGCCAGGTGATCCCTAGGCAGGTCCAAGGGGACAAAACAGATCTGAGCTCAAGCTGGGAAATCGGTCTAGATCAGGATTCACATCAATAGGGCCTATAGCTGCAGGTATAACTGGGACTAAACTAGACCAGCACCCCAGAGGCACAACTCAAACTGGGACTAGCCCTGGGCTGAGCTTAAATGGGCTCCCAAGCTCATGGGCAAGTGTGGCTGGGAGTCCCATCCCAGGCGGGGCTGCTCAGGGCCGTCAGTGCCCCCAGGACTTGTCCCTCAGCCTGCAGGCACTGGTTGCTTGAGAGGTAGAAGAGCCTGTGCCATCCCCAAAGTGCTGTTTCGTACATCAGGGGACATCTCAGCGAGCCATGTGGTCCCTCTTTTTTTCCCCAGGGATATATTTGGCTGTGCCACCCTGGCCCTCTGCAGCGGAGGTCACTTGGTTTGTTCAGCCTGGAGGAGACTGAGGGGAGACCTCAGTGGGGCCTTCACCATCCTCATAAGGGGCAGTGGAGGGGCAGCACTGATCTCTGTGGGGACCAGTGACAGGACCCGAGGGAGGTAAAGGGAATCGCCTGAAGTTGTGTCAGGGCAGGTTTAGATTGGATATCTGGAAAAGGTTCTTCCCCCAGAGGCTGGTTGGGCACTGAACAGGCTCCCCAGGGCAGTGGGCACAGCACCAAGGCTGCCAGAGCTCAAGGAGCGCTTGGACAACGCTCTCAGGGACAGGGTGGGATTGTTGGGGTGTCTGGCAGAGCAGGAGTTGGACTGAATGATGCTGATGGGTCCCTTCCAACTCAGAGTATTCCATAATTCCACAATTCTGTGAATCCCTCCTGGGCCGGTGGGGGAACACCCCCGTTCAGGTGCCCTCGGGGGCACTCGTTCCCGGGTGGGGCTGGAGCAGCTCCGTGCCCGGCCGTCGATGGCAGCTGTGCTATCATGGCTCTGCATCGACCGCCGGCTCCCGCCCCGGCCCCGCCGGGCACAGCCCAGCCAGGCAGAAACGTCGATACCCATCTGCCTAAACGACGGGGATTCCAGTGAAATGGAGACAATGAGCCTGCGATCAGCGTGAGGGTGAACAGAGGGAACGGCCCAGCCGGGAGGTCGTTACTGAGCTGGCAAACAGCAGCCCCGGCAGCACAGGCTGCTCGGGGTGGTGCCGCTGGTTATCGCATCTATTCTATGTGGTGCTCGTTTTCCACATCCCCTGCGGGTCATCCTTTACCAGCTAAATCAAAATTAAAGGTATTATCCAGCCTTTACAGTGTGGTAAATGGTAGACTTGGATACAATTTTCCTAGTCCTGCCTGATGCAGGTTAGATTAGACATGGGTTTCTCTAACCTTAACGGCTCTGTCTGATCAGAATTCTGTACTGCCCTGGGGCACATTTATTTTAGCCAATGATGCAATGGTTTAATAAAAGTGATTTGGTGAAACCTGAGGCTCCCTTCTCCCTCGAGAGTATGACACCCAAAATAAATACAGTCTTGAGAAAGAATGGGTTCAGCCAGGGGGGCACAAATAGACTTCAATGGCCTTGAGCAGCTTCTTGTGGGACCCCCAGCCACCCACACCCTCTGCCCATTGCTCCATATAAGCTCAGAGCCCGTAGATCTCTTGGTTTGAGCTGGAATGTGGATAAGTCAGTTCTACCTTGGGCTTCCAGACTGGTTTTATTGGAGTGGGATTAAGTTCTCTCGTGTAGGTGGCCCTGTCTCCTGTCTGAGCAATGAGGAGGAATGTGCTGGTGGCTGAAATGGGGTTTTTCATGTCCCCTGCTGACAGGTAGGGTGTTCCTGGCATCCTGTGAGACCCCAAGGCATTGGCAGTGCAATGAAAAGGGCCATTTTCCTGATGCACTTGGCTCTTTGGGAGCTGGAAGAAGAGGGATGGAACATGAAAACCTTCCCAATACTGAGGTATGACGCACCAGATCCAGACACTTTCTCCCAGCTGGATGGGGATAGCAAAATCCTAGAGTCATCTAGACTAGCCAAAAAATATTGTTATAACCCCTGAGAAGTGGATTCAGGGCTGGGGCTGTGCTGGTTGGTGCCATGTGTTGAGGTGTCCTGTGCAGGGCCAGGAGCACAACTGGGATACTCCATGGAATATCCAGCTTGGGATATTCCATGATTCTGTGCCCTGCTAAGGCCTGGAAATGAGCTAAATTGGGAGAACTGTGCATTTTTCGTGGAGATTTTAGGCTCTGTGTGCATGTTGGGGATAACATTTGGCCTTCAGACTCTTTTGAAAAACGAGCTACTGAGGAAGCTGCGGTGGAGGGGCTTGGGAACAGCTTCTGGAGGCACGAGCTAAAAGAAAAGCAATTTATGAGGAGAATATTTTTTTATCAGTAGGAGAAAATGAACAATGGGGATAACAGTGAGTGACCAGGGGCTCGGCTGAGTATCTCCTGTATCTCCCCTCCAAAAGCTTGGAGGACTGTCAATAGGGGATGTTTAATTGATGGCAAACATTACTGCTGGTGCAGAATCTGAGCTGCTCCAGCCTGAGCAGGGAAGACTTTTATAGCAGCGAACAGATGAGCATTGTAAAAGATGACTGTGATTCTTTGGGCATTTCTGGGTTAGATTGCAGTAAAATTGCAGCAAAAAGCAATTTTGCTTTAATCAACTCTATAACAAAGCCTCAACATAGTAAAGAGCAGAAGGCATCAGAAGATAGGAAATTGTCAGCCTTGCTGGAGCTGAAAGATAAGATTGTACTCCCTACAGCTACACTAAAAGAAGATAAATTATCCATAGGGGCAATTCAGAAAGAAAATAATGTACAATTAAAGCTGTTTGAATTACAGTTTTGGGGAAGAACGGGTGGAGGAAAAAGCCAGTTTCAATGGAAAGTCTGAAACCTCCTTCCCATGTGCTTTTAGAAAGGAGAACTAGTTTTGGGAAAAGAAAAAAAAAGATGATAAATTGGGCAGGGCAACCTAGGGAACAGCAAAGGATGTGTCTCTCTAAGGGACCTTAGAGAGAGATGCTGAGCCTAGGGGGGTGTATGCATGGGAAGAGAACTGGCTCTGAGCTTGGCAGGAGCAAGAGGCAGGTCTGGGAAAGACTGAAGAGTGGCAGGAAGGCTGGAGATCTCATCTCCGGAGGTCCCTGCCAGCAGTCCTGGCTGGTTTGCCTCTCCGAGCCTGTGGCTGGGTGGGTGGTGGAGGATGGCTGTGCTCCAGCAATCCTGGGGTGCCAGGAGCAGAGGTGGAGCTTGTGCAGCTGCGACCAGGAGCATCTCTTCACCCCCCATCCCCTCCCCGGGGTCTCCAGGCTCCAGCACGTGGTGCTGTACCCTGAGATGCTGGTGGGCTTTGGGAATGGTTTCCAAACTTCAGATAAACCTCGGTCCCAAGGCCACGTGGTGCTCAGAAAAAGCCGCCGAGGAGGGTGCAGAGGTATGTGGTTATTTCAGGCTGACATCTGCCCTTCTTTGGGCTTGATTTGAGCAGAGTGCAAACAAACCACAGGGTAAAGGTTAAAAAAAGCTGCCAGAGGAGTGTGTTTGCACGAGCAAACTGTCCTGGAGGTCCCTGTATTCCAGTGGGGGGCTTCCCCTGGGCACTCTGCAGGGCAGGTGGGACCTGTGGCCTCATCCCCAGGTGGGTCCACGCCACAGACCTCCCCCGAGGCCCATCAAGCTGCCGCAGAAGCGTGTGGGAGCAAACAGCCGATCTTCAGCTTGTCGTGACAACGTCTTTGCCTGCCTTTGTGAGTGGGAATCTCCTTGTGGGACTGTTCCTAAGCAGGCAGCAGGATATCTGGGAGAAAGTCGGTGTATCCTGTGCTGCAAGATCCCCTAAAAAGCTGACGGTTCCTCTTACCGTCCCACCAGCCACCTGTTGAGGGGGCCCTGCTCCAAGCAGATGGTGTGGGGAGGACTGTGGTGGGGATAATGGTGTGAACGTGGCATCTTGTGCACGATGCATTTGACACGTTGCCATGGGACAGCTGCAATTTATGAGCCGAAAGCATCAGCCGCAGACAAGCTGCGTAGTGACTTCTGCAGTTGCCATCTTCCCTTCCTTGCTGGCAGCTGCCTTGGAGGAAGAGAGGAATGAGGAGGAGGAGGAGGATGCTGGTGCTGAGATGGAGGAGCTGCTTTGGGAAGGGCTTTTCTTGGAAAAAGCTCTGTTCTGTGAAGCACAGGGTGGGCTCCAAAAATATGTGAGCCTGGAAATGTGGTGCACTTGAAATCAGCTGCTCTGGGAGCAGCAGCGTGGGGGTTATTCCATCTCAAGGCTTCATTTCCATCGGATCATCCCTTTCCCACCGCTGTAATAACTCCTTCTCCCCTGTGAGCTCCTGGGAGATCTGTGGCCCAGGTTATGGCTGGGATGGAGCAGTGGATGGGCAGCCAGGACGTGTGCTGGCACCCTGGGCTGTGTGTGCTGCTCTGACTCCTGGGGAATTCCTACCCAGGCTGGTAGGGGCCAAACCACCCCTTCAGCTTTGACCTTGCTTCAGACTTAAAGTTTGCTAATGCATTGTTGGGGAGAGGAGGGACAGCCACACACTTAGTTTTCCTAGGAAACTGGGCTTGAAAGGGATATTGGGAGTGTCTAACAGCAGGGACACCAGTGGCATCGTGGTGCCCTTGCTGTAGGGATGCTGCTGGGGTCACTGGTGGGCACCTCCCAGGCAGGAGCTGAGATCCAAAGTCTCGGGATATAATGCAGCCTCACACTCCTGGCTGTTTACATCATGGATGATTAAGGTTATATTTTGGGGGAGAATAGCATAAAGCTTTGTGCTGGAATCAGAGTCATGGAATGGTTTGGGTTGGGAGGGAACTTAAAGCTCATCTCATTCCGCCCCCCTCCCATGGGCAGGGACACCTTCCACTATCCCAGGTTGCTCCAAGCCCCTGTCCTGGCCTTGGACACTTGCAGGGATGGGGCAGCCACAGCTTCTCCTGGCAGTCATGTTGTAAATAAAAGTGTTGAGTCAAGCAGTGCCTGGGGAGAGCCTGTTCAGCTTTGAGGCTTGAACATGTGTGCAGGTAAGTGGGGAGCAGAGCTGTCCTCTGTACCTCATCCCGTGTGTGAGTGGGCTGAGTCCCTGATGCCCGGGAATGGTTTGTTCCTCCATGAGGGCTCTTTTGAAGTTCCGCATAGCCGGGCTGTGGTGTCACTGCCTTCCCTGGGACGTGGTGATCCCGTCCTGCAGCTCCACTTTGGCACTGCTCAGGTATTTATTCCACTTGATTTCCCTCGAGGTTGGCTGTGCTGTTGCTGCCGTGCTGCCTACATGGAGTTTACTTGTTGTTGTAATATGGGGCTTTGAGTTTATTGAAGAAAAGACCTTAAGGAAAGGTTTTAGAGATAACCCTTCTTTTTCCCAAACCATGAATTGATGAAAGGCATAGTGAAAGTAATCTTGCAGAGGTGTTGCTGGGGAAAAGAAAAGCCTGGTGACTTTTCTCTGATAAGAAAATACCTTACTAATATTTACAGATAGCTGGGCTGCTCTGAACTGAATTAATTTCCTGGGAGATCAAAATGCAGCACATGCTTTGTAAGTGAACCAGGAACCCCTGGCTCCTGTCTGCTTTTCTGTCAACAGATGATTTGTCTGGTGTGGTCAGGAGACAGAGCCCTCAACACAGCTTGGGGACACCAGGTAAATGGCACCCAGGTAGGAGGTGGCCCCGTGGCAGTGTTTGGAAAGTTGTTGTCATCAGAAATCAATGAAAGCTGTGGGGATTGACAGGAGTATCTGTCAGGTAAGGGGGGGAAATGCATGGATGTGATCTTTGGCACCTCCTGCCTCTGCCATGTGAAATTTGGGAAGAAGCTGCCAGAATTGTGGGGCCTTCACCACGTGTTAGGATGGGTTCTGCAGCTTCCCAGTGCTGCCCCAGCCACGGCCCCAGCCTACGCTGCAGAGGACACACGGACCAGAGCTGGGGTGTCCAGTGGTCCCAGTCCCTTGCAGGACAGGGAGGTGCCTTTTGCAAGGTATCAGTGCTGGATTTGGGGCATTTCTCTGACCTCAGGTTTTCCAGGTGCAATGTTCCTGCTCCCTCTCAGGCTTGGCTGGAGGAGGATGGGGGGGAACAGACCCTGGCTATCCCACTATGAGGCTTGTTCTGGGACAGATGAAGGGCTCTGGTAATGGTTGGAGCACAGAGGGCTGATGTCTTTGTGAGGGTGGGGGGTTAGTTCTCATATTTCTTAGATTTGGGGGGAAAACACCCCCCCCTTTTTGCCTTCTTCACACTGTCCTTGCTGATGATGAGTCCCAGCCTTCCTTAGCTGCTGGAGAGCAGAGGTGTTGGATGCTGATGGCAACAAGGCTGGGTGGAAGGACTGGGCAATGCCTGGGAAGGATGTGGAAACAAAGCAGGAGGAAAGGAGAAGGAAAAGGCCTCATTTTCCATGTGTGGGGGCAGGGAAGTCCTCTCCAAGGGCCTGGAGCACAGCTCAGCCTACCAGCTGGCTCTTCATCCCTTCCTGCCCCAAAGGCAATGCAGCTGGAACAAAGAGGAGCCTTTTCATCCTGCAGTGTCTGCTCCAAGGCAGGCTCTGGAAAAACCTCTGTGATCAGGGCAGAGTCATATCCCTGCTCCTGAGGGGCCCTGGGGCAAGTGAGGAGGCAGGGAATGACAGGGAATGACGTGGACTTAAACCCCCCCTTAATGTGCTCTGACTCTGCTCCTGGGAATGGGATCCACCAAGGATCTTGCCTGAGCTGTGCCCAGCAGAGCAGAGGTCTGGGGAAGGGCTCCAGGGCAAGGATTGCTCCCACCACTGCTGCAAATTTAATACCATTTTAAAAAATAAACACCTTTGGGGCTGGAGAGGCTGCATGGGCTTGGCTGACTGCCAGGCACAGCAGGCAGGAGCCTGCCCTTGGCACGCACATGTGTTGGGAAGGCTCTCCTAAGCTTTCTTGGGAATGCAGACCCCCGTGCTGTGGGATGGCCCCTGTGCTCACCCTCCCTCATTACCCCTTGCAGACCTCTCATGATGATTTTGCACCAGTTTGGGCAAAACTAAGTCAAGGTGGTTGCAGTGTTGGCTTTGTCCCCACTCCCCAGTGCATGTTCCCACCCTTCCCTTGCACTGGGGCTCCCCAGTGGGGATCTGGGGTGCTGATCCTGATAAATTGTTAATTTTGCAGTGGGAATAGTTATCTGCAGTAGTGGGAACACAGCACTGGCAGCCCAGGCCTCTAGCATTTCTAGCTATTGGCATCCTGGGTTTTATCCAGATTTTAGGATGCATAAAAGCTCCCTGAATTTAGGGAAAACCATCTGCTGCAGCTGGTCTGAACTGAGAGACAGATGAAGCCTCTGAACCTCCATTTTGGGCATCTCCTGGTGGTGGGGGCTTGCTGGGTCTGTGTTTGGGAAGGAGAGGGATGGTGCACACCTGGGTGCCACCAGGTGTAGGGTCAGGGTCGGCTGGGTGTGCACTGCACCTGGAACTCATCCCATTTTCACCAGCTTCCTGCTGGGATGGTGCTGCATCTGGAGCCCGTCCTGGGCTCTCAGCCTATGAATGACCCTCGTGTGCTGCGAAAATGCCGAGCTGCCTCCAGAGCAGCCTCTGCCACACACAGACCTAAAACATCTGGTGAGTGACTCACTGGCCCCAGCCCCGACCCTGTGTCTCGGGACAGCCTCATCCCACGTGTTCCAGCTCCGCTCCTCTGAGTGAGCGGGACTGAGGTTATCCAGACGCAGCCTCAGCAAAAAAGTCTTGGGTGTCCCAGCTTGGTGTTGTGGTGCTGGTTTTCTCTTGGGACTGACTCACTGCTCGGCCTCCAAAACCCCTTCCTGCTCCTCCAGACCCTTTGTTTTTGCCACTGTGACATTCCTCGCACTTGTTTGAGGAGCCAGAGCTGTTTTCCATCTGCCCGAGGATCCTGCAGGACAGTAGCTGCACCCATTGAGGTGATGCAGTTACCACCATGTGAATCCAACCGATGTTTCCAAAGGGCTCCAAGAGGGATGATCAGGATAGAACAGGTTGCCCAAAATAACTGTGGCTGCCCCATCCCTGGAAGTGTCCAAGGCTGGGTTGGATGGGGCCTGGAGCAGCCTGGGATAGTGGAAGGTGTCCCTGTCCGTGGCAGGGGGTGGAACAAGATGAGCTTTAAGGTCCTTCCAACCCAAACCATTCTGGGATTCAATGATCTTGGCAGGTTTGGGGGATGGAAATTGGCACATAGCCAGGGTGGGATTTACCCTCCATCCCCCTGTCTTGTGCTGAACCCATCCTGAAGACGCTGAGTGGAAATACAGGAGAGCCTCCTGGGCATCACATGTTTGATTCCTACATCCTTAGCAGCTGGAAACTGGTGCTGTGCAGCATGGGAAGGGGAAACATCCACGCAAGCCTCTCTGGGATGCCCAGAGCTCACCCACATGCTGTGGACACCTTGTTGGGAGGCTCTGGATTTGCCCCAGCACATCCATCCGTCCTCTCCAGCTCTCCCTCCTCCCCTTGATCGAATGCTGGCTGAGCATGAAATTAAACTTGCAAATTGCAGCCCTTTCTGTATTTTTTCGGGTCATTATTATGCACATTTCTTATGCACATACCTTGGGTACTGCAGGGTTTGAGGAAGGAAAATCAGCCAAAAATAATCATTTGGAATGGAGAACATCTACTATTTCAGTTCCTCCCCGGAAGCCCTTTCATTGTTAATTATGAGCAGACTTGCAAGCAGCACATATTTTAATTTTTAGCATGTTTTGATGTTAAAAATCTGCCTTTGTTTCCAAGATCCTTGGTTTTTCCTGGGTTTCTATTTAACACTAAGAAAGCTCCAGGTGCTCAGATGCTCACTTTGTACCTTCAAAGACCAACAGAAGCAGAGAGGCACTTGTGGCTAAGATATCAAAGCTGTGATGCTGCTTTTATCGTGTGAACTGTTGGGAGAAGGGACAAAGTGATGACGCTGTGATGGTGTGAAGCACTGCCCTGGGGACTCCAAAAGAGCTGGAGAGGGACTTGGGACAAGGGCCTGGAGAGATGGGCCAAGGGGGAATGGCTTCCCACTGCCAGAGGGCAGGGTTAGATGGGATATTGGGAAGGAATCCTTCCCTGTCAGGGTGGGGAGGCCCTGGCACAGGTTGGCCAGAGAAGCTGTGGCTGCCACAGCTGGAGGTGTCCCTGGAGGTGTCCAAGGCCAGGTTGGACAGGGCTTGGAGCAACCTGGTCTAGTGGAAGATGTCCCTACTCATAGCAGGGGATAAAATGGGATGATCTTTAAGGTCCCCTCCCACCCAGTCCATTCCATGATTCTATGACATGGCTCCTCAGCCGGAGCTGGCACAGGATGGGATCACGGAGCCGCTCTGCACACCCAGCACTGCCCATTGCAGGCTGGGCATGGAAAGAGAAACCTGCTTGATTTGCAGGGCACATCTATGAATCGAGAGCAGGGCTCCCCATTTAGTCACAGCCTTCTGAAGCACATTGGCCTCATCCTTTCCCGTTCCTGCTGCTCTCCCCCTTTGGTGCCGGGGTCAAGCCGTGCAGCCTTTTACCAGCTCCAGCACTGCAAAATCCTTCCTTGCCTGCAAGGGGGTAAAAGAAATGAAATGGTTTTAAATATAGCATGTCTTGGGTTATTTTTACTCGCCTTTTAATTTTAAGCTCTCCAGGTTTGGTCGTTCCAGCTTTCCTCTGTAATCAAAAGGGTGAGGAGCTTCCTTTGCTCTGGAGCAATGAAAGACCCAAACCTCCCACACAGGCACCTGGCTCTGGAGCACAGACTGCAGCTGATGGAGCCCTGGGAATCCACTGGATCCTTGGAGAAACAGTAAGAGCTGCTGGTGTTGAGAAAATCATGTTAAAACCCAGAAACTGCATCCTTTGGGGAACATCTGTTGTGTGTATGCTGCTGAAAAATCACTCGGCTCCCTCCCAGTGCCCTGCTCTTCCTCTTCCTCCTCTTCTTCCTTCCCTGCCGTGCTCTCTTCCCAGTCTCCCTGCGGATGCATCCCTCCATGCGTGTCAGGAGCAGTGCTGGGTGTCCGAGGCCCTATAAAAGGAGACATTGTGTGTGTGGGAGCATGGGAGGAGGCTCAGCACTGCAGCTCTGCCCCGGCCAAAAGCGATCTGCTGGGCTGTGGGAGCGATGGTGGGGACCCCCAGAGCACAGCTGGGCTGCACCCCCCGGAAAGCAAACCCCAAAAGGTGGTGAGAGGGGTTTTCCAAGGAAACCGTGCTCCCTTTGGGTGGCTGATGCAGGAGGGAGGCTGCCCTGATGCTTCTGTGACTGAGGTCTTGCTGTTCTAGATGGGGGACTCTTATGGGTGTCTCTTTCCAGTGCCACGGCTCCCAAATATTTGGGGGTTCCCCCTCTAGACCCAGGCAGCACTTTCTGCCCAGCACAGCGTGGGGTTGCTAATGCCTCTGGGCGCCGGTGTGGGTAAATCATTAGCCAGGTTTTTCCTGGGAAGCAGCCTGGTCTCTGCAGGGCAAACTCAAGCAAGCCACCTTTTGTTCCTGGCTCTGTGCACCCCATCCCGAATTTGAGGTCTCCAAAATCCCTGGTTCACGCACCCCAGTCCCCTGGGTCTGCATCTCCCAGCTCTGAGGGTTGGCTCCATGCACCCTGTTCTCCCAGCCCTGTGCACCCCCACACTCCCTACATCTGTGTACCCCAATCCTCTGCACTGGTGTGTCCTGGACCCCCAACTCTGTGTATCCCAACATTCCCATCTTCCTGTGCTCTGGTCTCCTGGCTCCATGCACCCCTGTGCCCTGGGTTATGTGTACCCCAGTTCCATGCACCCCAATGCCCAGGCCATGTGTATCCCAATCCCCTGGCTCTATAAGCTCTACTTCCCCAACTCTGTGCCCCCCAATACCCAGGCCATGTGTATCCCAATCCCCTGGCTCTATAAGCTCTACTTCCCCAACTCTGTGCCCCCCAATACCCAGGCCCAGCATGTACCCCAGTCCCTTGGCTGAATGCACCCCAATGCCCTGTCTCAGTGTACCCCAAATCACCTGGCTCAGTATACTCCAACCCTTCCAGCTCTGCACCCCAATCCCCCAGCACCAGACACCCCAATACCCTGGCTGAACATATCCCAACCCTCCTGGCTCTGTGCATTCCAGTTCCCCAGCCCTGTGCACCCCAATCCCCCTGGCTTGCTGCCCCCAACCCTCCCACCTTAGTGCACCTCAATCCCCCAGCGTCAGACACCCTAATCCATAATCTGTGGCTCTGTGCACCCCATTCCTCTAGTCTGGTGTTCCCCAACTCTCCCAGCTCCGTGTACCCCAACCCCCTGGCCCCATGCACCCCAATCCCTCTGGTTCAGTGCTCCCCAAACCCCCATGCCTGCGCACCCCAATCCCGCAGCCCCGTGCATCCAATCCCCTGGCTGAACTCACCCCGCTCTCTCGGCCCTGTGCACCCCAATCCCCCAGCTCCAGGTTCCGCAGTCCCCCAGCCCCGTGCTCGCCAACCCCCCAGCTCCTCAATCCTCCAGCTCCAGGCTCCTCAATCGCCCTGGCCCAGTGCTCCCCAATCCCCCAGCCCCGCTCTCCCCGATCCTCCAGTCCTGCTCTCCCCAATCCCTCAATTCCAGGCTCCCCAGTCCCCCAGTTCTGTGCACCCCAATCCTCCAGCCCCGCTCTCCCGGATCCCTGAGTTCCAGGCTCCCCAATCCCCCAGCCCCGCTCTCCCGGATCCCTGAGTTCCAGGCTCCCCAATCCCCCAGCCCCGCTGTCCCGGATCCCTCAGTTCCAGGCTCCCCGCTCCTCAGCCCCGCTCTCCCCCGTGTCCCGCTCCAGGCTCCTCCCGCGCCGTTCCCGGCAGGAAGCAGCCGCAGCCAATCGGGCCGGGGCCGCCGCCCGGACCCCGCGCTGCCGCCGCCGCTGCCCGGTAAGTGCGGGGGGGCCCGCCCGGCTCGGGGGCGGCGCTGGGACCGCACCGGGGCCGGGGGGCTCGGGGGGTGCCGGGGGTCCGGCCGGGAGCGGGGCAGCCCCGCGGGAGGAGCCGCCGCCGCCCCCGCTGCCCCTCCCGCGGGCCGGGGCGCGGGACCCGGGCGGTGTTCCGGGAGGGCGGAATGAATGGGGCTCCCCCCGAGCCGAGCCCCGCCGGGGGGACACGGCGCAGCCGGGGCTGGGGGGCTCGGGGAGCCCCGGCGGATGTTGGGGGGGGTGTCGGGGTCCCCCCGTCTCGGTGCGGGCAGTCCCGGGGGGCAGGCGGTGGCCCCGTCGCTTCCCATGGCGGGCATGGATTCAGGGAAGGCGGCATCCCGGCATGCTTAGAAATCCGATTTAAACCGCCCTATTTAGTATATTGGGCTGAACACACCCCACGCGTGGGACAAAATCCCGAGGGGAAGCGGTTGTTCCCCTTTTCCCTGGGCTGAGACAGGAGATACCCCCCTCCTTCCTACCAAGTATCACCCCGAATTTATATTCTTTCCTCCTGCCAAATATCACCCCAAGTCCTTGTCCCTTCCTCCTGCCAAGTATTGTATCCCAAATCCTTGTCCCTTCCTGCCACCAAGTATCACCCTGAATCCTCATCCCTTCCTCCTGCCAAGTATTGCACCCCAAATCCTTGTCCCTTCCTCCTGCCAAGTATTGCACCCCAAATCCTTGTCCCTTCCTACCACCAAGTATTGCATCCCAAATCCTCATCCCTTCTTCCTGCCAAGTATCACCCCGAATCCTTATTCCATCCTCCCACCAAGTATCACCCCAAATCCTCATCCCTTCTTGCCACCAAGTGTCACCCTGAACCCTCATCCCTTTTTCCTGCCAAGTGTCACACCTCAGGGTGATAATTTGGCAGCTGATAATGTGGGTATTATAAAGAAAAAAGCTCTGTGATAGTAAATAAAAAATAGGGAAGAGATGAGGTATGATTCCTGGGGAGATTTAGTTATTCCTTGGGTTTCTGGAGGATCCAACCATCCTGGCTTGCCTTCACAAGGGCATTCCTCTTCCAAGGAATGTGTTTGTGGAGTTCCTTACATCCCAATTTATGACAGAAACTCAGGTCTGGGACAGAGCCCATTCTTTGTCCCAGGATGACACCACAGGAATGGGGAAACTGAGTCATGGAAAGGAAAGACTCCCAGCTGCAGAAGGAGGACTGGGGACATGGGTGTCCCCTTCCCGTGACACCTCTGAGCGGGTCTGGCAGGACTTGTAGGTCACGAAACCCGTAAAATATAATTTATTTTAGCATCACCAGGAAAAGGGAAGAACTCCAAGGGAGATGAGTCATGGTTTCCCTCGTCTGGGCAGCTGAGTGATGCCCCATCACCCTCTCCTGCCACAGCTCCCTCCCTTCCCAGCTGCCTGGCATTGAGCACAAGGCTGGCTCTGGGCTTGTGCACTTGGGAAAAGGCAAGAGTCAGGTTTAAGAAAAAAGTTGGATAATTTGTTTTCTCCAAAGAGCCTCGTGCGTGGGACGGAAGGAGAGGGGATTTTGCCCCTCAGAGATCTTGGGACAAAACTGTACCTCAGCTACCCCCTGTTCCCTGTGCCTCAGTTTTTCTCCGTGCCTCAGTTTCCCCCGTGAGAGCTGAGCTGACCAAAGCTTCGGGGCTGCCTTTCCCTGATTGAGAGGAGTTTAAGGAACAAGGTGCCAATGGCCCACGTTGTTCCCACTACCCCCAGGCAACTGGTGCCACGACATTGATTTATTTCAAACTTGGCTGTGTCGGTGCTAAAGGCTCCGGGCGGAGCAGGGGAGCTCTGGGTGCTAAAGGCTCCGGGCGGAGCAGGGGAGCTCTGGGATGTCCTGGGACAGGGATGGGACACGACAGCAGCGCTGCTGGCTGCGATACCCGGGGCTCATTTCTACTGTGAGGGAGGAACGCGGGTCACGAGCTCTTGGCAGGGCCGGGAGGGATGCTCAGGAATCCGGCCAGCGTAGCCAGCGGTGCCGGGCAGCTTGCCCTCACCTCTCCCCACATCCAGCTCTGAGACGCTCTGGCTCTATTCCCCACTTTTCGGGACAACCTCATGCCGGAGATTTTTCTGCTTTAGAACAGGGATGAACCTCCCAGCCCTCCAGCTGCTGGCGGAGCCAGGAATCTGCAAACCTCTCCCGTTTAGCTTCTTCTGTTTAGTTTTTAGCAATTTTGGACACTGGGAGCGAGTTGCCTCCTCTTGGAGGACAGGGATGTAACAGCCCAATGCTGCTGCAGGGAAAAGCTGGGAAAGAGAGAAACAAAGGGGAGGAGAAGCAGGGAGGAAGGGAAGAGGCTCACGTGGCTTCCCCAGGGCACCGGCCAACGCCTCCAGCACAAGAGCTGCCTCCGGCTCCATCGGCTCCCCGATGCTGGGGATGCAGCAATCCTTTGGCTGGTGCCAGGCTGGAGGTGAACCCCCTCCCAGGTTTTGTGACGAGGTGGGTGCTCTCTGGGGATGGCTGGTGTGGGATCCCCGGCCTGATGCTGGTCTCCTCCCTTCTCTTGCTCTTTATCCCTGGTTCCCAGCACCATCTCAGTGTTTCCTTCTGTTTTTCTTCAGCTCAGAGCTCTTGTTCCAGGAGAGAAGGCTCCCTGTGAGGACTCCCCGGGCTGTGCTTGCTCCCGCTTTCTTATCCAGACTTTGCTTCTGCCGAGGATGTTCTTCCTGCTGCTTGTCCTGGGAGTGCTGGCAGGTGAGTAGGGCTGAGGGGGGGTCAGCGTGTCACCACCCCAAAGGACATGTCCTGAGTGCCATGTTTATCCCAACAAAGCTGCCTTTGCCCTGTGGTTCCTGGTGCCAGCTCCCTCAAGGCGTTTTGTGGTCCTCTGGCTGCCCAGGGCATCGCCCTGGCTATGGCTTGTGGTGGCACTTCGTAGCAGGGGACACCTCCTTCCACATGCTGAATGGCAAAGCCAGGGGAGGAGTAAATCCTGAAGGTTCGACTTACCTGGGAGAGATATCGGGACTGAATCCTTTTGGATTCCACAGCCAGCAGCGATTCTGGCCAGGCTGGTTCCTAAAACCCCCTGGCATTTATTATTAGCTGTAGGGAGACGTGACACTCTGGAGTCTCCCTGGAGCCAGGCAGGCTGCCCAGTGCTCTTGTCCTGCCTGTCTGTCCATCTGCAGCCCCTGGCAGGGCTCCTCCTGCCTGGCTCCTTCCTGCAGCTCCTCCTCCTTTTCCACAGCTCCTCATCCTCCCCATGCAGTCTCTTGCCTCAAATTTAATGTCTCATTATTGCCCTCGTCCCATGGGAGGTATTTGTGGGAAGGGCTTTGCCGTGTTCTGCAGCGGTGCTGAGCTTGAAATATAAAGTAAATCCATGGGCTGAGGTGAGATTTCCCCCCTTTTCCTCCCTGTTTTGGGATTGGGGTCTGCTTTGGGGGACATTGGTGCCAACAGGCACCCCAGGACCACCTTCAGGTCCAGCAGCCCTGGCACAGCTGGTATTGCTCCGTGGTAGGGTTGGCATTGTGCTGTGGGACTGGGACATGGCTGGCATCGTGCTGGAGCACTGGGATGAGGTTGGCACCACGCCATGGCACACTGGTTGGCATCTTGCCGTGGCACTGGGATGAGGTTGGCACCGTGCCATGGCACACCGATTGGCATCGTGCTGGAGCACTGGTGCCATCTAGTGCCTGCCAGCCTGGCTAGAGCTGGCTCATCCTGGGGACATGAGACTGTGTCCCCACTGCTGTCACCCTCTCACCTTCCCTCCCCATGGGGACAATCCAAGCTATGTGTCCTGAGGGGTGCAGGTTTCAGTGCCTGTGGCTGTGTCTGGCATCTGAAGGCACTGGTGCCCCTGGTGTGGTGCTGGACGTGGGGTTGTCTCCCTCCTGGCAGGGTGGGCTTGGCTGGCGACGGTCCTGAGATGCCACCTGCCCACGGATCCCTCCCATGGGCATCCCTCCATTTGCTTAGATGTTACCCAGGTGGAAGCTTAAGGAGGTGCTTCTGCAGGTCCCACCACCCCGTGCTCTTGCCCTTGTCACCCTCCTGTAGGTGCCATGGAGATCCAGGTCCCGGATGAGCCCGTGGTGGCTCTTTTTGGCCAGGATGCCACCCTGCGCTGCTCCTTCTCCCCCGAGGCCAACTTCAGCCTGGACGACCTGAGCCTCATCTGGCAGCTGACAGACACCAAGCGCTTGGTCCACAGGTTCTCCGGTGGCCGGGACCAGCTGGAAGACCAGGGCAGGGTCTACACCAACCGTACGTCCCTCTTCTATGACCAGCTGCCCCAGGGCAACGTGTCCCTGCTGCTGCGGCGCGTGGAGATCGCGGACGAGGGCAGCTTCACCTGCTTCGTGCGCGTCCGCGACTACAACAGCGCCGCGGTGACGCTGCAGGTGGCAGGTGAGGCAGGGGGAGCTGGGCTGTCCCCGTGTGTCTCCCCAGCGGGAAGGGGTCTCCATCACGCTTTGTGGAGCCCCTCTCTCCACCCTGGCTGTGGTTTCCCCATGAATTCAGGTCTCTGTTAGAGACCAACCAGCTGCACCTCCCCAAAATATTGCTGTGCGGGTTACAGTCCCTTCCCTGCCGTCATGGAGAAGCTGCCAGTTAAGAGAACACTTGGAAACACGGCCATAAATGATCCAAAGCTGGGGAGCCGTCAGCTGATTGGTCTTATCAGCTGGAAGAATCTGTCCTGGGGCTTGCCTAACCTCATTGGGTTGCTCCCGATCCTGATCCTTTGGTTGTCTCCATCACATCATGCTGGTTGTCCTTTCCCTTGCAGCTCCCTACTCCAAGCCCAGTGTGCACCTGGAGCCCAGCAAGGACTTGAAGCCAGGTGACCTGGCCGTCGTGACGTGCCACGCTTCCCGCGGCTACCCCGAGGCCAGCGTGCTCTGGCAGGACAGCCGGGGCAGCAACATCACGGAGAACATCACCACGTCCCAGGTGGCCAACGAAGAAGGTCTCTTTGATGTGCACAGCGTCCTCCAGGTGCTGGTGGAGCCCAGCATCACCTACTCCTGCCTGGTGCAGAACCTGGTGCTGCAGCAGCACGGCCACGCGTCCGTCACCATCACGGGTGGGTGAGCCACCAAATCTGGGGGAAAGGAAAGGCTGGGCTCTGTCTGCAGAAGGTGACCGTGGTGGCACTGGGATCTGGGATCCCTACTGTGGCCCAAAGCCACCCTGGGTGTTGCTACGCTATGTCCCTGCTCTACCAACCTCCCCCATGGACCTACAAGGGTGACTCGAGGCTGTGCTCTCTCCCCTGTCACCCCACACCAGCACCCCAGTAAGAACCAGTGTCCTTAGTTCTTAGTCTCCAGCTTTGCTCCTTGCCCTGTGCCAATCCATCAGCAGGTGTCTTCTCCTTAGCCCGTTGCCATGGGGTGCTCTAAATCTGGGGATCTCCATCCCAGCTGCACCAATCCTACTTCAGGAATACAGGCTGGAGGAATCCATCAAGCACGTTCAGCATCACCGCTTTACTCTGAGCTCTACCTGCTGCCCTCCCAAAGCTCCTTATAACCTCTTGCCCTCCCCAGTAGCATTAATTAGTGTTTAATTACTCTTGGTACGGCATTTGCTGGTTAGGGAGGTGGGTCCTTGGTGGAGCATAAACTTTCTAGCTGGATGCACCAAACTCTTGCAGGAAAACCTGCATGGGTGCTGCTGGTTGGGGACAGGGGGGTGGCTTTTGGAAGGGCTCCTGAGCATGCAAAAAAAAGGTCAACCTTGGGGTGACATCTGTGAAGGGGCAGGGCTTGGGGCAAGACTGTATTTGGAGAAGGAGCAGTAATATGGGGAAAAATTGGATTTCCAGCACTCCAGGAGATATCCCCTGAGCCCTGGTGGTCCCTGCCATGTTGTTCCAGTTCCTGAAGCAACCCCCAAAAATATGGAGAGGGACTTTGGACAAGGGCCAGGAGTGACAGGACAAGGGACAATGTATTGAGATTGCCAGAGGGCAGGGTTAGATGGGATATTGGGAAGGAATTCTTCCCTGTGAGGATGGTGAGGCCCTGGCACAGGTTGGCCAGAGAAGCTGTGGCTGCCCCATCCCTGGAAGTATCCAAGGCCAGGTTGGACAGGGCTTGGAGCAACCTGGTCTAGTGGAAGGTGTCCATGCCCGTGGCAAGGGGTGGAATGAGGTGAGCTTTAATGTGCCTTCCAACCCAGGCCACTCTATGATTCTAGACCCTGGGGAAGGTATTCCCATCCTTTGTGCCCCCCTGGCATGAGATGACAGGGGAAAGGGAGCAGGTGCAGGATCATCTGATGCTTCTCCTGAGCTTCTTAGCAAGGGAAGGGTCAGCCTGCAGTCGAATTTATTAGTGCAATTATATAAAGATTTAATTAAGTATTTTAGGGAGTGACTCAACCTGCTGCTTCCCTGCCGGATCCAGACCTGCTGGGGGAGGCCATAATTCTGTGCACCGATGGTTTGCCTTCCAAAGCCACCCTTGTGCAGCCAACTCCCTCCACGGGGACGTGTCCCCGGCACCGCGGGGTCCAGGTGTGGGGCACACGTTCCCTGGTTGGGCAGTGGTGCTCACCCAGGTGTTGTGTGTCCCCTCCCCTGCAAGGCCAGCACCTCGCCTTCCCCGCCGCCGCGCTCTGGGTCACGGTGGGACTCGCCATCTGCGTCCTGGGGCTGCTCATCGTCCTGGCCTACGTGTGCCACAAGAAAATCCGGGAGAGCTGCGAGGAAGAGGAGGAAAACGCAGGTACTGGGGCAGCTCCTTCCCCCAGAAAGGGGGAATGGTTTGCCGAGGGTGATGGAATGGGGGGAGCTGGGACAAGTGTTGACCGGCACAGGTTTGCCTTGGTGGTGGCGTCTTTTAAGGGATGAAGGGATGCTGGGGGCGGTGGCACCAGCAGATCTGGGCCACAGAGCCTGGGCTGGCTGCAGACAGCTCTTTCAAACATACACCTGGTTTTCCTCCCACCCAGCCTGTCTCCCCCTTTTCCTGCTCTGAGCATCCTCTGTGTGTCTGATACCCACAGCCAGGAGCATCTCCTCCAGGGAGGTGCCTCTAGCACTTAGCACCGTAGAAATAGCATAAGAGAGATGCTCTGTGCTCTTGTTTCCTGCGTCCTCCTCCTGTTTGGGTTGGTTTTTTTATTTATGGAGACGTGTTTGCACAAAAAGGGGGGGGTTGTTGCTTTAAAAAGCTGCCGTGCTCCGAAAATGGCCGAGGAAGCAGCTTTGCTGGCGTTCCCGGTTGTTTTCTCTCGCTGCCTCCCAAGGCATTCGCTTTGCCAAAGCCTTTCCCTGCCGACATCGCTCTGCAGGGCCGGGACCCGCAGTCTCCCTCCCCGGGGGCTCCTGCTTCACTCCTCTCCCTGCCAGGGAGGACCTTGGAAGCAATGCCACCATGATCCCTGGCTGTCCGTGTCCCCAGCAGTGGGGACAGAGGGGTTTTTTTTCTCTAGGAAAACATCTGCAGAAGTTATAGATGTATTTTTTATATATATATATATGTAATATTTTTCCCTCTGTACAGAGTATTTTCTCCTCAGCCAGGGGATTTTCAGGGCCGTGACGCTCAGCCGTGGCCTGGGGCCAGCTGACCTCAGTCCTTTAGCATCAAGACACAGCTCCCACCCCGTGATGTTTTCCACTGATGGCTGCACACCCACCCTCAGGAATAACCTTTTGCCGTGGCTCTTGCTCAGCCAGAAGCCAGGCAGGGACCCTTCCTGCCTCCTGTGGCTGCCAGGCTCGTGGGAACAGTGATTTTTGCTGGACTTTCCTGCTGGGAACGGCAGCGTGGCAGGACTTGCCCGTGGGGTGTAAAAGCTCCCGGGCTCCAAGGGTGGCAGCCTGGTGGGTGCTGTAGGAGGGGGATGCTCATCCCTCGGTGGTGGGGTATCCTGGAGGTGCCGGGGGATCCGTGGTGTCCCGCTAAGCCCCTCGCCAAGCGTTGCTCCAGATGGCAGCCGTGCTATAAATAGGGATGCGACGGCTGCGCTGCGTCGCCTGGAGCTGTGCCTTTTCCTGCTTCGCTTGTAGGGAATGTGCCACGCTGGCACAGCGTGTGCTGGGGGAATACCCCCATGGGGTGCTGGTGCAGGTGGATGCCAGTCACCTCCCTGAGCACCCCCAGCAGCTCAGCAGCACCTGATCCCGAGCAAACCCCGGGATACGCAGTGATTGCGGGTTGCTCCGAGCAGCCGGCGATCCAAGGGGCATCCCCAAAATCCAGGGAGGTGGGGTTCAGGGTGGGCACTGGCACGTTTCCCACACTCTGTCTTGCTCTTTTGCAGGGACGGAGGAGCAGGATGAGGAGGGGGAAGAACCCAAGACAGGTGGGTGCATGGTCCCGTATAATAAACCTGAGGGTTTGTTATATAGGGAGTGCATTTTACTGCCCCTCCGTCGGTGCTCAGCCCCCCACGCTCCCCCTTTCTCCAGCACATCCCTCACCTGGCAGCTCCCTGATAAGCCAGTCTATCCCATGATAAAAAAGGCATCAAACAGTTTAATTATATGCCCAGTGATTGCCTTTATCTGCTGGCACAGGAGCAACCCCGCTTGGGATGCTGTCTCTTCTGCTGGGGAGATTTAGGGACCGGGGGTTGGTTTGTGATGGAAATTGGTGTAATTATTGGGGTGGGTTCCCTAAAGTGGGGTTTTTACTTATTTCCTCTGGGGAGGTGTTTCCTTGCAGTGGGGAAGGACTGACCCACGTGCTGTTTTGCTTTTCACAGCTCTGCAGCTACTGAAAAGCGCGGAGAGCAAAGAGGGTGAGTGAATTTGGCAGGACTATGAGCTGGCCCCTGGTGAAGGTTTCACCCTAAGCATCATCCTCAGGTGATGCTCAGATCTATGTGGAAAGCATCTATTGGATTTGGGGGGTTTTTTTCCTCTGTATTTTCAATTTTCGTCTTTTTCCACCCCAGTTCTCTATCAGATTTTCCCATATCAGTGATTTCCCAGCACCCATTCCCACCCCAGTTTGGCCTGTGCTTGCTCTGGGTGCCGCTCATGTCTCCCAGCAGCGATGGAGTGAGGCAGCCAGTGGCTTCCACAGGATGTTTTTTCTCTTACCCTTCCTTTTTTTGGGCACCTTGGGATCAGGAAAACCCGCCTGCCACCAGCTCTGGACACTGAGGAATTTGGGGGTTTTTTGAGTGTTGCCGTTGGTTTGCTGAGAGAAGAGGAATTGCTGGGGTTGGTCCTGCCCTTGCAGAGAGCTCCATCCCTCCCCGTGCAGAATTCCCCAGCAGCAGACTGGTGCTGAATTTCAGGTGGAAATCCATGGAAATTGGTGTCTCAGCTCCCATTTCTGCCTTTCTCTATCTTCTCCCAACCTCCTGGCTCAGTGCTGCCAGCAGCCCATCACCCCTCCCAGCCCAGTGTTGGGCTCCAGCACTCTCTGTGCCTGGTCAGTCCTGCTCCTCCCCGACTCATTCCCATCCCCAGATCTCAATCTTTTAATTTATTTCCTTTCTTATTAAATCAGAGGCTTGGCCTCTGCTGCTGGTGAATCACTGCTAATTTAACCCTTCCTTCCTCTTTCATTCATCTGTGCTCTGCTTCCTGGCCCCTTGGCTTTTCATTCCCAGTGCGTCCTGTTTGCTTAACTCCATGTGCCAGACATCTCCCACTGGCTCCTCGACCACTTTTGCAGCAGAAACAAAGCTTGGATAATAACACCTCCCAGGATTTGCTGGCTGCAGGGGCATTTCTAGCCAGGAGGATGGATGAAGGGATAAAAACACTCCTAAATTTGCCTGAGGCTGACATCACCCTTGGGAGTGGGGATCCCAGTTTTCCTGGGCGAGGAGAGCCCAGAGCTGCTGCAACCAAGTGAACTTATTAAGTTAGACCTGTGAGTTATTCTTTTTTAATATGTTTGTCAGTTATTTATTTAGTCTTTTTTTTTTTCTTCCCAGATAACGAGCAAGAAATTGATTGACAGGGCAGTGCCCTGTGCCCTGGACCAGCTGAGATGTCCCCAGTGGGGACGAGGTCCGGGTCCCCTGGGAGGACACGGACCTGCTGCCACCCCTCATCCCGGGTCCCCTCACCTTCCTCCCTCCCTGGCCATGTCTTTGGGGTGCCCTGGGGCTGCAAAGAGGCTGCATCTCTTCATCCCTGGTGTGTCCCTCCCAGGGATGGTGTGTGTGGGATGGAGGGTCTTCCCTGTCCATCCCCACGTGGGGCTGAGAACAACCGGCGTCACCCCTTCCCCCAGGCACCCCCTGCGCCTCCTCCCTCGTGGCCACAGCTGAGCCAGCCACCTTCCAGGTGCCTTCCAGGGCACATTTAACTGCCCTTCCCAAGCCCAGAGGCCTTGAGAGCGGTGATGGGCTCAGCAAGGTCCCTGGGAATGACTGCTGGAGCCCTGGAGGCTCCGGGAAGGTGGGTGGGACCCAGGGGTCCCCAGGCACGGTGCTCTTGGCCCCCCTGGAGGCACCACTCCAGGGGCGTGTGGGGATAATTATTTTTTCACTTTGCAACACTGTGGTTCCCACTGGACTTATATTTTTGCCTTAAATGCAAAATCCCATTGGGGTGGTGATCTCCTGCCTAGGACTTGGGTTTTTTGGGGAAGGGCAGGCCTTGGGGGGCACCTGCTGGCCAGGTGAGGCCCTGCTGTCCTCCCTGTGGTGACAGAGCTGATGCTTTGGGGGCTGAAGCACTGGTTGGGCCAAACCTGGCCAGTGTCTGGGGTTGAGCACCCGTTTTTCCCATGAGATCATGGGGTTTTGCCCTCGTGCATGTCCTGGGGGTCCTCCTGTTGCTGCTGGGGGTGTGGGGGCACCCAAACTGCTGGGGTGAACGAGGTGGCGCATCCCTGGTCCTGCTCCAGGGGTGGAGAAGTCCCCGATGGCTCTTCTGCTGGTTTTAGTCATTATTTAAAGTCCAGAATCTGAAGGGATTATTGTGCCTTGACAAATAAATTTGGGGTTGTTTTGGCCAATGCTTTCTGGGCTCATTGTGGTCTCTGGGATGCAGCTTTGGACATAGTCTGAAGATTGGAATTCCCAGAGCAAAACCTTCATGTTCCTCTTTTAACCCCACCTGAGCTGCCCTCATCCATCCCCCAGCACGGGGAGCAAACGGCCAATGCCTGCTCTCATCCCTCTGCTTTATTCTCATCCCTCAAGCAGTGGAATAAAGAGGAAAATCCCGAAGGGATGCTGTCATCTTTCCGAGATGGCTCCAGAATTCAGGCTGGCTAATCCCAGTGCTGGGATGCAAGAGGGTTCTGACAGGGCCTGGTGAGGAAGAGACCTCCCTAAATCACCTGTGAGGGACTATTTTTAGTTGTCCTTCCCCGTCATGAAGCCAAGCTCTGCATTCCAATAGGAAAATATTCCTAAAGGCGAGACGAGGGAACGTGTGCTGATCTCAGCCTCTGATTAGGGAGAGGATGGATGGTGATTTCATTGAGGGGTTTGATCTACGGCCTGAATTAAGTGCCAGCACAAGTTTTAACGAGGAGCCAGGAGGTGCCATTAATATTATTTAGTGCCCAGCACTGGGCTGGGGGAATGAAGCCATTAACCACCCCTCAGGTAACTCGTCCTTGGCAGGCAGTGGGATGAGTTGTCCCCACATCTAGGACATCGTTGAAGGTCCTGAGATGGTGCCATAGCATCCCTGGGGATGTCTGCTCTGGCTGGGAGCTTCCTGGGGCTTTTATTTGGGCAGATTTGAGGGGTTTTTTTTGGCAAAATGCAGCCTGGGCTATGCAGGGAAAGGAGCTCTTGAGGCTGGTGAGGGAGAAAATCATAATTAGCTGTGGAAGCCCAGGGAAAACATTCCTTAGGTGGCTCCAGGGTGATGAGCCCTTCTGAAGTGTGAGCTGCTGTTCCTGGGAGGATGTGCTGTGCTTTGGCCTGGGATAAAGCACTCCAGGAGGAGCTCAGTTGTCCCTCTTGTCCCCAGGTGCCATCCTGCTTTTGGGGCTGTCCGGGTGATGGATTTTTTGGGGAGGAAACCATCCATCCTCTTCCTAATCCTATGTGATGAGGCCCAGGCAGGGATGAGGCTGGATGGCCGTGGGTTTTTTTCCATTCCTGAAAGCCCCCAGATCCTTCTCCACCTGCTCCTGGCTAATGGTGAACCTGGCAGCTGGGAAGGTGGGATTTAAGGGATGCAGCATGTGAAGGACCTGGCAGTGAGAGCTGACAGCTCACTCGTGTGTGCTTCATCCCTCCCGGGAGCAGGCGAGGCTGTGAGTGCATCCAAACCCCCTGGATGGGTGAGGAACAACCCCAAAATCCCATTTGGCAGCTTATTTTGGGAAGCACCGGGGCGAGTCTCTCCTGGTACCAGTTGATGGCAACTCCATTTGCCTCATCAATATTAAATAAAGTTTCCTGCTTTTTCTATTGACCTAATTCTGAAAAGAGGTGAGAATAGAGATGCTGAGCCTTGTTGCTGCCTCCCTCTGAGGATTGCATGGGCTGGAGGATGGGATGGGATGGGATGGGAGGGGATGGATAATGCCCCTGCTGTCCCCTTGGATGGGGACGCAGAGCCACGACCCTGCAGGCAGGGACTCTCTGGATACCCCACCCTGGGGTAGGATGAGTGATCCCCCTGCCTGTCCCTCTTGTCCCCTTGGATGGGAACATGGATAGGGCCACATCCCTGCAGGCAGGGATGCTCTGGATGTCCTGTGTGGTGGGATGGATGGGATGGATAATTCCCCTGCCTGTCCCTGTTATCCCCTTGGATGGGGATGTGGAGGGGGTCATGTCCCTGCAGGCCGCAGGGATGCTCTGGATCCCTGTGGGGTGGGTGGGACCCCAGAGCTGCCTGGCACCCCTGGGTGACTCACACTGCCCTGCACTGTGAGTCAGTTTTGTTTGCCAGAGATGAAGGATCTGCAAGAAGCGCCATTTTCTACGTAGGCTTGTTCCCATGGGATGATGAGCAGGATCCATCTCCTACGCTGCCCCCAAATACCCAATTTTTGGCCTCAGAATTGCCGGGCCAGACCTGAATTCAGCTGGAAAGCTCAGAGCAACCTGGCTGAGCTGCTTTCTGGTTTTAAGGCCATTGCAAACAGAATATCTGAGTTTCCCAGAGAAAGCAGAGCACAGAAACAGCCCCAGGGCTGGATCTTCCTGCTGCTCTGCTGCTGAAGGCAAGGAGCAGAGCCAAAGGCATTGGGAATCTTAAAAACCACTTTCTGCATCTGCTCGTAGCTTTTCTTGGGAGGCAACAACCCAAAAAGAGTTAAATCCGTTTAAAAATGCAGGATTTGTTATGAACAGACAGTTTTTATTGTATTTCCCTTTTGTTTCCTCCCAGTGCAACAATTGGGATGGGGAAACCACCCAGCTCCGTGCCAGCTCTGCTCGGGGAATTTGCTTTCCATGGGCAAGTTGGAGCCAACACAAAGCCCTGGCACGCTGGAAAGCTCGTTTTTTGTCAAAAATAAAAGGCCTTGAAAAACTCTCACTTGTGCCATGGATGCTGGTCCCACACCCGTTTGATGGGGGACGAGGAGAGCCATGGTATTCCCGAGGGAGTTGGGACTCCCATGTGGAGTTGGCACATTCAGAGCCAGTTTCTCCCTCCTGGAACACCTTTTTCGGAGCTGGATCCCAAGCAGGTTATTCCCTGCAGCCACAACGCATCTGATCTCGCTAAGTCAGAGTTAACGGAGGGGTTGAGAGACGTTTTAATTACAGCTTTGGGTTTCCCGCGTGATTTATCCCGGGCAACGCAACCAATTTATCCATCAGCACTTACCAGGGATCTGAGGCAGAAAGGAGGCGTGGGGGGTGTTTGTGGCGGTGGCTCAGGAGTTGTTTAAGAGAGATTGGAAATGAAACAGGGATGTTGCTTAAAAAACCCCTGCCTGGCATGAAGGACTTGTCTCCAGCCAGGAAAATTAATGAGCGATACCTTTTCCGAACTCCAGTTCCCCTCTTTTGCCAAGCAGGGTTCGTTTCTCTTTGGGATGTGCTGGTGGGAATGAGGGAATTGGGGTGATGTTCCAGTGTCATTTTGTGATCAGGTGGCATTGCAATTTCCTTTTACCATGGCAAACCCCCTGGCAATGCTTTTCCGAGCAGGATCCGAGCCAGTGCCGCAGGAAGAGAGGCAAAGAGAGGCTGATGCTGTTTAATGATCCTTAGAGAAGCGTGTGATGTCTCAGGTGAGATGTTGCTTAAACAGTGCCTGAGAAGTATTAAATCCCCCTATTAATACAGTATTTAACACTGCAGTGGAAAAGCACCCTGGTAAATAAACAGAGGAGACAGAGGGAAAAAGTGCTGACAGGGCAGTTGTTTTCTGTGCCCGATGGAGAAATGGTTTCTCTCATCCCAGGTGGTGAAGTTGTGTGTGGTTGGAAGGGACCTTCAAGCTCATCCAGTTCCACTCCCTTGCCATGAGCAGGGACACCTTCCACTATCCCACATTGCTCCAAACCCCATCCAACCTGCCCTTGGATGCTTACAGTGATGGGGCAGCCACAGCTTCTCTGGCCAGCCTGTGCCAGGGCCTCTCCACCCTCACAGCCAAGGATTTTTTCCCAGTGTGGATCTAACCCTGCCCTCTGGCAGTGGGAAGCCATTCCCCCTTGTCCAAAGTCCCTCTCCAGGGACCGACGAGGGAATGTCCTTCATTCCCAGGGGAAGCCTGCAGCGGGAGGACTTTGCAGCTGGGAAGGACTGTTCCTCCAGAGCTATTAAATCCCGATTACAGTGATGGATGCGGCATCGCTGCGGCACAAGCTGGGAGGTGGTGGATGGATGGGGGGTTTTTTGCTGCCTATCGATCTCTTTTGCACCCAAAGGAGAATAAAAGCTGTTTCTCACCCAATAGCTTCAGGATATTAAAGCCAGTGAATCTCCCATCCCTTTTTCATCCCAGGTGCCTGAATGTATTTCCCACCGTACCACTCCCGGTGCAAACCCTTGGCAGGAGCTATTGCAGGGGGTGAGAAACCCACCTTTGAGCAGAGAAACCTTGGGCTGCGTCAGCGTGAGACACAGGGCTGGGGCTGTACGGGGTGAGCTGCATTGCTCCCTTTGGGACAGGAGCAAAGGTACGTGGGATACAGGGACCCATCCATAGAGATTGGTTTGCAGGAGGTTCAAATCCTGGACCTTCAGTGCCGTGTCCTGCTGTCAGGATGGGTAATGGGGCAGCAGGGACGTCACCTCCTATCCTCCTGGATAACCTCGGCTGCTGTGGGCACATGAACATCACCTCCCATCCTCCTGGATACCCTCAGCTCCGGGAACTCCCCCGAGCGAGCTCAGCTTGCCTGGCAAAACACTCCAACCCAGCAGAGGGATGAGCTGGGTTTGGAGACAACCCACTCTTGCTGAATTAGTAAAGAGGCCTTGAGCTGCCAGAGAGGTTTTTCTTGTCACATCATTTATTCATCATTCATAAAAATATCAGGGGCAAGGCCGGGACATGGAGATCATGCCAGAAGAGGTTGGCATGTGTGTTTGTGTGTGTGTGGCATTTTTCATGCTGCAGGGGCACAACAGCCTGTGCCTGATGCATGGGCCCGCAAGGAGATCCCACCAGGAATTTGGCTGCACCCCTGTATCTGGGTGGGAGCTTTGCTCATACATCTCATAGCTGTAATGCAGGGCAGGTTCCCCAATTCCAAACCCACCCCAAAGGTCCTGTCAGCCTGGGAGGAAGATGCTGCAGCCAATAAACCCCGTGTTTCCCTGGGCACTCATGTAAAGCACCATTAGAAACACACCAGGAACACAAACTTTAAGGCTAAAATATCCCTCCCAGCTAGTTCATCCACGCTGTTGAGGAGTGGGTGTGCTCAGGGCATCCCCCCGTGGCAAGGGGACCCCCCTTGCTGGGCCCTGCCCCCACAGCAAACTGCTCTGAGTGACCCCCAACCCTCCATCCAGCTCGGAGGTGTAGAGCCATTAGTCATCCTACTGTACACAGGAGCAGCTGTGCCAATTAGCATAATTAACACACGAGGGCCAATTAATCTCTTGATTATGCCTGCCATTCACTTATCAGCTGCTATTATGGGAAGATCGCCTTTTGTACCTCTGCTTTCTATGCAAATGAGCTGGTTATGATGCCTTCATTACTCCAAACACAATTACCCGGTGCAGATTCCTGTGAAATCGGGCATGGACAGATTGCAGATGCCACGGGCCACAGCCCAGGTGGGTTTTGCTGTTCTCCTCTCCATTTCTGAATGTGCCACCTCCAGGGGTGCTTCACCACGTGGATTCTGGGGAATTGCTGATGCTGATCATGTGGGGGAGACTGGGGGAGAAATGTTTGTGGGAGCCTTGCTGGGCCTTGGCCACGTTGGTCAAAATTGGCTCCATCTCACAAAGTGAGAAGGACACAGAGGTGCAAGGGACCTGTGGCCATTTGGCCACTGAGGTGGTGGTGGCTGATGCCACCCCAAACAGGCAAGACCTGGGACAAACTGCTCAGGGGCAATTCCCAAGTGCAGGTCAAGGAAAATCACCCCCTGTGCCCTGAGAGGGAGGGATGGTCCCAGCTGGATCCCATTGTCCTGCTCCTCGCTGGGCGGGGTCCCGCTGGCAGCCCCCAGGTGTGCCCTGTCTGGGCTGGGCTGGGCTGCTGGGAGTGCTGGTATAAAAGGGTCCTGGGCAGCACCTCCTCCATGAGCTGGTTTTTCTGGGGTCAAGATGGGGCCTGCAGGCAGCCTGGGTGTTGCTCTGTTCTGCTGGGTGCTGGCTGAAGCAGCATCCTACAGCCCCTGGGGGTTCCCTCAGAGGGACTCGGGGGTCCTGAGGGTCTGGGGTGACTCCTCCTGGAGCCGGCCCCGTGTGCCTTCCTTCTCTCAGCCCTGGGCATGGGTGGACGTGTCCCAGCTCCAGGCCATGGCCCCGCTGCACCCCGTGGCCGTGCAGTGCCAGGAGGCACAGCTGGTGGTCACAGTGCACAGGGACCTCTTTGGCACCGGGCGCCTGGTCAGGGCTGCGGATCTGAGCCTGGGATCAGCCTCCTGCCTGCCCCTGCCCCAGAATCCTGCTGAGAGCACTGTGACTTTTGTGGCTGGGCTGCATGAGTGTGGCAGTACCCTGCAGGTGAGGGGGGGTGCTGGGGTGAGGGGCTGCTGAGTAGGGATGGACCTTCTCTGGGCTCTGACCAGCACTGGGTGGGTAAGTGGGAAGTGCTGTGGAGAGCAATGTGCTGCCTGATTCACCCCTGAGAAGCTCTTGGTCCTGGAAGTGGCCTGGTAAAGGGTTTGGGGTGAAGAGAGGCTGATTTGGTTGCAGCAGTGAGGGGTGGTGTGGCCATGGCAAAGGTAGTTTTTGGAGTATGGGTGCCATCCTCAAGCCCACACCCAACAGCAAGAGAGACTTGTAGTGTTTGTGACTTGGACTCAACTGGATGCATGAACACATGGGAGAGTGGGTGCTTGGAGTTCTGAAGTCCTCGAGGCTCCTTGACCTCCTTCAAGGCTGGCCCCTTGTTGGAATGCCAATACAAAGCCTCATGGTGTCCTATAGGCACTGAATTTGGGGATGTGGAGCACAGTCTGTGCCTTTACAGCTGTGGCCTGTGTGTTCTGGCAGTCGGTGCTGGGTCTGTGGTGGTGCTGAGCTTATGGAAAATAGTTTGTTTTCCTGTCTTCTCATCTCTCTCAAATCTTCCTTCCAGATGACCCCAGACTCCCTGATCTACAAAACAAGCTTGTCCTACAAACCTACTCCTTCTGGCAACCTGGTCATTGTAAGGACCAACCCGGTGGTGGTTCCTATTGAGTGTCACTATCCCAGGTGAGTGTGGGGGCTGTGCCTCTACTCCCATGGACCTCAGGTGATGGTGGCATGGCTGTTAATGCAGATCTCCCCTGTTCAGGAGGAGCAATGTGAGCAGCAGTGCTGTCCGGCCCACGTGGGTTCCCTTCCGCTCCACGCTGTCGGCTGAGGAGAGGCTGATGTTCTCCCTGCGCCTCATGGATGGTGGGTGCAGACCTGGCAGCCCCATTTCCTCGTCCTCTCTGCTCTTGCTCACATGCCGAGCCCAGACAGGGCTATAATCTGGGCTGAAGTGAAGCCCACACTGCTGCACAGTTGAGAAGTCCCTGTGCTGGGGAGGGCAACGTGCTGCTCTCCTGAGTGACCCGTGCCCTTGGATCTCCCTTCCAGATGACTGGAGCACAGAGAGGCTCTCCAATGGCTTCCAGCTGGGGGAGAGCCTGCACCTCCAGGCTGACGTGGCTTCTGAGGGCCATGTCCCTCTGAGGCTCTTCGTGGACGACTGTGTTGCCACTCTGAGCCCCGACAGGAATTCCTCCCCCCGATACGCCTTCATTGACCTCAGCGGGTAAGGGGGGCCGTGTTCAGGGTGGTACTGCTGAGCTGGCTGGCGTGTCCCTGACTCCTGACCCTTGCCCAGGTGCTTGGTGGATGGGAGAGCAGATGACACCACTTCAGCCTTCATCTCCCCAAGGCCGAGGCAGGAAACGCTGCAGTTTGTGGTCGATGTGTTCAAGTTTGCAGGAGATGACAGGAACCTGGTGAGATGTTGTGCCAACCCCTCCTCCCTGGGGTGTTTCAGATGTGCTGCTCTGTTTGTATAAAAAAAAAAATAATAAAAAATCAGCATCCAAGGCTAACTAGTTTTATTTTCCCTTCCAGATCTACATCACTTGCCATCTGAGGGTCTCCCCAGCTGACCAAGCCCCAGATCCATGGAACAAAGCCTGTTCCTTCAACAAAGCCAGCAGCCTGTGAGTAGCTGGTGCTTGTAGGGAGGGAACCAGCCTGGAGGAGAGGCTTTACAGATAATTCTGTTTCAGTTGGGCACCTGTGGAGGGTACTGGAGACATCTGCAGCTGCTGTGAGACCGGCAACTGCCAGTTGCATGGAGGATACTCCCGGAGAACCAACCCTCCTGCCAGATGGCCGGGGAGGCGCTTGAGGAGAGATGTCCCTTCTGAGCAAGGTAGGGCTGTGTCTAAAATGTGCCCCCGGGGCTGGGTGACCCTCTAGGCTGGGACAGCCAACATGCTGTAACATCTTTAGTTCCAGGACAAACCCAGCTCTTCTCCAGAGTCCTTCAGTAAGTACTTTCATACTGAAAGAGGGAGAATTTGGGTTGGATACAGGGAAGCTGTTGGCTGGGAGGGTGGTGAGACCCTGGCACAGGCTGGCCAGAGAAGCTGTGGCTGCTCCATCCCTGGAAGCGTTGGAGACCAGGTTGGACGGAGCTTGGAGCAACCTGGGATAGTGGAAGGTGTCCCTGCCTGTGGTGGGGGGGAAATGAGGTGGTCTTAAAGGTCCCTTCCAACCCAGGCCACTCTGGGATTGTATGACTTTATTCTAAGTAACTGCATCTGTGTCCTTATGTTTAAAAGGAAAACTGCTCTTGCAGGGTCCATCCTTCTGTTGCTCCTAAAATCCAGAGTGAGCACAAATTACCTCCCCTGTGAACTTGCTTGTTTGGTTTTTTTTAGGTGGTCCCTCAAGGGTGACAGAAGCTGAAGTCTCAGTTGGGCCACTGTTAATCCTTGACTCAGCTCAAGGATTATGGAGTTCCTCTGGAGGTTTTGGACCAGCAGGGAAGACCCCACAGGGTATGTGTGTGGGGTTTTTTGTTTGATTGTCAGTCAGGTCTCAACTGAAGGTGACTCCAGGTTCTAGTCATGAATCCCCCATGATTTCACACCTGGAGAGACTTTCTAGTATAACCACCAAGAGACAGTCTGGGGAACTCCTTCCCAGAGCTGCCAGCAAGTTCATCCACTGGCAGATGATGGGAAGCCATTTGATGTGTAGTAAGTGTCTCTTGTCTCCCCCAGGTGCTGCTGGAGGACTTCCTGTGGTGGTCCAAGTTGCTGTGCTCACGGCAGCCACTCTGCTGAGCCTCACAGCTCTGGGACTGTTTCTCGTGTGCAGGAAATGTCCCTGCCCTCCTGGGATGTCATTGTAACCTCCATCCCTAATAAAAGGAAACATTTCTGCCCTCTCCTTGTGTGAAACATTTCTGTCCCTCCTCAGTGGAAAGAGGGGGATGCCAGGCAGCCTTTGGTGTGCTTGGATGTGACTCTGCAAACGTGGAGGCTCCCTGGATGTTGTGTCCTTGGCAAAGAAACCTGAACACTGGCTGCAAACAAGGTATGGCTCCTGTTTTCAGGTGGATGAGGGAAGAACTGATGGTGCTTAGAGGTGCTGAATGGTTTCCTGACTCCAGAAGTCCTATTTGCTCCTCCTTAGCAGGGATGTTGCTGGAGGGTGTGAGAACAGGCTTGTTGGTGTGAGTTAGTGCCTCCTCATCCAGGCTGCAACCTCTCCCGAAGGACACAGTGGCAGTTCTAACTCTGGGCTGAGTATGGCTTCTGCTGCTGGGAGAACTGGGAAAAAAACTGGTGTTGGGGATGGGAAAAGGCTCAAGGTGCTTCTGTTTAGTGTGGCCTCAGCTGTAGGGAGAGCAGAGAGCAGTGGCTGGATGGGAAGGTGGAAATGGGGACACTATAAGAAAAAAGGGACAGATAGGGAAAGCTACTGGTCCACCAGCTCTAAATTGTTCTATATTTTTTTAAATATAAAGGAGGGGAAGCCCTCAGCTGGTAGATTTGTCTGGATTATCATCACCTCTCCTTGTAGCACCCTTGGGGACTCTTCCTGCTGTGCTAGTGGAGCTGAGCTATAGGGCACGGGAGTCCTCATTGCACTGAAATTGAGGCAACATGCCCCAGACAGGCCTTAAAACTGTGTTAAAGTGCTCTGTGCTCTTTGGCTTCCCCTCCCAAACAGCACAGGCTTGTCCCAAAATCTTGGCTTAGGCCACTGAAAGCATCTTCTCTGTGGTGGAGTTCAAGCTGGGTGTGAGCTCTTGGTGTCTCAGCTCCTGATGTGGTGAGTCAAATGCCACCTGCACTCCTCAAAGCTTGAGGAACACGGATATTTCTCAACTGTTTGTGTCCCTGTATCCAGTTCCAGCCAAAGGCTGCAGGAGTTTGTTATCCCACGGCTGGAGGACTGTGTGCTTTGAGGTGCTGCCTGGTTTAAAGATCAGGAATCTGCACTGGGGCAATTAATGCCCTTGTTTATGTGGTGTGGGACCCTGTGCTCTGCGGGGAGCACAGTGAGGGTATTGGGCATCTTGAGGCACAAATTTGCCTTGATATGGGGGCTGATGGCCCTTCCAGGGAGGATCCCCAAACCTGTTGACTCCCCTCCATCCTTCTGGTCTGATTGACCACCTGGCTTGTTCTCACTTTCCATATCCTGGGAGAATCCAAGCACCTGATGCTTGTAACAGCCAGTTCTGAGCTGAGGAAACAGCTCCTGGCCCTGGATAAGGAACAAAAAGAGCAAGATTGATTCAGATGTTTGCTCCTTTGCTTATGCCTTCTGAAGGCTGCTGCTGCCAAAGGCATTCCCTAAATTGGGTGGCTGAAGGCTGGAAGCAGCTCTCCTGCCTTTGGGCTGGAATTCCCCAGCCATTAGGCTGAACTCTGGTGATGCTCAGTCTCCCTACAGCGTATTCCAAGAAACCCTGAGGGCAGCCACAGCTCTGCAAAGGAGCCTCCCCAGTGCTGGGAAAGCAGCTTGGTGCCTGTGCTCCATAGGCTTGGGAGGGTGGGGAGCAGGGACTGCCTCCCCAGACAAGCTGGGACTGAAAGCCCAGGGATGATGTGCCTCAGGCAAATGTTTCCTGGTTCTGTTTTCATTGAATTAAGCAGCTGAGCTGAAATAATCAACTGGAAAAGTGAGGCAGCTATGTAAGGTTTTTTCTTTGGCTGGAATCTTCCCTGATCAGGCTCTCAGCCTTCATGTTTTATGCACAAGCTCCTTCCTGGAGGAGCTACAGAAGATTAAAACCTCCTTTTTTTTCTTAATTTTTACCTTGACAGGATGACATGTGCTGAGTGTGTGGCCAGGCTGTGATGTTGCCCTGCCAAAAGGGTGGTGGTGCTCTTCCCAAGGGCATGGAGGCACAGCTGTGTCCTTGGAGTGGGAAATGGGGAAGAAATCTGGCAGGGTAGGGGAAGTTATGGCATGGAAATCCTCTTTTGAGGCCCATCTCAAGCAGGAAGAACTTGTCCTTCCCTTCTGCCAACCCTCATTCTACCCCTGAGAAGAAGCTCCCTGATGACTTGGGGATCCAATTCCTGCCCCAAATATCTTCTGGAGCTCACCCTGCTCCTTCAGCTGCACTTTGATCCCAGCTCAGGGCCTTCAGCCATGCTTTCCTGCCACAGGTGTCCCTGATCAGCAGCTCCCAGAGTCCTGTGAACACGTGGGAAGCTCATTTAAAAATAAAGAAATATTCCCTTTACTGGAAAAAAAAAAAAAGGCAGGAAAAATAACTTCTGGTGTTATTAAAACTTCTGTGTTTTCTCTTTAAAGCTCTGGCATTTAAGAGAAGGGACCTGTGAGAGAGGTTTTTTCCATTGTTGATGTCATTTTGTAAGCTGTTTATTGTAAATAATTTCTGTTTTCCCCGTGAATACCCGGTGAAGAAGCCAAAAAGGAAAATTTCTGGTATCTCTCATGAGTATTTATTCCCATCTGAGAGACAAATGTGTTTCCCCAAGGAACTGAACTTAATTCACTTCTGCTTTTGCTGCCAGAAAAAAAAAAATGTGCTGCAGTGTAAATGGAGATGAAGGAGCAAAATCCATTTGAAAACACCGCCGGTAAATTGAAGGTTTGCCGTATTTGCCGAGGTAATTTAGAGCAATTCCCCGCTAACGAATTAATGCACCACTTCTTGTTCATTATGGTTTTCCTAATTTAATTGGAGCTCTAAGTGTGAACTTCATTACCAGCAAATATTAATGTAATAAAGCAGGTTTTGGTGGAGTCCATCATTCCCAGCCAGCTTGGTACTCGGGGGCCGTGCTGGAGAAGGGCTGGGAGGAGGAAGAGGAAGGGCAGGGATGCTGCTTTAAGGGTGCCACATCCAGGGGCCAGGGCGTTGCCCAATCCTTGGCAGAATAAAGTCCATTTTCCTGCAGCCTTGCAGGGAAGAAACCCACTAAATCCCTAATCCACCTCATGGACGGACTGAGGGAGCAACTCCATCCCACCACAGCCCCGGACTGGCTTTTTAATAACCCTGTTGTAGGAAAAGTAAAGAAGAGGAAAGCAGAGCACGGGTGACATGAGTTTCTGCAGGCTGGGGCCCAGGAGGGACAGGGCCACTCTGCTCAGTCGTGTTCTTGGATGCAAATGGTTCCATGCATAATTCAAACTCCGTGTTGCTCATCCTGAGTAATCCCTGCTCCGGCTAAGAGGGATGGGGAGGGAGAGACTTCTATTTTCGAGCCTTTATTGTTGTTGTTTTCTCCCCAAAGTGTTTCCTAAGTGCTGGGTAAACAGATTTTCCTATGCTGCATCAGGTACCTGCTGGAGCACCAAGAGCTGGGCATTGTCCAGCATCCCAGAGGGCACCATGGATGTTATCCCAGTAGTGAACGTGGATGTCCCAGAGGTGACCATGGGTGTCAGATATTGGAGGATGTCCCAGAGGTGACCATGGATGTTGGACGGTGCCCCAGAGGTGACCTGTAGCTGATATCCCAGTAGTGACTGTGGATGTTGTCCCAGAGGTGACCACAGATGATATCCTGGAGCTGAACCACATCCCATGGACCAGCCAGTGGGGGGATAATTTTATAATCCGTTGTTTGAGTGTGTAGGTGCTGGCTGTGAAAAGACCTGTTTTAGCACAAAGCTGAGCTGGGGGGGTGTTCCCACGACTCCAGGTATGAGGTTATGAGGTCCTAAACCCCATCCTGACACCTCCTGGGACTCTGGGCTCAGCTCTCCATGACTATGTTGGGTCCCACCTGGCTCAGGTGGCCCTGAGGACACAGCTCTGCTCTCTCCAAGACCAGGGCCCCCCCAAACCCAGCCCTGTTGCTCCTTATTATGGGCTGGCACTGACGCCTTTGATTTTTCTTGGTTTGGTGTTGGTTTGTCTTTTTTTTTCTCCTTTCTAAGAGCCCCAGCGTTTTAATTATTTATTTGGAGCGTGATTAATGTTTTGTCTGACGCTGTTCTGCCAGGGGAGCCCCGGTACATTTTGGTTTAGCGAGATCTAATTAAGAAGTCCCATCAAGCATGTCATCCCTTGTCTTACAAGTACCTCCAGGGCTACTCCGTGTTCCGGCAGGCTCAGCTGGATCCGATGGCTCCAGGGGGCCTGCAGCTCTTCCAGAGGGGGCTTTACCCCAAAAACTGGGGGTGCTCCAACCAAGCATTCTCCTGGCATCACGGCAAGACCCAGATTGCTGCTGCCTCCAGGGTATGGAGGTAAAAAAGCATTTTTGGTCTCAAATTTGCCCTTTCTGGCTGTATTTTGAGGGAATGCTCCTCCTGAGAGCACCAGGCTGGAGCTGCCCTGTCCCTATCAGGGATGAACAGTGGGGTGATGTGACACGGGGCCACCAAGGCACGGCTCTGAAGGGATGGTGAGGAGGAGGCAGTCCCTGCGTGGGCCACTCATGAACATGTGTGTCCATGTGTTCCCACTGCCACCCAGTGGTGGGAGAGCACCCAGCCACCACCCGGAGAAGTGCATTTTATAGGGTGAGATAACAGAATGGATAAATATCCATTTATGAGTGTAGCAAGGGCTGTATCCGGGTACCGGAGGGTTGAACTTCAGGAGCAGTGGCCACTGGAGAAGCAGGTTTTGCAGGGCTGGAGGTGGTGGTGGAGCTGCCAGCTCTGCTCAGGAGGTCACTTGGAGCCCCTCACCCCCGACTTTGGCCTCCCACCACCCTGGGGACCTTAAATGGCCCTGGCAACATCCCCAAGGATCCACACCTTACCTGTGACCTGAGGAGCCCATATAAGCTCAGCCTGGGGCTGTTCAGCAGGATGCTGCTCTCCAGCCATCCCCACTGACCACAGCCTTATTCCCACCTTATTTCCTGATGCTCTGGGCTCCCTGTTGCCATCACAGCCTCCTCTTTCTCCCTTGCTGGGGCGGGATGAGGTCTCCTGCCCCATGCTGGGTATCCAGCCCAGCTGTCCACCCCCTGCTAGAGCAGGAATTTTCCTTCAGGTGTCTGGCCAACACCACTCCACCCTTGGCTTATCAGCCCTGGAGAAGGTTGGAATCCACTGCTCCATCCATGGGAATCCACGGAGAGACCGGCAGCCTCCTGCGGCGCAGAGGCCTCCAGCAAGCTGTGAAATTACAGGCTGGCAAGTGCCAGCACAAACGAGGATTAATTAGTGTGCCATGGCCACGAGCACCCGCTTCAGGCCCTTGTCTGGCCAGGCTCAGCTTATCCATCTCCATCCCGCCTGGCTGGCAGAGCCTGGAGAGGAGCGCGAGTAGGGGAGCTGCTCCGCCTGGGATTTCGGTGCCAAATGGCACTGGGGTGAACTCAAAATCCACAAACATCCTTGACCATGGCTTGGAGGGTGCCCCTGACCCCCCCTTACTCCTCCAAGGCTGCCCTGGGCTGGGGGTGAGGCAGGATGAAGGGATGCAGGATGCTGGGGTGACACCCCGGGGAGGAGTGCTGGGCACATTTTGGGGTGCTGTGAGCAGCGTGGGTGCACTCTGCTCCTGCCTCCTCCACAGCCAGCCTTTCCTTGAGAGGAGATAACAGCTGCCAGTGTGTTATCTGGCTCTGGGGCTGGAGACAAGCAGAAGGAGGGAGGATGTGAGTAAAATCCAACTGGGAAGATGCAGCTGAGCTGCCCTGGTCTACGGGGAGGGCAGCTTTGTGGGAGGATGCTCCTTTTCTCCCCAGGGAGCTGATCAACCTGGCCTGAAGGGTGGCGATGAAGAGGGAAGAGCCTTCACAGTCCACTCCCAAGGCATAAGATGGATTTAGCTCCCAAAAGCTGGAAAAGCGAGGATGAAGGAGCGCTCCTGTTAAAGCAGCATCCTAAGATGTGGTAATTCAGCTGTGGAACAGCCAGGAACAAACAAGACAAGATGCTGTACAGCAGCAGAGGCAGGAGTATCACCTCTCCCTTTGGAAATAAAACATTCCTCTTCCAGCTACAACCAGAGCTCAGCTCCAAGCTGTGCAGGGAAGGGGCAGCTAAAATCCAGGGATGCTTTTAGCTGCTGCTGAGCTCCAAGGGCTGGCTGTAGCCTGGTTAGTGTGAAATAAAGCCCATCTCTGCCGGGGGAGAGGTTATCTCAGTCCCCTGAGAGCAGATCATCGTGGAATTGAGGAAAAAAGACGCGTCTGTGTATGGGGTCAGCTTGGGTTTTGGCTTCCCAGGGCTGAGGGTGGCAACCCATGGGTGCAGTTGGGGTCCTGGGTGCATCCCATCCCCTCCCAAAGCCTGACCCTGAGCCAGAGCTCTTCCTCAGGCCAGAAAACATCCTGCTATCCACTTTGATAGCTGCCTTTCATGTCAGCAAGCTCAGAAGTGAAGTCTCCAGGCACTCGAGGTCTATTTTGAGCCCTCGCCCAAGCGAGATTTGTGAGACGGCTTCTTCTGTGGGAGCAACTTTCCAGCTCTATCTCGGGAGCTGGAGGGGTTGGGTGAGCTCAGAGGAGTTCCTTCAAAACACAACCCCCAGTGGAGCCCCTCGTAATTCAGGTCAACTTGAACAGGAGCTGTGGGGAGGGTCAGAGCTGGCTGCCAAGCTGGAATTCTGCTTAAAGCCCATCAAAGGCTGGCTCTGGCCAGAACAGACACCGAGCATCCTTCCCAGCCAAAAACCAGCAGGATGCATGGCAGAGGGATCTGCTGGCGTGGATCACTGGCCAGACTGTGTCCTCATTTGCTGATGGTTCCTTATTGCTTCCTGAAGGAGCCCTTTGCCCCTTCCTTTGAGCTCTGGTTGCTGTTCTGGGTGTTCCCAAACAGGTTTTGGGGTTGGGGGTGGAGGGCAGGGACATTGCTGGGATGCTGTGGGGAACAGGCTCATTGATGCATTAATATATAGTGTTAAGGGAAAGAGTAGGTGTTTTCCCAGTCCAATTCCACTCCATCCCCATCACTTGCAGCCACAGACCAAGCCCGACGAGCTCGATCTTGTCCCTGCAAGAACCAAGTCTGTTAATTCAACATCATTAATAATTAAGTTGGTGGTGCAGTGAATAACATAATTAATAACTTCGTTACTGGTCTAACAAAGCCATTTTTACTACTTTGCCTGTTTTCTCCTTATCTGTGTTAATAACCATTCCCACCATGTTGAGTTTTTCCCTAAAGAACCCCAAACCAGCAGTTTTTCCTGCTAAATAACGACAGCCAAACCCCTCTGGGTGTGCAGAGAAGCAGCAAAGACATTGCCTGTGGTCACCTCTATGCCAGTGAGGGTTTTATTACCCGCACTCCAAGCAAAGGGGAGCGGATGGATTTCCCCCTCTCCGTTTACCCCAGTTTTATGGAAGTTTTCCATCCATGCACCTGAAGGTTAATACAGCACTTACAGCTGATGTCACTTGGATTTATCAGAGAGCAAGAAATAAAGCTGGTACAGCTATAAATTCGTTCCTAATAAAAGCACGGAGGATGGAGCTGTTCCCCTTGTCCACATGGCCCCAGCTGCATCCATTGGTTTTACATCCTTGGCTCCAAGGTGAGTGGTCCCCAGGCCGTGCCTCAGTCCCCCCTTTGGCAGCTCCTTCCAGAGCTGCGGGTGATGCAGGTGCTCCCAAATCCGGAGCAGCTGAAAAGCATCTCCTTGTGCAGCTCCAGCTGCTCCAGATTTTTTCCTTTTGCTCTTCCTGACACCCTTTGGGAGGAGTTATTGAACAACAAAGCTACGTGTGCTAATTGTAGTTTTACAGAGGGTCAGGCCGTAAAAAGCTCTTAAAAATAAATGAGTAACCAGCTGTTGACATGCAGAGGGATGGAGGGAGTTGTCCCATCCCATGTGTCCCTGGGATGGTGTTGCCACTCTTTGGATGGGGGATGGAGACATCCTGTCCTTTGTTATGAAAAAACAGAGGCTGATGCTCCCCATGGTATCCCAGCCCATGGATTAGGGAGAGATGTCCATAGTCCCATCTACAGGGCTCTTCTTCCCTTTCCCGGTTTTGCCCAGGGTTGGGATGCCCCCATGGGGGAGCTGGATGGATGCTCCCATGTGGTGGGAACACACACTGATCCCCCAGGCAATGCCATGTCCCTAAAAACTAAAACATAAATGCAATTCAACATAATTTGGGCGAAAACCTCTTCTCCTGCTACAATCTGGGTCGAATTCAGAGTGTTGTGGTCACCACTGCTTCCCCTGTGATGGGTGTTCCACACATCCCTCGCCCTGGCAGCAGCACTGGGTGCCAGCGAGGGTCCTGGCTCTGGGATGACACTTGGGAAAGGCTTGAACTGGAGCATCTCTGACCTGGATTAAAAATAAGGAATTGAGGTGGTGGTTTTTTGCTGCCAGGCTTGGAAAAACCATGTCATGCCAGGGACGCTCGAGGGCTGGCAGTGCAAATGCATTCCTGCAGGAGCAAGAGTCAACGGAGAGGGCACGGGGGCTTTGTCCCCAGGACCAGGTGCTTTGGGTGCTGAAGGCTTTGGCAGAACCTGGAAGCTGAAAGAAAGATGCCAGGGGTAGATCTGGAGCACCAGATTCCTTCATCTGTCAGGGAAAATCCCAGCTATTTCTCCCCCCGCAAACCAGGGCTTTTGAAATGGAAAACCAGAATTAGGTACATAAAGAAAAGCTGGAGACACTTTCCACATCATTTTAAGATGGTTGCAAGGCTTGGAGGTCGCTAATATTTCCCCTGGACCTGGTGTAAAGGTTTGGAAATCAGAAGGGGAGCAGTCCCCTAGCCCAGCTCCTCATCACTGGTGTGTTCTTGCCCTCTGCAATCCCCTCACAATCCCCCTTGGAGGTGGGAGTGACATCCTGGTGACACCCCCCAGTCCACTCAGACACTGGATGTGACAAATCAGGTCACACCGGCTCTTCTTAAGCCAAACAGGGATAGAATGTCCCAGGGAGGGCAAATGTCCCATCCCTGGTCCAGCCACCCCCCTCCAGTACCCCCATGTCCCCATCCACCCCCATCCACAACCTCGGATACACTGGCTCTCCCCTTCGTAGAACCTTCCCTCCCTTGGCACATATATACATATATTATATATATATGTTATGGTTGTTATTTCTCCATGATGGACGGTTTATTGATCTGAAACTTCTGTTCAAAAAAAAAAAAAAAACAACCAAAAAAAACCAAAAAAAAAACAAACAAAAAAACAAACAAAAAAAAACAATTTAAAATTCCCTGAGCCTGGAAAATGACGGGTAGGTAGTTGGGACATTGGGACATTCATCTTCTTTGCCACCTTTTCATGTCGATTTTATTATTAGTATTGATTTATTTAAATATATATTTATATATATATATATATATATATATATATTTTTCTGTCCCTTCCCAGGAGTCGTCCCCCCCCTCCGCCCCCCCATCCACCCACCCTCCCCAAATCCGTGCGGCGGATCCGGCGCGTCAGTGGTTGTTTTTAATCCTATGCTGGGCCGGGATATAAGGCAGCACCGTCTGGGTGCTTTTGTCGGCCACGGTCTGGGTGCTGCTGGTCCTCATCAGCCGCCGGCCCGGGGCCGCGCCGCCGCCGGCTTTCGAGTGCTTCGAGGGCCCGCCCGGCACCTTCCTGGCGGGCTCCTCGGGCCCCTCGTCCCCCGGGGACTAGACCACGTTCTGTGCGGAGGCTTCCCGGGCATCGGCGCAGCACAGGGGCGGGCTTTTTAAAGGCCACGCTTGTCGCTTAATGCGGGGACCCGGCTCACCAGCGTGCCGGCGCGGGGCGGAGGCTGCGGCAGCTTCAGGGGAGGCTGATGGTCGTGCCGAAGGCTATCCCTTCCTGCCTGGTTCCTCGCTGGACGAATCCGGGGTGCCCCCGCCCCGGGGGCCGTTGGGGATGGGCAGCCCCCCGTTCATCAGCCGGTAGTCGGGCTGGCGAGCGGGCGGGGGCTGCGGCTGCGGCCGGGGGGGCTCGGGGCCGTCGCCCGGGTCGGAGGGGGTGGAAGCATCCAGGAAGGAGCAGAATTCCCAGCTGTCGGAGAGGATGTCGGAGGCGGCGAAATCGAGGGGTCCCAGCTCGAAGGTGCCTCCGCCCTTGTCGCTGCTGGACGTGCTGCTGGCCGTCGCCGTCGTCCAGTCGTCCGGCTCCAGGTCGAACTCGAAGTCGGACGTCAGGCGGTCGATCTGGCTCACCACCTGCGGGCAGACGGACGGACGCACGGACAGAGAGGAGCTGCTGGGAGGGACCCTCCCGTTTCTGCTCCGTAATTACACCACACCCCTAAGTCTCTGCTGTTTGCCCTGGCACCACCGGTGTGATGAGCTGGGAGGTCTCAGCTCAAATGGAGCCTCCTGGCAGGGACCGAAGCCCACCCGGTGGCAAAGCACCCAAACCCCCAAGCCTTGGGTGCCCCTGAGCGCTCGGTGTGACAGGATGGGCCTTCCCCAGGGTCTGCCCTGTCCCCTGGGATGACTCCCACCCCAAATCCTCGGGCACGTGGTGTCCTTTGGTCCCTCTCACTAGACCACAAGGAGCCACCAGTGACCATCACTTCCTCCCTCTGGAGAAGGCAGCTCTGTGAGTGGGGAAGCCAAGGCAGGCGGTGGATGATGGTCCAAGGTCCTGGATCGATCCCAATCCTCCATTTCTTTCACAGTGTTGAGTATATCGAGCCCTGTGGTGGCTTGGGGATGGGGTCACGGCCCCACCATGCCACTGGGGACAGATCCCGTGTGAGGCGTGACTAAATCAAGCCTTAAAATATTAAAAATAATAGATGCAAAGTCCTAAGGGAGGTTCAAGCCATGGGCAGGGCTGGAAGGGGAAAGAAGAGAGGAATGACCTCCTTCCTCCTACAGCTCCCACAGATCATGGTCTCCACCTAACGACCTTGCCAAGGTTTTGGATGCAACAGATTCATCGCCCACCTTCAAGTCTTTAATCCTGCCCAACTCAGGGGCTGCCCAGCACTGACCACAGCACTTATCCTGCCCAGGAGACCCCAGTCCCACCTGGCATCCAGATGGAACCGTGTCTATCCACGGTATTTCTTGGCTGGTGTCTCTGCGTGTGTGTGTGGGCGTGTGGGGCTCTGTTTCATGGGGGAGGCAGAGCACGACGTGGAAATCCAACTCCGTGGCACTGGGAGGTGTGTATTTTTGGCAGTTTTGCTGGCTCGCCTCCCCCCTCTCTGGGGGAGCTGGCAGAGGGCCTGGCTGGTCCCTGTGCTGCCAAGCAGGAGGTGGGCAGTGGCAGACAAGGGGGGCCAGGGGGAACCCCTCCGTACTCCTGGTACCTGTTTGTGACCCATGTGATGCAATCTGTGCTACTCCCATCCCCAGCTTGGGCTGGTGAGGGCATCATGGGCATCGGTGCCCCCTGCACCCCAGGGCTGTGTCCCTTCTGGATGCCCATCCCACTCACAGAGCATCTGGAAGCACAAATTTGCTCGACTTCTTCCAGGTGGTTTCTTCACACAGTAATGTTGTTTTTCATTACTGCTGTTCCCTCCCCATCTTTTTCCTTCCACTGCCCTTCCACCTGCCCTTCCACCTGTCCTTTCCTGGTGGAAACCAGCCACAAATCTCCCAAAATAAGGGAAGGAAGGTAAATCAATGGGCAGTGTCTTGCCAGACACCTTTCCTTTCCTTCTCCTCACGCCACCAAAAAGCCCTGACTTATCTCCACCAGTCCCACAGTTCATCACTGGGGGTTGGAGCCTCCCATCCACCAAGATTAATTAATCATGGCACATCTCTCCATCATTTTTATGCTGCTGTATCCCGTAACTCCATGTTCTTTGAGCATTTTTGCTGTGAGGAACTGAGTCCTTGGGCTCAGACACCCCATCCCATCTGAGGGCGGGCACCCCAAACCTGCTGTCACGGGGCCAGGTTGCCCTTGGTCTCTGCATCCCTCTGCCAGATGCCGACGTGCAGAGGTTTGGGACAGCTCCATAAATCCCTGGAAATGCACCATAAAGCATGGCTCAGCAGGGCAGGCTCCTCACAGAGCCCCCGTGGTGGGTGAGGATGCGTGGGCAGAGTTAAGGGTAATTTAATATGTCTGGGCAACTGAAACAGGGAGCCCGGGGGGACGATTACTCTGCCAGCAGCCGGAGTGGCTCCGTTACATTCTGCTGACCTAATTTTAATCAAATTCCCATATTTGAGCTCCAAATTTCGCTCGTTCCACAGCCCTGCCCATGCAGCTCTCCTGCTCTGCCCAGCTCCCGAGGATTTGGCACCAAAGATGGGGAACTCGAGCCCCCCATGTGCATCCAGGCGTGGACACGCAGCATCCCCTCTTGTGAATCAGCCACCGGCCCCCACGGGACAGCTTCAGGCTCTGGCCGCAGGTAGGACCATTTCTGGGGACACCTGAGGCTCTGTGACAACCCAGAGAGGAGCATCTCTGGAGGACAAAGTGATGCCACCTCCACGGGGGCACAACCCCGAGGGGCACAGGGTGGGTTTGGGTGAGGGTGGTGGGGCTGGATGTGTGTGTGTGTGTGTGTGTGTTTGCTGCCTGGTGTGAACACGGGGCTGGGAAAATGAGGAGACCTGGGAATGGGGAGACCCTTTCTGGGGTGGGACGAGCTGATGTGAGCAGGAGAAGGGAGACTGAATGGCTGGGGTTGCTGCCTGGGAGTGGGTTGGCCACGCTGGAGATAAAAGATGCCAAAAAACATCTTTCCATGGAAAAGGGGGTGGTTAGGAAATGGGAGGAGGGGGTGGGAGAGAGTAGTGCACCCACCATCAGACCTGAGCATGTGGTCTAATATGCTGCAGATGGGCACTGATACACCTTAACAACCCTGATCAGCCCCTCCTGGGACCCATATAAGACCAGTTTGGGGATAAAACCTCTTTTCTGAGCTGTGCTGGAGTAGAACCTGTCCCCAGCCCCACGTGGTGGCCCCACAGCTGGGTTCTCTCCTGGATGGACCTCCTGAAGCCCATTCCATGTCCTGCTTGTGGGATGCACCTTGAATCTACATCATGTCCCTGTATCCTAGAGGGACTTTGTGTCCCCAAAGGATGGCAGAGCTGGGGACACTGAGCTGAGTGCTCATCCCAAGGTGCAGAAGGCAACAGGCTTTACCTAAGCTCCTCATCTGTGATCTCCAGCTTATTTTTCCAGCCATGGAAGACCTCTAGAGAGGGCAGGCAGGGACCCACCCATCCTTCAGGCTTTGGCTTTGAAGGGTGCTGAGATGCTGGGAGCATCCACAACGAAGTCTTGACATTAGAAAAGGTGATTTTTCTTGTTCCTGATGCACCATCAGAAATCTTTTTTTCTTTTTTTTCTTTTTTTTTACTCTTATCTTCAGGGGAGAAAGGGTGGAACTCGAGGAAGGGCGTTAAAAAGAAGATGACGTGACCTCTTCTTTCTTGGTGACAAGAAAGAATTAGGAAAAAGGGCAGGGATAGAGCTGTCTTTGGGAAACACCCGGCTATTATTATTTTTTAATAAGGCAGCAAAATGATTTCTGCTGAAACCCTCAGCTGGAATGAGATCACCTCTGTTTCCACAAAGGCTCGGTGATTACAGCACTGGGTTCAGGGGGAGCGTCTCCCTGGGCTTTGACTCGGGTCCCTGACACCCAGGGCCCTCCTCATCCTCATTAAAGGGACCTGCTGCCATTTGGGATCGGGCGGTGACAGGAGGAGGCACATCCCCATCCCAATCCTTGTGCCCATCCCGCTTCTTGTGGTGGCACACAGGGATTAGTGTCACATCAGCAGTGGCTCACTCGGGGCTATTTTTAGGAGCACTTGCTATTTTAAACGGGGGGGCAGTGGGGTGGGGTGGGGGGGTGTTAAATACCTATGTGACACTTGGTACCCGCTGAGGATTTAAATGTAAAGTAGGATTTGGGCTTTTCTCCCCCCTTTTCTCCTTCCTGAAGCAGGTTGTCAAAGCTTTTCCAGCTGAGGCCATCGCTGCTGGCAGAGGGAGCCAGGATGAGAGAGATGGGGGGGGGAGGGATGACCAGACCTGGGGTGGTTTGGGACAAGGCCCTGGTGATGTTCTCATCCCTCAGAGAACTGGGGTGGGTTTGTTCCCCTACGAGCAGGCTGGGAGGTGTGGGGTGTCCTCAGCACGTGGTGGAAGTGCCATGCGGGTGACAGACAGGACATGTCCCCATCCTCCATCACCTTTAGGTTGCTGCAAAGAGCCACCTTTTTGGTGACAGCAGAGCATCCCTGGTCCAGCTGGGGTATCCGGCAGCAGGAAAACAGGGACCAAAATAATTCCCCCTTGACCTCGTGCGTGGTGTCACCGAGGGGCCTCATCCTGCTGCACCCCAGTGTCCTGAAAGCAGCTGCTGGGGGGCCAAGGGTGCTCAGCTCTCGCCCAAAGGGACGAGCTTTGAGCAGCTGGAGGATGGAGTGAGGCAGAGGGATGAGCCACATCCCTGTGGAACCCCAGAGAGATGGACATGGAGCAAGGATGTGCCAAACCACGTTCATCCCCACCCCAAAAACCAGCTCCCACCATCCCACCCAGCTGGGAGTGCTGGGTGCTCCCCTCCCCTCCCACTGGTCCCCACGCCCATGGACGTTGCAGGCAGCCAGAAGCTTTCCGGATAAAAGCCCTAAATTGGGTGTTCACCTCCCCAGCTAAGGCAGATGTTGAACATCTGGAGCATTGTCGTTGTTTTTAATGGGATTTTGGGCTGTTGGCTGCACATCAAGCACTGAGCTCCCTGGCTGGGAGTTGGGTCTGGTGGCTCCAGCTCCCACGTTTTGGCCCCGCCGTTTCCTATCGAGGAACTAAACCTCCCGGACGCCCGGGAAGACGCAGGAGAGGCGGGAGGATGAGAGGGGACTTCAAAGGCTTCCTGGGCAGTAGTTGGTAACACGAATTCCTGGGGCCGGGGAAGGAGCTGGAAGATGCTGGGATCAAAGTGGTCTAAGAGCCCCTTCATCCCCACACGGCCTTTGAAGAGGAGGGGAGGCGGATCCGTGCTCAGGGCAGGTTCTGGTGGGCGAAGGCGGGGCCGGGGTGGGGAGATCAAACATGGCACTGCTTGGGCTGTCTCTGCTCCAGTGATGGGAGGCCCTGTGTGTGTCCCCTCAGCTGCCCTCCAGCAAGATGCAACAGTTTTCCCAATCCGGAGCCGAACATCCCATCCCCAGCCACGGTGGGAGCAGGGATTTTTGTGTGTCCCCCCATGCTCCCCATTCCCAGCACCTCCAGAAGCACATTTTGGGGTCCAAAGCATTTCCACAGAACCATGGAATGTTTGGGCTGGAAGGAACCTTAAAGCCCATCTCATTCCAACCCCTGTCATGGGCAGGGACACCTTCCACTAGACCAGGTTGCTCCAAGCTCCATCCAACCTGGCCTGGAACACTTCCAGGGATGGATTTTCCGATGGCACGCAGCTGCTTTTCCAGGCTGGATCCGGCCCGTGTGTCCCTGCACTGTGCTTTGCTGCCAGCTGGTGCACAGAGGGGATGAGCAACAGGACCGTGCAGCCCATGCTAAAATTCCCCAACCCTATTCCCAAAGCATCAAATCATCCTGGAGGCATTTGACACCAGCAATTCCTCCCCCCACAGGGGAAAAGAGCCACCCCAAAGCCCCACCACCCCCATATCCAAATGCTCCTGGAGCAGGGACCTTCCCACTTCCCAGTGCAGGCAAGGTGAGTAAATATTTAATAAGGAATGAATGATTAATTGGAACTGGCAAACTGAAGCAGAGTTGCAGGGGCCTCTCTTCCCCGAGCTGATCCTTACAAATGAGCGTGCCGAGGATCCAGGGTTCATTTGCTCCACCATCAGCTGCTAAATAGTTCAAAATCATCCTGCACATCTCCCAAACATGTTGTTATTAGAATAATAAGCCTCCTTCTCGCCATGAACTTCCCCAAGCATTCCCAGCTAATCACCTATTGATTACAACATTATTAAGGTATTTATTATCATAAGGGATTGCAGGGAGGGTTTTCCTCGTGCCAAAGTGTTGGAGGGAACTCCTCCGTGCTGTTCTGGGTGGTGGGACCCCGTTGCTTCCATCAGCAGCTGCAGAAGGGACAGGACTCTCCCCATGGGAATTTTGGGGGGTTTAAACAGATATCTGGGTTTATTTCCCGCCGTGGATGGTTTCCCACCCCCAGCACTAATCCCCCTAGGGTGGGAAGGAGCTCAGCCTTGCCGTGGAGCTTCTTGGGACCTCCTGGGGTATCTTATTCCCTGTGGCATCGCGGTGATCCCCGCGGGAAGAGGCCGGGGCTGGCAGGAGGTGCGTGGGAGGGAGGCAGCATGGCAAGCGCGCGGCGGAAGCGCCTTCCCTGCTGCCTCCTGCCTGATTTCTACTTCCAGTGTGCGTTTTCAATCAAAGATTTTAATAATCATTTTCCCCGCACATAATACAGCCCTGTCTTGGAGTGCTGGGGAATAATTATATACACAAAAGGGAAGGAGGGAGGGAGGGAGAGCGGGAGCGGGGAGGCTGGTGAAACAGCATCCCGAATAAAACGGACATCTGGAATGACAGCCTTCAGGTGGGAACCGCTCCCGGGAGGCGGGGATGGAGCCTGAACCAGTGTCTGGTCACACATCACATCCTCAGGGATGGGCCAGCAGAGTGGGGCTGCCCTGGGGTCTCCCGCTGGAGCCTCCCCCCGGAGCATCCCACAATCCTGGCTGGCTCTGGGACTCAGCGTCTCTGCTGAAGCAGGGACAACCTGAGAGGAAAGGCTCATGTGAGCCAGAGCCAGCTGTGACTGGAGCTGGTGAACAGTTTTGGAGCAGGAACCATCCCTGGGTGGAAGCCCTTGTGCCCACACAGGGTGTTTATGGCTTCGGGGGTTATTTTTGGCGAGGTGGTTATGACCTGGCTGCTGCCTCCGGGTGGGTAAAGTCCTGGCACCCAGCTCCCTGTGCAAGAAAAACCCAGAAGGAGCAGGTCCAGCATCACCCAGTGCTCTCCAGTATCACCCAGTGCAGGTTTTCCAGCGCCGTGGGTGTGTCTGGTGCCCTCACTGGGCACATCCAGCCCTGCAACCCGACCCACCAGTGATGCCCCTACCAGAGGAGGTGGCCACAGGGATGGATATTTCCAAAGCCCCCATGGTGGCTCCGTTGGAGAACACACCAATATCACAAGTGCCAGGACACTGGTGGCCTTTGATGGCCCTGAGCAGCCCCACCTGGGACCCCACCCCTGAGCCCACCTGAGCTCGGGGCCATCAGCCCTGCTTGTCCCCAGGCTTGTCCCTGTGTCCTGGTCCTCACTTCCAGCCAAGGAAGAGCATCCCAATGTGCAAGGAAGACAACAAAAAGGGCTTATTTTTTCACTTCTTTTTCGCCAAAATCTTAGAGATTACGATTTGCCAGCCTGGTGTCTGCCACGTACTTCTCTGTGTGGGCTTGAAAGAGAATTCCATGTAACCTGCTCCCATTGAGCTTGCTCTGAGTGATCCAGAGGGCAGGAAAATGAATTTCCATCCCTGGAAGTGTCCAAGGCCAGGTTGGACGGGGCTTGGAGCAACCTGGTCTAGCGGAAGATGTCCCTGCCCATGACAGGGAAGTGGAACAAGACGGGCTTTAAACCCATCCAACTCAAACCATTCTATGAATTTCCAAAGCCTCTAACACCCAAATTCTGCTTGGTTTGGGGAAAACCAGACCTCTGTTTCTCTGGAGTCGCTGACTCCTGGTTCAACCTGATTGGACTGGTGTGTTTTAGCTCCGAAGCCTGCACTGAGTGTACTGAGAGTTAGGCTGTTTTGTATGAATTTGAATAATTGCTGCAGAGTTTTGTGGGTCTGTTCTAGGAGCTGGGAGAAGGGCTGAAGTTTGGGACCCACCTCATGTCTGGCTCCACGCTGACCTGGCCTCGCTGTCCCTTGATGTGGGGAGCTCTCCCAGAGCACCCATGGGATGCTGCCTGGGAGGTTACCAGTGTCTAGGCATGTGCCAGCTCCATGGAAAAAACATTTCCATGCTTTAACACTTCCTGGCACTCTCTGGAGAAGCCACCTCATGGGGTGTGGACCCCCTCCCTGGCACAGAGCAGGGTGTCCCTGGGGTGGGGACAGAGGATGGGTGTCCTCTAGCTACCTCCTCCTCTTCTCTCCTCTGACACATGCTGGTACCACCTGACTTGGGCAGCCCACCAAGACCCTTCTGGCCCCAAGAGCTGGACAGGGACCTGGTGGAGCCACCCAAAGTTTGGTGGCAAGCACAACCTGGTCTCAGCTGTGAAATGGTTGGAGGTTGGCCCCATCCTGGTCCTTCTTATCCCTCCATATCCTCAGCAAGAGGGATGCTCACCTGATCATGGTGGTCCTACCCGGCCTTAAATTCATGGGGTCGATAGAACAGGCCAATTGCCATCATCATCCTCCCTTTGAAAGCCTGTTAATCTCCTGGAGGAGCATGAAGTGAGCTCAGGCTAAATAGAAAGTAGCTCTGCATCCCAATTATTACTATTATGGCTTTTCCTAATCCATCAGAGATGTGTTGGAGGGGTTTTGGGCTCTGCCGATGGCACTGCGGGATTTGGTGGGGGAGTAGGAGGCTTTTTGCTTTGGGTGGCTGGGTTTGCTTTCTGCTGCTGGAAGGACTGACAAAGCCAGGAGAGAAAGGAAAATCTCTTGGGGTGCCACAGCCCGGTCGAGACCTCACAGGGACAACTTCCCCTAAAATCTCCTGGATGGAGTGGAGCCATCCCAAAGGAGGACACTGCACCGCAGGCTGGAGGATGTCCCCTCCCTGACCACAGCCACCAGGATGATGTTGGTGCACCTGCATCAGCGTTCTCTTGGTGGCACCCAGATGCCACTGACCCACACGGGGCTGCTCCGTGGTGCCCATGGCAAGTTCCTGCCCTTCCTGAGGGGTGGCGAGGTTCTGGATGCAGTCCCAGGCCATGGAGAGGATGCCAGCGCCCGCCTGCCCTGTTGCCAAAGCAATCAGCTGCTCCATGCTCAAGGCTACTGCACACTTCCCATCCACCACTCCCCATCCCCTGCAGAGGCGTCCTAAATTACCAACCCCATCCTGACCCCCTTCCCCTCCAGCTTGGAGATGTGTGGCCCAAACCCTCGAGCCAGGGAAATATTAAATCCCCCATCAAAGTGTCTCTGTGGTGCCTCTGCACCGGGAGAAAACTCCAACCACACTTTGTGTGTGCACACAGATATTTCTGCAGGAGCACTGGGCCCTCTCCAGCCAGGCTACAGGACACCCAGTCCCTCTGACCCCCTCTCTGTGCTGTGGGTGCTCCTCATTGCATCCAGGACTGATGCCATATTTTCAGTGCCCTCTGCAATGCCAGAGGGACCCACCATCCCCTCTCTGTCCACCTCCTTGGTTTGGAAGGGGCCTGGAAAACAGCCTCCAAGGCAGAGCAGAGTGGACTGTGACACCAGTTCTCCCAGTGCTGGCGGTGCTTCTCCCACCAGCAGCACCAGCAGAGCTGGTGCCTCGGCCAGGGCCCCTCACCCCGAGCAAACCCCGGGGTCAAGGTCAGGAGCGATTTTACAAACCATGCCCAGTTTTCTCCCTTCTTGGAAAATCCTACTGCACATCATCCAGGTGCCTCCTGGGGCCGGTGGGTTGCGGGTGCTGAGCTGGCTCTGCTCCCCCTATCCTGACCCTGGGGCAGGGGGACAGGGACAGGGAACCCCCATTTGGGATCAGCAGCTACCACGACCCGCTCTCCTACCTCCCGGAGCTCCTTGGCCACCTCCTTGAGCTCCTGTAAGATGCCTTCCAGTTGCCCGATCACCATTTTCATCCGGCTCCGGATCCTTTCCCGTTCACAATTACTCTTGCTGCTGCTACAATTGCTGCTGCTGCTGCTGGGGTGGTCACTGGGCTGCCTGTCCTGGCAGGTCCGGGAGTCCATCCTTCCCTACCAGCCTCGGTTCCCGGCCCCAACGGCTCTGTCCATCCTGCTCCCCCCTAGCCGGGTGGCCTGGCGTCCGCGCAGCCCCTCTCGGCCGGGGAGCTTTCAACATCTTAACGTTCCCCTGCCTCCAAGGAAGTCCCAGCCGCACGCTCGCCTCCCTGCGAGGTCGGGGGGCTCTGGTTCGGAGCGGGGAGCGGGGTCGGGGTGCAGCATGCAGAGTCGGGAATGCTGCGGAGGGGACTCAGCCGGTGGCCGCGGGGAGGTGTGAGGTGGCCATGGGGTGAGCAGAGGGCGAGGAGGAGGAGGAAGAGGAGGAAGAGTTCCTTGGATGTCCCAGGAAGCTAAAATCCAGCGGCTCACGCCTTGCCTGCTCCCCGACGCCGGGGAGGGGAATGCAGGGCTGAGTGTCCCCGGGGAGCGACGCTTTTCCCCACGTCGGGCCCTCGCTCCGGGGTCTGCGGCTCCAGCGCTGGGGGGCTGTGGTGGGGGAGGTCTCCCAGCTGGGCACAGGTGTTCTGGGGAGACCAGGGTCCCCTCCTGCAAGGACAGATAGATAACGTGAGGGAGCCATCCCTTCTGGAGCCAGGAAGGTGGTGGAGGGGCTCTGCCCACTCCCACCTTGCCTTGATCTCAGCCCCGGCAGGAGGACAAGCCCCCAGGTACCCCCAGAGCAGCTCCCCCTAATTGAGTGGGGACAGGACGGAGCCTGACGCTGTCCCCCTCCTTTTGTCCTCCCCACTTCCCCACAGTTTGAGACCTGGAGAATGGGGGCACAGTGGGGTCTCGCAGAGCCAGATGGATGGATAGAGGGACAGACAGACAGGCAGCCGTGCGGCTCAGGAACTCACCGTCGCGATCCAGAACCTCCTTGGCTCCAGTCCAAGCTCGTCCTTGTCCTTTTTTTCCCCCTTCTCCTTTCCTTACTTCCTCCCCCTCCTCCTCCTCTTTCTCCTCCCTCAGGGCTTTTCCGTGGCACAAGAGGAGTCCGGGGGCCACTTTCCTTCGGTTGCTGTTGGAAGGGGTGAGACGTTACCGGAGGTGACAGCCCGCCGGGGCGGGGGGACGGGGACACGCGTCCCGGGAGACTCATCTGCTTGCGGGGGGGTGTCGGGCAGCCTCCTCCCACCTGGGGCCCATCCCACCATCATTCTCCTCCCGGCTTGGTTCAAACCCCAACCCCGCCTCGGCCGAGCAGGGGGGAAAACCCACCTTGGCCCCAAATGTCCCCCCTTCCCCCGGGGAGGGGGAAAGCAGCACGGGCGGAGGCGGAGTGAGGTGGGGGGGCGCGTCCCCTCAGCTCGGGGGTACGCACAGGGAGGGGGAGTCCCGGCATGCTCCCATCTCCATCCCCGGTACCCGCATCCTCCATCCCCCCTGCTCCCATCCTTCAGCCCCGGTACCCGCATCCTTCAGCCCCGGTACCCGCATCCTTCAGCCCTGGTACCCGCATCCTCCGGGGCGCCGGGGATGGAGGATGTCGGTATCCGCAGCTTCCATCCCCGCTACCTGCATCCTCCATCCCTGCCGCTCTCATCCTCCATCCCCGGAGCCCGCATCCTCCTTCCCCTCTCCCCGCATCCTCCATCCCCGGAGCCCGCGTCCTCCATCCCCGCTCCCCGCAACCCAACTACCCGCATCCCCCTCCGCTCCCTCCCTCCCTCCCTCCCTCCCTCCCTCTCCCCCTCTGCCCTCCCTCCCGGTGCCCCCGCACCCCCGCACCCCCGCGCAGTGCCCCCGGGACCGACCGGCGGCGGTGCGGGCTCAGGGCCGGCCGGTCCCCGGGCGCCGGGCGGGCGGAGCGGGGCGGGCGGCGCCCGGCGCCCCGGGCAGAGCCATGGGGCGGGCGGAGCGGCGGTGGGCGCCCGGCCCCCGGCCCCGGCCGCAGCCTCCCCGCGGCTCCCGGTTCGCTCGCCCCGGCGGCTGCTGTGTCAGAGAAAGGGGCTGAGCCTCCGCCGGGCGGGGGGGGCTTAAAGGGACCGGGAGCCCCGTTGCACGGGGGGCGGCGCCGGGGGAAACTGAGGCAACGCCGGGGGTCCCTTGCTGGGGAGGAAGGGAGTCTTGCCTCAGTTTCCCCGCTCTGTCCCCCCCGCTTCAAATAACAGGCTCGTTAAGGCTGGTTCCTTCTGAATGCAAAATGCCCCTCCCCTGCCCCGTGGGTCGTATTTGGGGCCAATTTCTGCAGGATCTGTAAAAACCCACCGGGGATGCGGGAGCATCATCCCAGCAAAGATCCTTGGATGGGAGGAAAAAACAACTATGGGTTTGTACGTGAATGTGTGTGTGGGGAGGGGGCTGGTCTGGTCTAGGGAGGAACCCCAAGGAGGGGAGGGATTTGCTCCAAAGCGGTGATCCAGCCTGGGGAAATCCATCCAGTTCAGCAGCAGTGGGAGCAAGGAGAGATTCCTGTCCTGGAGCTGAGCGGTGACGATAGGTGGCAATCCCAGGTCTGCCAGCGGCGAGGCGGCGGGTGCGCATTTATGTTATTTATTGCCTCCTACTGGGAATGTTCAAAAGTGCTGAACACACTTTTTGGCGTGGACCCGAACTGACTCATCCTTCAGCTTGTGAAGAGCTGATGCTTTGGGGGCTCTTCTGATTCCCGCAGAACATCCCGGTGGGAATCCAGGGATGGCAGGAGAGCCAAGGTGTGTGGTGGATGACGGCGAGCAGTCCCTCACTGGACAGATTTATTGGAATCATTTTTTCCAGGGTAATCATATGGGAAGTTTTCAGCAGGAATCTCCTCCAATATTTTGCACCTGAAGCTCAGCCAGGGACAACACGGCCACCTGGGTCCCCCACAGCCACCACGCTCCCCCTGCTTCCTCCAATAGCAGGTCAATGCCAGCTCGAGCTCTGCCTCATCCCAGAAATCAGCAGGGATACTGGGACAGCGATTTGGGGAAAGAGTGGAGGTTGTAAAACTCAGAGAGAGGTGCTGCTTCTGGGAAGTCCAGTGGTGATGCGGGATCAGGTGGGAAAATACATTGAATGATGTGGGGCAGAGGAGCAGCTGAACACACTCCCATGGGGGATAAAATGAGCGGCTGAGGTGTGGACTGAGGAGGAAACACGGCTCCATCCATGACCTGCTCTTCCCCTCTCCCAGCCGTGGTGGGCACCAGCAGCCCAGGGAGTTTTGGTCCCAGCCAGGTTGGTAAAAGATGCTCAGAAATATCCATGGTCAGCACTGGAGAGTGTGAGTACTGCCCAAAAACCTCCTGTCCATGGTGGTGGAGCTAAAGCAGCCAAAATGGCCCTGCAGGGATGTCCAGAGCCTCCAGTGTGGGGTCAGAGCCCCAAGCTGTGTCTCCTACAACCTGAAATCCTCTGGATGGTGTCTTGAGGATGTGAAACAAAGGGATGCAGTGAGGGATGTCCCCCCCACCAAGGGGATGGAAAGACTCAGCCCCTACGAGACACCCGAGAAGCCAAGCCCACAGCACACCTCACCCTTCACTCCTGCTTTCCTTTGCTCCAAAGCCCTGGATGGACATTCCCATGCTCCCCATCCTGGCTTGATCTTGCTGTGAATGCCACCGTGCCTCCAGCTGCTGGTGGATTCATCATTGGTGGAGGAAGAATAGGAGGAAGATGGAGTTTTCCTTTTAAAATTTATTTTCTGCTTCTATGTGCTGCTTTGCAAAGCCTGGATTCCCCCTCTGAAGAACCTGGAGAATGACACAGGATGTTTCTTCCCACCTGTGCATCACAGCCTGGATTTGGGAGTCATGGCCCACCCTGCTCTCAGCTCTCATCACCCTTGTGACTGATCCATGTTCTCCATCTCCCTGCCAGATCCAATCCTGTCCCACACCACCTTCCTCAGGGTCTCCCAGAGGATTTGGGGGGGATCCCCAAATGCTGCCCAGCCTTGGTACCCCACTGGTGGAGGTTTCCCCATGGGAAGGACACGGCTGGAGTGCGACGGGGAGAGAGGAGTGGCTTTATTCCCACCGCCCTAACCTCTCTCCCTCCCTCATTCTCCAATCTTTATTTATGCTTTTTGTCAGATCTGATTTACTGGGGATTTTCCCGTTCCAACAGGAAAACTGCTGGGAGGGGATTTCTCTGCAAGGCTTTCGGGCTCACAGGCATTTTATTTTGCAGGGTCGTGCCAGGCTGGTTCCTGCAGGGTGGCTCTTGGCTCAGCAAGCCTTAACGTGGGACCCCCAAGGTGGGGGGTCCCCTCTGGCCCCCCAGACCCCCGTGGTGGCCCTGGCCTGGAGCTGGTCCCCATTGTCATGCTGCTGGCAGGTGCCCTTTGCTGCTGAGCCGCTGATGTATCGCTTCCCTGCCGTGACTCACTGGCACAGATCTAATTTCTAATTAAATAGCGATTCTTTTCAGAGCCATTTATTTCTGTTTCTTTTGTATTTTGATTGGAGTGTCAGTCAGTTTTTCACCAGTTTGTCAATTCCTCTTTCCCTGAAGATTAGCGAGGAGAGATGTGAGAATACAGAAATATGTGTTAGCAACGCTGAGCCCGGGAGCGCCTTGGGCCCCGGGAAAAGCCTGAGGAGAATAACGGGAAGAAATCAAGGAGGAGACAGAAAATAATCCCAGAAAAAGCCTGTTGAGAGCAATGTTTCAAAATCTATTTTTTTTCCCCCACCTCTATCACCCTTCCCTGGCAGACCCAAAAGTCCTATCCTGCTGCCTTCCCATGGCAGCAGACGGTGCCTTCCGGGAGAAATCCCATGGGATGCTCACAGTGAAACAGCCTTCTCCTGGATGGACTTTATCCTTAGGTTAAAGGAAACATGGGATGTGAGAATTAACCTCTGAGGTGTTCCCAAACCTTCATGCTCAGCACATGGTCTGGGGGGGAAGGGGCCTCCCCTCCCTGCTGGGCGTCTCAGCTCCCTCCAGGGCTGGGGGGAAATCAAAATCCTCCCATCCAGTGAGGATTAGGGATTTTTTAGTGAGATGGTCCATGATGGGCTCTTGGGGGGAGGCTTAATCAATTCTTCACCAGAAGATCCTGGCAGCTCCAACTCTGCCTGGTATGTGGGCATCGCCCTCAACACCACATTCCAGCTCAAAGCCACACCACAGAGGGCCCAAATCCCAAATTCCCTGTGTTGGCTCATCCCAGCGAGTGCAGCACCCCTGGATTTGAAATCCCAGCCTGGCCGTGGTGAGGGTGGGGAATAAAAACTGCCTCTGGTGCTGAGCGGTGATGGCTTTGCTGAGCCGACGTGCTCAGGCCACGTGTTGCAGCCGGGTGATTTCAGGTCGACTTGTTGCTCTTAAGCGGGTAGGAAGGAAAAAAAGCCTATTAAAGTGGAGTGACAGCATGGGCGTGACCTGTAAAACCATCGGCTCCGGGGGGAAGGGGACCCGGGGAAATCCACAACTGCTTTCCAAAGAGGCTTGGAAAATTACAGGCTGCTCCTACCTTGAGAAAATTGTTATATTTTAATTAGTTTGTGTGTCTGGGTGGAAAATGTTGTGTCCCATCACGTGGGGCTCTTGGCCTGTGATAGGCTGGCTTGTATAAAACACTGGAGGAAATCACGACCCCATCCCAAATAACTCCAAAGGCACCCAACCTCCCTCCCCAGGTGGGATGTATTTGGGCTAAAAGCCCTGGGAAGGGCGGGAGCATCAGCATCGAAGATTTCAAGGGGGCTCAGTGTCTACTTAAAGGGCTCAGAGTGAGGGGGTTCTTTCTGGAGCTGGGGATTTTGGCAAGGGGAGGTTGTCTCTGTGGAAGCTGTGGAGGAGCTGGTACAGGTGAGTAGGGGAGAACCCCAAAATGGGGCTCTTCTCCCCAGGATTTTGTCCTTTGGGATTCTCTCCTCATTTCCTAATTCTTCAGAGCTGTGAGGTTTGGGCTGTTTGGAGCTGCTTTAATGAAGATTTTTGATGTTAGTGGAGTCTCTGCTGCTGTAAGGCTGGGATGGGGATGGATTTGGGGTCCTCTCCATGGCCAGGCCAGCTAAAACCCAGGTGGAAATGCTGCTCTTCTCCTTAATATTGGAAAAACTCGGTCTCAGATGGAGACACTCACTGTGGGATTAATCCCTCAGTTGGATGGCTGGAGCTGGGAGCATCCTGTCACAGTCAGTGGGTCTGGGTGTCTCCGGGTTCAGGCAGAGAGATCCAATCCCTTGTGGCAGGAAAAATCGATGTGGCTTCGTGCCCTCATTAATTCCTCATCGGGGCCAGTGCTGGGTTTGCATTGAAGTATGAAATGAAGTGGGCAGGGAGGAGGGAGAGCAAATATTAACGTTCTTAATGGCCTTTTGTTTTACCAGCAAACCCACTATTAATCACCTCGGCGAGGGG